>NC_044919.1:5947395-5979564 GCF_003576645.1 Ipomoea triloba | reverse complement strand
TTATCCATTCATATATATAATAATAGTATTAATAATAATAATAAAATATGGATGAAGAAATGTGGTAGAGAAAGTGACACTTGTCAAAATCTTGTGGTTCCAAAAAATAAAAATCTTCCAACTTATCAGTTGTGGTCCAAACAGATAAAGTTTCGGTGGAAAATAATTTAAACAGGAATAATTTTGAAACCAAAAATTTATCTCAGACTAAACCTCAAAATTGGGCCAGGTTCGGTACACCGCGAAATTTTGCGATGTTACGATCAAAATACATTTTCGCTGCTATGGGCTGATTTAATTAAATAGGAAGTTCAAGGTTAATAGTAGGGTGTCTAATAATCCATTTCCTAGGACTATCGGGTCCGAACACTAGCTCCTAAAAATCTTACGGTTCGTGACCGGTACGTACGATCGCAGCTTAATAACAACTATACTCCCTTATAAAAATTCCTTTGAAGCATCGGGAGATCATCTTATGAATTTCATAGCCTAAAGAGATATTTTTCGAACCTTAATCTTATAGGAATAGGCGAGGGGTTACAGTAAAACAATTGAAATAGTCAATACATGAAAGATAATCTAAGGCACACATGCCCAAAAAATGTCTAAATAGTCCCCTAGACTAAGCATAGAACGAAGTAGGTCTATCACTAGCGCGCTCTCGGCTCAGTCTACTTCATACCTGGAAAACAGTTTAGGAAAAACATTAGCAAAGGAATGCTAAGCAATCAACCACTCACACTCGTGAGAAAATACATAGTATAGTATGGTTTGTAAGTAGGTTTACACACACGTATAGAATATACGCACCAACGAAATTGTTCTTTATTCAAATCAGATGACTCAACAACAACAAGCTGAATGAATCACAACCAAAGACTCTTCCAAATGAATCCAACATCAAATAACGAATACATAAGACATCAAGTCTATAACAAGATACCAACTGAATCACAAGTTCAACAGAATAACCACAAGTGCAACCAACCAAAGACAATCTCACATCACTCCCTTAGAGTGACCCCAAAACCACAAAACGAATGATAAGATCCAAACTACAACCACCAACCATCATACCAAATCACCCAACCAAACCATCATGCTAATATCACAACACATAGGCATAAAGCCCGACCACAGAGGCACGAAGCACGATATCACAGAGCTCCCCGCAGAACCGGAGCACGGCCTATGCCTCTTGGAGTCTGGCGCATTACCCTCCCCTGGTCTCTTGGGTCAAACTTGTATTCCTCGCCGAATAGTCAACACCCGGTAGTGATCCGCCGCGCTGCTATAAGCTTCACTCAGCGTACGGAACCTGAATACAACCAACACCATGCGGGTGTCCCAGTTCAGTCCGGCCACGAACCTTTCGATCTTGCTCTCCTCTGTAGGAACCAACACCAGGGCAAAACGGGCCAGCTCGAGAAAGTGCTTGTGATAGTCTTGCACTGACCGAGAACCTTGCTTGAGGTGCAGAAATTCTTCCTGCATGGCCACTTTCACGTGCGCGGGGTAGAAACGGGCATACATCTTGTCCTTAAAGGTCTCCCAGCCAAAGTCGGGTTCCTGCCTCATCGTTGGACCCTCGTGGACCCACCAAAGGTCGGCCTCCTGCTGCAAGTAGAAGCTAGCCATCTCGACACGCCGCCCCTCCGGGCACTCTACCACTTCCAAGATTTTATCAAAGAAGCGAATCCACTCCTCGAGCACCACAGGGTCCTCCTACCCAACGAAGAATGGTGGGTGCTGCCTCACCACCCTCCGAACTAGATCTGGTTGCCCGCGCTGGTTGTTCTGAACCATTGCGTTTCCTAGGAACTATGTGATCTGCGTCAGCTGCTGGAGATTCTGCATCAGCTGCTCGCCGAATGGAATGTGAGGAACTTCCTCACGCCTTCTGGGTGGCACCAAGATCGCTACGGAAAGGTATACGAGCTACGAAAAGATACGTTGCGCTACGGTCGGCCTTCCCAATTTGCAAATAAAAGTAAGAACTCGGCCACAACAAACAAGCAAGTAAGGTGGAAGTAAGTAAAACGAGTCCTCGCCGCGAATCCTAGTTCTCACACGTCCTAGGAGTCACGTTTTTCCTTAACTTCTACTGATCAAGTCCTATAGTCTTAAATGTTCAAGCCCTAGGATTCCTACTTAGACCTCCACATAGCCTCTGATACCAACTGTGACACCCCTAAATTTTTCACGTTGAGATAGGCATAAACTTAATATAAAACCTAGCAATCTCAATACTAACAATATAACAAAGCGGAAGCATACTAATACTCAAACGGGTGTCATGCCACATCTAGGTAAATCCAACCCTAGATGCACAGGCTAAGTATCCATAATACTAATCCATAAGGTAAAACAACTGAAATAGTCAATACATGAAAGATAATCTAAGGCACACAGGCCCAAAAAAAGTCTAAACAGTCCCCTAACCTAAGCATAGAACGAAGCAGGTCTATCACTACAATGAAACATTACAAAAATGTTGAGCAATCATCCGGTATCTTTGGTATATTTTATATAAGAAACCTATATATGATTTTGTGGGCTACTTGGATACTAACTATTTGCTCAATCCCCATAATGCTATGTTTCAAATTGGTTATGCTATGAATTATACCCAATGTCCTATATGAGAATAATAAAGTTTGTGTTACACAAATGAGACTTGTTCACTAAGTCCTTGCCTACATCCACATTTGAGAAATATGTTCACAAAATTAGGATGTGTAAGCTTAGAAGGTTGTCTTTAGGGGGAACGACAACGTCTAGGCACACTTGAACAGACAGACCCTGAAAATAATGAAGATTAGTATGCCTTAAAAGTTTATGGTTGTACTTTTTTTTCCTTAGATAAGTTTTTTCACATTGGGTTAGTTTCTTAGGCTAAGGTTTTTTAATGAGGCAACTAATGCAACACATGGTTTAACATACTTTGTGTACTCTTTCCTCGACTACGTTTGTTCCACTGAACTTTTCTGGCGAGGTTTTTGACAATGCATTAGTATGGTAAAATAATTTCCAAGGAGGAGTGTTATAAATATTTATTATATATATATGGTGATTATTCTATTTACTCCTACTTTTATGTTGTTGGTGTATGGTTAATCCCCCCCCTCTCTCTCTCTCTCTCTCTATATATATATATATATATATATATATATATATATATATATATATATATAAGACGAATTAGGTGAGAACCACATGGCCAAAAGAGGAATGAGAACCCCTCGCAGCCATCCATTTGTTCAAATCTAAATTAAAGGATCATAAACACTTGTTAACAAAACGTGGTACTAGTTTTATAAATAATTCATTTCATAGAGTGCATTAAAGAACACTAAAGAACATCTAAGTGCAAGTAAAGTGTATTAAAAGTGCAAGTAAAATGTATTGCAAGTGCAACAATATAATATAAATTGAGAAA
The DNA here is from genome assembly GCF_003576645.1 of Ipomoea triloba. Lineage (NCBI taxonomy): Eukaryota > Viridiplantae > Streptophyta > Magnoliopsida > Solanales > Convolvulaceae > Ipomoea > Ipomoea triloba. The sequence continues at coordinate 5,976,125 of NC_044919.1, read as the reverse complement.
CAATATTAAATGCACATAAAGTTATAATTAGGTGCACCAATGTGAAAAGGTAAATTACTTGCACTTTAAGACATGTTACTTGCACCAAAGTTCAAGTTATTTACAAAAATGCCACCTAAGTGCCTGTAAAATGTACAATAATAAAAGTGTAAGTAACAGTTTCATAGAGTGCACCTAAGTGCATGTAAAATGTACAGTATTAAAAGTGCAACAATATAATATACATCGAGCAACAATATTTAGTGCACCTAACGTTATCATTAGTTACACCAAATGTTAAAGTGTATCAATGTGAAAGACGTTATCATTAAGTACACCAATGTGAAAAGGTAAATTACTTGTACTATTAAGTGAAAAGGTAAATTACTTGCACTATTAAGTGTAAATGGTTGCACTTTTGTGTGATTTTACTTGCACATCTTACTTGCACAATTGCATCTGTTACTTGAACTTTTAACACAAGTTACTTGCATACAAAGTTTCAATTAATTACAAAAATGTCACCATGTTTTTTTTAATTAGATCTAATCCGTTGATCTTTTCAAAAGTTTCTAATATTTATAAAAATGACTCCGCTCATTTTTTACTTGATTTCCTATCCATCAAATCTTGCAGATATGTAATTCCTGCATTTTTCTAGTTCTTCAACCCTTTATTTTCTATCTATTATCTTTACTTTTGTTAGCGTACAATTGTGTTAATATCATCTGGAACACAGCTAAATAAAGCCAAATTTAGAAGACAGTCAAATTATTTTAAATTTGATAATTGCAACACTCATTTTTTATTCTCTTATTTGAATTATAAATATAAATTTTCTTTACTTTATAGCATAATCTCTCAACTTATTCAGACAATAAGAATTCCAAATCAAGTTCCCTCAAAATATATTCTACACATATAAAAGTAGATTTACGTTATGTGACACCCCAACTTTTCACACTGAGATAGGCATACACTTAACATAAAAAGCTAGCAATCTCAAGACTAACATCATAACAAAGCGGAAGCATTAAAAACTTAACGGGTGTCATGCCACATCTAGAAAATCCAACTCTAGATGCACAGGCTAAAATCCATAAAACTAATCCAAAAGTAAAGACAACTGTAATAGTCAATACAGAATCCATAACTAAGGCACACAGGCCCAAATGTCTAAAACAACCACTAGTCTAAGCATAGCACATAGAAGATCTATCTCTATCGTGCTCGCGGCTCAAACTACTCCATATCTGGAAAACAGTTTAGGAAAACATTAGCAAAAGGATGCTAAGCAATCAACCACTCACACTCGTGAGAAAATACATAGTATAATATGGTTTGTAAATAGGTCTACACACACGTATAGAATATACGCACCAACGAACTGTTCTTTATTTAAATCAGAACACTCAACAACAACAAGCTAAATAAATCACAAACCAAAGACTCTTCCAAATGAAACCAATATCCAACACGAATGCATAAGACAACAAGTCTATAACAAGATACCAACTAAATCACAAATTCAACCGAATAACCACAAAGAAACCAATCAAACCACAATACAAAGGATAAGAACCAAACCACAACCTCCAAACCACAATACCATCCCTCATACCACCCACCAACCCAAAGTTAGGACACAGAGGCATAAAGCCCAACCACAGAGGCATATGATGCCCATTACCACAGAGGTGCAAAGCCTGACCACAGAAGCATATGATGCCCATTACTGCAGAGGCGCAAAGCCCACAATTAGTTCCGCAGGGGCGCAAAGCCACAGTTAGTATTACCTCAAAGGCGCAAAGCCCAGAGTTAGTTCACCCTTAACAAGCCAAGAGATACTCAAAAGACTCAAAGTCTCCACATACCAAACTCAGATTCACTCCCCAAAGAATTACTCCACCAACAAATCTCAACTAAGGAAACGAACACATAATATGCTCAGACACTAGCCAAGGAATAACCCAACAATACTAACTCCACGAATCAAGATAATGAACCAAAAGACATGAATAAATACTCAATAACCACGGTGAAATACTCAACAACATATTCAAGACATATTCCAGAATCAGAGATGAATCAACAAGCCAACAGATAAACAAAACAGCTACTAGAAACAGAACCAAGAACAACTAGCAGAACACCCTGGCAGAACGCTCTGTACTGCTACACTCCACCGCTTCCACGAACGGTGCCTTCCAGCGGAGTACGCCGGTCCGCCGTCCTTCTCTACACAAAGGGACGGGGCCGCCCAACGGTGCACCGCCTTCCGCCACATCCTTCCTCCGTTGTTCTTGCGGACCACTTAGGCGGGACACATTATACCACCTAACCTTACCGCAAGTGCAACTCCAAACCACTCCCAGACCAGAACAGAATACACGATAGACTATTCTAGAATACAAAATATGCTCAGATTATTCAGATTACACATCACAAAGGTCAAATAATACATGAAATCCATAACAATAATGACTCACACTCATCACAATGGAAGGATAATAAACACAAGTCCAATAATCCACAATATAGATTCACAGATCATCAAAACAAAGCCAAAAACCCCAAGAAATTCACAGGATTCCAAACACCAAATAATATTCATAGATTCATGAGTTCTAAGCTCAACCTCACAAGCCACCACCACCTTCTTGATCACCTTCTTCCCCAAGAGAAATCCCCAAAAGAGTATAATGAGAACTTACAAAAGACTATGAAATCATGATGATAAATGCAATCTACCTAAGGAGAAATGCTTACCCAAGTGCTATGGTTCCTAAAAGTGCAACCTTTCTTGAAGTCTTGATAAGATGAAGGGCAGTGTATGCTTAGGGTTCTTTAGAAATGAAGGAGAAAGGAGAATTCTTTTGCAGGAGAAGAAAAGAGCTAGGGATTATTATTACAAGGCTGTTATATGAACTTGGGAAAATCATTACATACATAATATATGTATCATATTAGGGTGTTAAGATAAAGAATGGGCTTATTCATAAAGAATGGGCTATCCAACTCAATTATTAATTTAATGAACATAAAACATGGTCTTCCAAAGATTGGGACAATAAATACTTAATTTACTTATGAGGAATAAGAGGTCCAAATGAGAAAATCCCTTCTAAAATTAAATAAAGGGAATTGGGCCCTTTGATTAAATAAATGAACTAGAATTGGAAATATATCTTTATTAGAGGAACAGAGCCCAATTAAATAAAATTAATTACACGGTAGAAATAATTACCAGTGTTCAAGGCTTGAATTAAATCCGGGGTATCACACTCTACCTCCCTTAAAAGGAGCTTCGTCCCTGAAGCTCAAAGCTCATGGGAACAAGAATCGAGTGATTAAAAAGGAGTAAAGGATCAGTCAGGGATTAACAAAAGGATTACTCAGCAAGATCTATGTTAGGAACCCCGAGCTATTGATTTTGATGATACCAATAACCCCGAGGAGACCCCCAATTTTTCTTTTGTCTTTTAGATTAGATCTTTCGGTTTCATACCTCGGTCCTAGAAGTTAATCGAATCCTTAATGTCAAGAAGTAATGAGTCATCACTAAGATATCTCTGTTATGGATATTTGTTGGTATGGATTCCATGTTTATTTGGCTTCTGGGAGTTGTAATCTGAACAATCTGATCCTATCTTTGTATTCTGGAATGAACATTGTGTATTATGTCTGAGTCTGTGATCTGGGGTTTGGGTTTACCTTGCGGAGTACACCAGCGGTATAATGTGTCCCGTTGGAGTCTTCCGTAAGTAGGCCACGGTGACGGCAAAAGAGGGAGGTCCGCTGAGGTGGTCCGCTCCCTCCTTGCGGAGGAGAGTGGCAGAGGGCGGGGTTCCGTTGGGGAGTTCCGTCAGTTCTGCTGGGAGTTCTGTTCTAGTGAGTTATTCTGTGATCTGTTTGTTTGGTTGTTTCCCCTTTTATTCTGGACTTTGTTGGAGTATTTTGTTGAGCATTCTACCATGTTTTGGAGTGTTTATTCACATCTCTTAGTTCCTTATTTGAGTCTCTTTGTTAGTTCAATCCTTGATTATATTACCTGGGAGTTGGTTGTGTTCATAATATGAGATGAACACTGTGAGTGGTTTGTTCTTGGGCTGAGGTTGAGGTTGGATGTAGATGGTGGATCTTTGAGTATCTCTATGTATATTTTGGGCACTATTTGCCTTTATGTATTCGGGCACCATTTGCCTTTGTGTATTTGGGGACTATTTGCCTCTATGTATTCGGGCACGATTTGCCTCTATGTATTTTGGGCACCATTTGCCTCTGTATATTTTGGGCACTATTTGCCTCTGTGTATTTGGGCACGATTTGCCTTTATGATTCGGGTATTATTTGCTTCTGTGAACTGAGTTTGGATTGATGATTGGTATGAGGATTGGTATTTTGGTTGGAGGGTAAGGGTTGGTGCTTATCCTTAGGTTGAGGTCTGTTTGGTCTCTTACTTGATTCTTGAGTTATATCGCATCTCGTTGGTTATTGGTTATTCTTAGATATATTCTTGTTTGGTTGTTTCTTATGAGTATTCTATTGAATTCTTGATTCGGTTGATATTCTGTTATAGGCTTGTTGTCTTGTGCAATTCGATTGAATATTTGTATTACTTGGAAAGTCTTGGTTTTTATATATTCATTCTGCGTGTTGTTGTTGAGTATCCGATTTTAAATATTGAACAGTTCGTTGGTGTATATATTCTAATCGGGTGCGTAAACCTATTTACAAACTTTATATATATATATACATATATGTATATATATATATATATGTATATATATGTATATATGTATATATGTATATATGTATATATATGTATATATGTATATATATATATATATATATATATATATATGTATGTATGTATTTCCTTGCGGGTGTGAATGGTGGTTGCTTAACAGTCTTTTGCTAATGGTTTCTTGTATGTTTTCCAGGTATGGAATAAGTCTAAGCGAGAGCGCGTTAGAGCTTATCTTTATGAGGCGGCTTAGACATAGTTGATGTTGTTTTAGACTTTATGTTTTGGGCCTGTGTGCTAATGATGAGATCATATACTCTAGTTTAGATTTTGGATGTTTTGGATATGTTTTGAGGATTTATATCTATGCAGTTTGGTTCAGTTTTTGGTTAGCCTGTGCATCTAGGCCGTGTTTTTCTTACCTAGATGTGGCATGATACCCCTTAGGTTATAAATCGCTTCCGCTATGTTATGTTTGATAGTTGAGATAGGCAGCTTTTGTGTTAAAGTTTAGCTATCTCGGCTTGTGAAAGGTTGGGGTGTCACAGCTAGTCCCAATGACTCATATTCTTCGACCAAGGAATCTGAAGAGCTTCAAACAGAGTCAGCTGATGATCATGCACTTGCCTTGGTTCAAGGTGGAAAAATGGAAGCACCTTCCAAAGGTAGTCATGAGCGCTCAGCCGAAGCATCCAAAAGCTCGGATTCGTCAGAGGTAGTTTTCAATACCTCTTCTACTTTTACATCTCTTTTAAATGCTATTCAGGGGATGGCGAGGACTCAAGATGCACAATTCAGAGCTTTAAATGAGTCCATGGCCAAAATAAAAAAGGACATCCGCTAGCAGAAGAAGAAATCTTCAAAGTTGAACACTAATGCTAGAATCACTGCCCTTGAAAAGAAAATTGACAATGCCTTTTCTGAAAATCTCATTTCTCTTGGATCCCTGAAGGATTCGGTAACCGAAATCACAAATATACAGCGTAATTTGGTTACGAAGCATGCCTTCATTAAAGAACGCCTGGATCTATCCTGCACCAAACTTGAATATGTAACGGACAATCAGAACACAATGGGGTCTTACATTTCAGAGTTCGAGTGGACTCTCAAGGAATTGCAAGTGTGAATGATGCCAACAAGGGGGAAGAGAAGAAGGGAACTGAGTAGAAGGGAACCCCTCCGAGCACTTGCAAAGGAAAGGAAGTTGTCACCGAGGAGATGATGATCCGGAACATGATGATGATAACAATCCACGAGAAAGAGAAAACTATTTGAACATCAGAAGAACTCCATTTCCCTCCCCATCACCGAAGAGAACACAAGATAAACCCTCCGACGGACCGAGTTCTAAAAAGCAAAAGAAGCAGATAACCCGAGGAGTTGATGGGAGATCGATTGAATGTGTTCCATATAAGGAAGGATCCGGAAAATACTATCAGGAATGCAACATTCCACCTTACTGGAACAAAAAGAAGCCTATGGACAGAATGAATTATTTGAGGAATCAAAATGAAAGGATCTTTGATCAAAAGCAAAGAGATGAAGAAATTTTCAGAATACAACAAGAAGAGTAGAAAAGATTTGAGAGAATTGTGAAAGAACTTGAAGAAGCAAACAAAATAAAAGTCTCTGCTAATGATCGAACCAAGATGAATGCCATTGCTCAAATACTGACTGCGATGCAGCAAAGCTTTTCTGATGGCATGAATGCTCCCGAGTTAATCAAGTGGTGGAATTGGCGAATCATACGAGGAGAAAATCTTGGTGAAGTCACCCAAAATTGTCTGATGCTCAAGCTACATAGAAAATATGCATACAAGATTGAGGGACTCGACGTTGTGAAGGCAAGAAAGGAAATCAATGATATGATTCAGCTCAAGGAACTCGAAAACTGGGAGAAACAATAGAAGAAGAAGAAGACGGATGAAAGCTCGATATGAGGAGAAAACATCATTTTCTTTCCTCGATTTACTTTCTTTTAGCATTTTTGTAATGTTTCGCTTAAAGTTTTTTTGAATGAATAAAATACATATTTTGTTGGGGTTCAGCGTGCGTGTGTTATCTAGTATTTCTTTTAACTCCTCGGATATGCTATGTAAATCTCAACCTATTCGGGCACATAAATGAATATCCTTTTATGGATAAAAGAAGCTGAATAGTGCGAGTATAGAGTGTTGGCATCATCAAAAAGGAGGAAATTGTTAGGAACCCCGAGCTGTTGTTTTGATGATACCAATAACCCCGAGGAGACCCCCAATTTTTCTTTTGTCTTTTAGATTAGATCTTTCGGTTTCATACCTCTGTCCTAGAAGTTAATCGAATCCTTAATGTCAAGAAGTAACGAGTCATCACTAAGATATCTCTCGTGAAAGGGATTTAGGACCTAAGCACCGAAGATTTGAAGAACCGAAGTGTTGAAGATTTGAAGAACCGAAGTGTTGAAGAATTGAAGAACCGAAGCATTGAAGAACTGAAGAACCGAAGACATAAGATTCAGGTCGAAACATGGAAGGGTCGAATTCTTATGACCGAACAATCAAACTGTAATTGTTACGAGAAGATCAATGAGAATGATAAGGACAATCATTCTCACGAGTAACTGAGGCAAAGACATTTTCTGAAAGTTGTCTTATCTATTGCCTTGAGAATGGGTTTTCAACTGAATGTCAAATCGAATCCTAGGCAATGATCCCAAGGAGCATTTAATGATTGTCACCTTTTTGTGGGACAAAAGACAAATTGTTCTTGCACAAAAGAGAACAAACGGCTAGAATGGTACTGACAATCTGAAAAAGGTCAAACCTTACCCATTGGATGTGACACCCCAAAATTTAGTGACCATTATTGTTACAAAATAATTTTTGGTTCGTCACTATTTTGTTACAAAATTTAAATTTTAGCCAAAAAAATTCTTCTGACCATTCATTTTTAGAAAAATTTCAGCTCGGCGCAGTCCGAAAGATTGAGCCGTTAAAAATACTTCCCGAACTCATGTTCACTTGAAACGTTTATGGTAGAACCCTAACTTATAGTACTTGATATCCATAAAACGTTTTGGTCATTTTGATATTCGAGTAAATACAGTAAATTATATTTTTGCCCTTGGTAGTGTGCTGTCCAAAATTCTTTTCTCTCTGGATCAGTTTTGGAAAAAAATTCGAAAAAACATATTTTTACTCATTGGATCGTTATGAAATTTTTTTATGTAAGTTCTAGACTTGATGAACGTTTCTAATATAATACAGAGAGCATTTTGAGTCTAGCTACGGTTTTCAATGAGTCTAGTTACGCTTTTCTCTCTACGAGGTTTTCTCTCTCGTTTTTTTCTTCTCGTCTTTCTTGTACGAGTTCGTTCGCTGCTTTGCTGTGTGTTACCATGACTACTATGGATGCTGACAATCTGGGTCGAAACTACGCAGCCCTGTCTATAGAGGATGGGGAGGAGGGCCTGATTGTAGGGTTGGACGATACTGATGCCCCTGCTATTGATCTCCGTTTTGCGGTGGTTGGTCGGGTGGTGACGGAACAGCCAGTTCGTTTCACTGTGTTTCGTGATGTTATTGCTAGTGTTTGGCGACCAGTGCGGGGTGTGAGCATTAAGGAAATCGGAGGGGATCGTTTTTTGTTTCAGTTTTTTCATGAGATGGATGTTGCTCGCGTTTTGGAGGACGGACCTTGGTCCTTTGACAAGAATCTAATTGTGCTTCACCGGGTGACTGAAGGTGTTGATCCGGGGTTGGTTCCTTTGGACTTGGCGACCTTTTGGGTGCAAGTCCACCAACTGCCGGTGGGTTTTATGTCTGAGAAGGTTGCGGCAGTGGTTGGGGGGTACATTGGAACCTATGTGCGGTCGGACCCGACAAATTTTACTGCACAATGGCGTACGTTTCTTCGTATCCGAGTAACTATCGATGTCACAAAGCCATTGAAGAAAGTCATGAAGGTGAAACGGCCCGGTGGGGATTGGTTTTGGGCTGAATTGAGGTATGAATGGCTGCCGAATTTCTGCTTTGTATGTGGTGTTATGGGTCATTCTGACCGTTTTTGCCCCACTGCGTTTGGGAGGGGTGAGATGGAGCCGGTGAGAGTTTTTGGGCCGGAGCTCCGGGCGGCAGGCTGTGCTGCTGGGGATAGTCGGAAAAACCGGTGGTTGGTGTTGGATACGCCGCCGGTAACGGTTGGTGGAGCGTCTCCGGGATCTCCGAGGTGTAACGGTTCGGTGGGTAATGATAAGGGGGTCAGTAATGTAACCGTTGGTGGGAGTAAGGAGGGAGGGGAGGGGAGCGGGGAAAATAATAATGATGGTATTAATGCTGGTATTATGGAGATACCGGAAGAGGAGGGGGTGGTTTTAGTGGAACAAAAGAGGAAGTGGGTAGAGGAGTCTTTGGGCCTGGATGGGCTTAAATATTCTAGTGGCCCAATGTTTGTGGATCCTTTTTTATCTGGTGGGGCGGGTGCTGCAGAGCAGGCCCGCCGAGAGTCATGAGTTTTCTATGTTGGAATTGTCATGGGCTTGGGCCGCCCATGACAGTTGAAGTGCTTCTGGAGTTGGTCCAGAAATATAGTCCAGTACTGGTTTTTTTATCTGAAACAATGCAACGGAAAGATTATTTAGAATCTATAAGGTTCCGGTTGGGGTTTGACAATTGTTTTAGTGTTGACGTTGTTGGGCGAAGTGGTGGATTAGCGATGCTTTGGTCGAATAGAGTTGATCTGGAGGTGGTGGGTTTCTCTCGGTTTCACATCGACGCTCATGTGCGGGTGGCTGTTACTCAACCTTGGTGGCGTTTCACGGGGTTCTACGGGAATCCGCAGAGGGCACACCGGCGGGAATCTTGGGATCGTTTGAGGTACCTTTCTTCCTTATCCTCTTTACCTTGGGTTGTCATGGGTGATTGTAATGATTTACTTGACCCTGGGGAGAAAGTGGGTAGGGTTCCTCATCCTGATTATTTGATTCGGGGTTTTTAGGAGGCTGTTACGGATAGTGGGTTGGAAAATTTTCCTTTTGCTGGGTACCAGTTTACTTGGGAGAGGGGGCGGGGTTATGAGGGGTGGATTCAGGAGAAGTTAGACCGTATTATTGTTTCGGGAAATTGGGGAAATATTTTTCAGGGGGCCTGGGCGAGGTCTATTCAATGTGGGGAGTGATCATATTCCTTTGTTGCTTGTTCCGAACCAGGGGATGCATAGGGTTCAGAGGGTGGGGTTTAGGTTTGACCAGAATTGGGTGAAGGAGGCGGAGTGTAGGGGTGTAGTGGAGACTGTCTGGGAGAACTCTACTGGGAGTGACATTCTGGACAAAGTTAAAATTTGTGGGGTTAGGTTGAAAGTTTGGGGAGGAAGGAGGCGGAGGGAGTTCAGGCAGGAGATAGAGGACTGTAGATTAAAGATGGAGAGGTTTCGGGGTAGTCATGATGCTGCTAGGATGCGGGGTTTTGAGGGGGCTCATAAGCAGTATATGAGCCTCTTAGACATGGAGAATGGGTATTGGAAGCAACGGGCTAAACAATTTTGGTTGCGGGATGGGGACTTGAATACCCATTTCTTTCATAATAAAGCAAAAGCTAGGCGTAGTAAACAGATTATTAAGCGTTTGAAAGATGATTCTGGGTTTTGGGTTGGGGGGAGGCAAGAGTTAGGTCAGGTTGTTTTGGGTTATTTTGAGCAGTTGTTTCGTTCGGGAGGGGGGGTGTCGGGAGCTGTCTAGGCGGCAGTACGCGGGAGGGTGGATGCGGGATCTGAGGTTTTGTTGAGGGTAATGACGAGTGAAGAGGTTAAGGGTGCTTTGTTTAGTATGTTTCCTGATAAATCTCCGGGCCCTGATGGGATGAACCCGGGGTTTTATCAGGCGTACTGGGATATTGTGGGTAGGGAGTGTTGGTCCCAAGGGGATGGGGTACAAGTCTAGAGGAGGGGGGGTGAATAGACTTGTATAAGATTTTTGCAAATCTTTTTCGACCTCTCGTGTGTATTGGACTTAGGATGTTTAGGTCCGATACCTCAGAAGATGAAGACAAAGTTTTATGCGCAGCAGAAAAGTTATCCCCTTTTAATTTGCACGAGTTTGAGTTAGTTCGAGAGGTGTGGTTATATGCAGTGCAGTTCGAGAGATAGTTAGCGAGAGGTAAAAATAGAAAGTAAATGCAAGAGAGATTTTTAAGTGGTTCGGCCAACCCGCCTACATCCACTCTTCTTCTAGAAACTCCCTAGAAGGATTGCACTAAAACTTCCCTTTTTAGTACAATATCGAACGCTTGAGCTTTGATCACGAAGCCCGCCTCAAGCCTCAGGTTTTTCGCCCCGCTTCTTGTTACTCCACCTCTCGAGCACTTGAGCTTTGATCACCAAGCCCGCCTCAAGCCTCAGGATCTTCACAAGGCAGCTCCCAGGTTACTCCGCCTCTTCTTGCCTTCTCCAAAGCAAGGTTGTTCCGGTTGTCACAAGTTGAGTGGAACAATCTCCAATCTGACCAAAAGCTTTCGTTGGATAATCTTCCTTATAGTGCAGCTTCGGTCACCTTCTAGATGTGTAGTAGTTTAAGCTTTGTAACTCTCTCAAAACACTAAGATGTGTTTTCTCGCTGTTATGAATATCAAGTATGATATTCCAGATTAAGCACTTGCACTTTTGAACGTTTGAACTAGACACCTCTTATGACAGCTTGAATTTTTCGAACATCTCTGAATTTGTGTCTTCACGTCCTTATATATGAGAGTTGAGGAATAATTCCGTTGTAGGGAAAATTATTCCGTTTGAAATCTGTCTCCCATGCCGATCATGGGACTTGCATATATTTAGCATGTTTCATGGAGTGGTGGTTTTGTAACTTGAACCTTTTGTCTTGTAATGAATATCCCATATTCCACTATCTTGAGTCCATACTTCACTTACTTCTTTTGGTAAAAGTTACTCTTTTTTATATTCCCATTGATCCTCGTTTTAGGGAATAAGACCGACCTCTGATTGGTGCATCTTCTATCCGTTGGTTGTGGAGTTCTGACGTGGCATCCACTTCCGGCCGTTCTATTTTCCCATAATACTCTGTCAGCACCTCCTTAATATTTTATCTCCATGATATTCTTTTTCTCCAAACTTAGATTACTTTATCTATACGTGTTAGCTGCCGTTCAGTTCATTGGAGAAGTGCTAGTCTATCGAGACCAAAAATTGATGTCTCGACTACTTGATGTCTCGATCTCATGTCTCGAACTGGATTGATGTTTCGAGAGATTCCATCTCTCGAACTCTGCTTATGTCTCGAGACTTAGTTGATGTCTCGCAGACCCTTATTCCTCTAGTGATGTCTCGTGCCTTCTTCTGATCTATCTATAAGCTTACAACACGAAACTTCTAAGATGTTCAAACAAGTTCACCTTAAGCTTAAATAATTTCCGAGTTGAGCTCAATTACCCGGTTGTATTTTCGCTCTTAGTTTACTTGTCGAACTTACATATATTTCCTATCTATCGAGACTTAGGGGATTGAACATTACATTTGGTATCATCAAAACCTATTACAGTATGTTCCTAACAATTTCCCCCTTTTTTGTGATGCCAACACTCTACTTCCTTATATGGCTGATTTTCAAGAAAAGATTAACTTTGATTTTATTTTCAGTGCATACGGTAAGTTTGACAAGGAAACTAATCTGCTAAAGCATGAAGTAAAAACTCACGCAACCCCAGCAAAAGATATATATATTAAGATTAAGGGAATGTTTCACATGAAAAAGAACATAGCAGAAAAGTTAAAAGAAAGCAAGAGCAACATAATCGAGAATGCATGTAGACAACGAGAGCTTACTGCTTGTCTGCTTTCCTCTTCTCGTTGATAGCTGCTCGTGTCTTGATGGGCTCTTTAGAGTTTACCAGATTTAGGTACTCATCCGATACATCAAGATGAAGGTAGTTGATGAAGGCTTCACCTATGAAATCACCTTCGATTACCCCATCTCTCCACCATTCAATGCATTCTTGAGGAGTGGGACCGCTGTGAGAAGATAGGTCAGTTTTGGCAAGAAGACTTACTATGATTCCATTGAGATATTCTGTTGTGTCTTCTTTGAACCCTGATTTATAGTTTTTCATAAACTGCTCGTCCTTCTTCTCTTTTGCAGTTTGTTGTTCTAGCCTCTTCCTTTTTCTTTCTCGGTCTTCTTCTCTCCTTTTCTCCATTTCCATTGTACGCTGGACCCTTAGAAACTCCTGCCTCTTGGCTTCCTCCATTGCCTTGCTCATTATTTTTGGAACTTTTGGAGGAGGTCTAGTGGTTAAGGGTTTACTTGCTGCCCTTTTCTTGCTGGCTGATGTCCCTCTTGATCCTTGATTCCCTTGATTGTCCCCCTTGTTGGCATCATCCATATGGGAAAGGAGAGTGGACATACCTTCAAAAAGCGTTTGAAGCTGGGCAGGTACTTGGTTCGACAGGTCATCGAGTAGGGCTTTGATTACATCCTGTCGAAGTTCACTAGAGTTCTGGAAAGCTCGAAGTTCAGCTCTTAGTTCTGCAACTTCAGCTTTTGCTCCTGCAGCTTCTGCTCGAGCTTCCGCAGCCTCATTTGCGGCTCGTCTTGCTACATCTTCAGCCCATACTGCTTGTTCGAGAAGTTCTGCATGACTGGCTTGGGATTCACTTGTACCAGCAGCAGGCATTGATGCGTTGCGAACAATAGTGAGTATGCGCTCAATTTGAGCCATCTTCTGAGATTGATCAGCCATGAATTGGCGCATCTCGCCAATGAAAGCTTCTTCGGCCTGTCGATCATAGTCAGAAGGAGGAGAAGAAGGAGTAGTACCTTTAGTCGGAGGGGACTTGGGTGCTTCCAGAATTCCACCCATGATTTGCAACTGTGAGTCCTCTTCTCGATTGTGTGTCTGAGGATCAGCAGGGACACTAGGATCAGAGCTTGAAGGTAGCTCCATATCAGGCGCTTCCCGGTTTCCACCTGGGGGATGGATCACTTCGCGCTCATCACCTCTCGAACCTGGAACCTCAGCTTCAGCAACCGGTTGGATTGGATCAGCTAAGGAAGGAACTTCTGTATTGGATGCTTCCCGGTTTCCATCCAATTGAAGATCCTCCTCAGTGGTACCTCTCGAACTAGAGCTGGGAACTTGATCATCTGCCGGAGGGATCGGATTTGAGGGAGGAGGTTGTGCATCGATAGGTGCTTCCCGGTTTCCACCATTGATGGGAACATCTTCCCCCTCAGTACCTCTCGAACCAGCAGGACCTGAAACTGTCTGCTCTCGTTGCTCATCCGGCTGCACTTCAGTCTGCTCAGGTGAATCAGGAATCACGATGGTTTCAGGAGCAGCTGGTGCACTCCACCTTTGTCTATCAACCATCCTGGCTGCAAAGGTTGATGCGGTGTCATCTGGTAGCAGGAATGGTGACGGCAGCTCCACGTAAATTGGAAAGCCTGGCAGTGTGAGCAACGAAATTTCACCCTCTCGAACTGTCTATGCTTCGTCGGTGTCAACCAAGGGTGTGGACTCAGGAGCTGGCAGAAGTAGGACTGAGTTGGGTTCTGCCTCAAGTGCTTCAGAGGTCTCGGATTCACCTCTCGAAGCTGCTACCTGTTCGTCCAGAGCAGAGTCACTTACTTGGGACAAAGGGATTGCTTCCGTTGCAATTGGATTTTCAGGATCATCTCTTGCAACCCCTGAGGTTTCCCCTGGACCTCTCGTATCCTCTACATTCTGTCCCAAGGATAAAGCAGTGGCGAGCCTGATGTCTTCTTGGTACTTTGCCTCTACTTCAGGATCCACTTCAGGCTCGTTCTCTTGGTCATCAGCAGCTATGCCCTTGCCTTTGTCAGATCGTCCAAGATTCCTCTTGGACACATACATTTCATGGGCTAGGTCTTGAAGTTCATTGGCTGGGATCTCGGTAAGATTTAGCCAGTTCAAAGCAAAGATTTCCTCAGCCTCCATAACTGCTGCCTGAGCTACCAGTTGGTTATAGGGACCTGTTCTCCAGTTGATCCATCGAAGCACTCTGGAGAGATCATCCAAGTGTAAATCTGTTTCAGCACAAGAATTCAACTGAGCAGCTACTTCTCTTTCCGTTTCAATCTGTCCAGCAGATTGATCCTCCATAATATGTGCATCTTGCACAATCTATTCACTGATCTCTCGGCCCTGACTAGAGAGATCATCACCTGTCTCCACATTCGCTATCACTCTGGCAATAGATCCTTCGACTTGAGCAGATTCAGTGGGTGTCAACTTCACATTATGAGCACTTTGCACTAGGTCCCTGACCACAGTGCCTTGATCATCAGCAGCAGTTACCACTGTGTTGTCTTGGACTTCAACTGCTGGAACTGCTATCTCTTGAACCACCTCTCGTGGTTCCTCAACATCTCTCTGCACTGGATCACTGATCCCAGTGCCTTCAAACTCTCGAGTCTCCTCTCGAGACATATCCACAGATTCATCAGCATCACCAGCACCATCAATATTCAGATCAACAACAATTTCACCCGAGATGGACCTGGTAGGGGGCACTCTCTCAACCTCAGCGGCCATTGTAGCCTGAGGTTCCCCCTAGGCTTGTGCCCTGTCCTCAAACGGTACTGGAATCACAAAGGGTGTCACCTCTCGAGTCTTGGTGACAGCATTTGAATTGGCTTTCTTAGCCCTTTTTGGCAAAACAACCCTCTTAATCAGTACACCCAGTGGTGTATCATCAGAATCCTCTTCCTCAGATTGGGCTTTCCTTTTGCCTTTTTCCCTTAGGCTTTGAGGGAGAGGGTGCAATCTTCACACCCTTAGACTTTGGAGCCTGAGATTTCGTCTTACCCATATAGGTATTTCGATGAATCTCTCTCCCTTCCCTCAACTGCAAACCCTTTAAACTTAGTAAATACTGAACAACAAAGCCGAAACCAACCTTTTTACTGATCGACTGGTTGGTGTTTGAAACTGAGCCTTGCACTTGTAGTTTTAGGAAGTTGAAGATGATGTGCGCCCAGTCCATTTGAACGTTGTTCCAGATGGCATGGAGGATTTTGAGGATGTCCAGATTTATCTCATCGGTTCCGGACACCTTGCTGAGGATGAACTTCATGATGAGGTCAGCTACAATTGCAAACCTCTCCTTCAAATGGAACTTACGGAGAGCAGAGTTTGCACTGGACGGAGCAGTCTCCAATTGAATTTTGTCCCAGAAGGCTTGCTTGTCTAGGCTGTAATCCGAGAGGTGCTTGACTGCCTCCTCTGATGCAGTAAAGTCGAATGCAGCCCTTAGGTCACCCACGGAGGTCGTGATGTCAATCTCATTGAATCGGCTCTCAATCTTGCCCTTTGTGACCTTAGCATTCGTGAACCATTCGGTGAAGTCGAGGTCGTGGATGGTTTGATAATCATGAGTCATATATTTCATGAGCCCGGCCTTCTCGAACTTCTTTAGGACTTTCTCTGCTAGCTTCGGGTTCGTCGAGTGGTTGACGAAACCTTCTCTGTCAAGGATGCTCCCCGCTTTGACCTGCTTGATGAGAGTTCAAATGTGGGCCAACTCTCTCTGGTAAGCATCGGAAGATGAGGTTGATGTTGATGATTCGGACGCCATCGTTGAAAGCTTGATGTTTTGGAGGGAATGTGTATAGTGTTTGGAATTTGGGGAATTTGGGTATTCGGTTTTGAGCTTGAATCCGGGTAAAGAAGATGGGTTTGGCTTTTATATCTTGTGGATTTGGGTCGGATATATGGGTAGGGTTGAGAGTGTAACCGGAATTAGGATCCCGGTTGATTTAAACGAATTGAAAGGTCAGAAAGACCCTTCTATAACGGTTATGTGCATATGATATGGTGATGGTATTTTTGGGAAAGAGTGTGAAGGTTTAGGGCGAGAAAGTGGGGTTATAAAATAAGATAACTTTATAAGCATGCTCCCACTAAACACGATAGCGCCCTTAAAACTTGGAAAACCGTCAGTAACCGAAGACCACGTGGCTAACATTAATTTCAAAATTAGTCGTTCCACATATATCCATTGAATACATCAGTTTCACCTTTCGAAGGTGAACACTTGGCTGTACTAGTTTAAGGATCTTCCCCCTGAGTTATTGATCCCTAAACCTCCTTATTCCTCCGTCTTGACTTGGTTGAACCTATGGCAACATATTCAAGTGGTTAAGGATCTTCCCCCTGAGTGATTGATCCCTAACCCTCCTTATTCCTCCGTCTTTGAGATACATATAGAATCAGTTTGTTATCTATCGAAGTGATCTCTCGAACTCCCCTTCTTCGAGACATATCGTATATAGCCAAACTGAATGAGTATCTCTCGAACTACCTTTCGAACACAGATTGCAAAAAGAACAAGATTGATTCATCCAAAAGATATCACTAGGAACATTTCCTTGAGTTCATTTAGTGATTTCCAGATACATTACATATGAATCAATATACTATTAGATTCCCTAGAAACTTTTGTTTGGCCTTGGATAGCCATATAGGAATCTAACGTTAGAGCAAGAACTAGCCATCTAAAGTCCTATTTATTTTAGTTATAGAACTAGAGGTGGCTTAATTTTTCTTGTTCTTCTCGACCTCTCCGCTGCTGCTCTCCTCACAGGCTCCTTCTCCCTTTACCTTGGTTCTCCATTTTGTTGAGGGAGATCCTTTTTCGGAATGTGCAGCTGTAAGAGTCCCACTTATACGAGACTCTTCTCCTGATTCCAGTATCCCACCGTTGTGGATCTCCTCGCATTTGGGGATCCATTCACCTTAGATGGGAACAGAATGCTTGCTTGGATTATCAGGAAACTCCGCAATCTGTTCACCATTAGTTGATTCTGGATAGTTTTCTCCTTGAAAGTCTTTGGACTTGGCTGCCGATTTCCTTCCTCTATACCAGAATGGTACATCGTCTTTTCCTTTCTTCTTCTCCATGAAGAAGTCGATGACATGAATTGCTGAGAAAACCCCTCTATTTATAGCCCAAAAACTTAGCACTGTTGAGTCACGGGATGTTAAATGAATGACCATTCAATGCTGTGTAACTCCAAAGCTGCCATAAAGTTGATGAAACCGCTCCTCACATGCGAAACAGTTCATGGCACTAAATACAAGGAGATAAGATTTGACCGTTCAACTCCATTCTATCATTCCCAATTCTAACCTTAGTTGAGAGAATCTATTTTCACATATCGCCTTTGTGAAAATATCTGCTAGTTGCTCCTCCGTTGCAACATATTACAAAGTTATATCCTTTTTCTCAACATGGTCTCGGATGAAGTGATATTTTATGTCAATGTGCTTTGTCCTTGAATGTAACACCGGATTCTGAGTAATAGCTATGGCACTAGTGTTGTCACACATAATCTTAACCTCTTTACATTCAACACCATAATCCAGTAATTGTTGCTTCATCTATAAAATCTGAGCACAACAACTTGCAGCTGTTACATATTCTGCCTCAGCGGTACTTGTAGCTATCGAATGCTGTTTCTTGCTAAACCATGAGACAAGTCTTCCACCTAGAAACTGACATGTCCTAGATGTGCTCTTACGATCAATTTTACAACCGGCAAAGTCCGCATCTGAATATCCCATAAGTTCGAAAGATCCACCTCTCGAATACCAAAGTCCAACACTTTGCGTACCCTTGAGATATCTAAGAATCTTTTTAGATGCATTTAAGTGACTCTCCTTAGGACTTGCCTGAAATCTAGCACATTCACCTACTGCAAAGGATATATCTGGTCTACTAGCAGTTAAATAAAGAAGAGATCCGATGATACCTCGATACTCCCCGCTTCTCTTCAGGTTTTTCTCCCCGCTTCCAATTACTCCACCTCTCGAGCACTTGAGCTTTGATCACCAAGCCCGCCTCAAGCCTCAGGATCTTCACTAGACAGCTGCCAGGTTACTCCGCCTCTTCTTGCTTAATCCAAAGCAAGGACCTTTGGTTGTCATAGTTGAATGTAACAAGCTCCAATCTGACCAAAAGCTATCGTTGAATCAACTTCGATGTAGAACAGCTTCGGTCACCTTCTAGATGTATAGCAGTTTAAGCTTTGTAACTCTCTCAAACACTAAGATGTGTTTTTCTCGCTATTTTGAATATCAGGATGATATTCCGGATTGAGCTCAGGCACTTGAACGTTTGAAATAGACACCTCTTAAGATTTTCGAATCNTTTACTTTTGATCTGTGTCTTCACGTCCTTTTTATATGAGAGTAAAGGAATAATTCCGTTGGAGGGAAAATTATTCCGTTTGAAATTTGTCTCCCATGCTGTGTATGGGACTTGCATCTTTTCAGCATTTTTCATGGAGTGGTGGTCTTGTAACTTGAACCTTTTGTTTGGTAGTGAATATTCCATAATCCACTTTCTTGAGTCCATGCTCCACTTGCTACTTTTGGTAAAAGTTACTCTTTTTAAATTCCCATTGATCCTCGTTCTAGGGAATAAGACCGACTTTGGATTAGTGCACCTTCTTTCCGTTTGTTGTGGAATTCTGATGTGGCATCCACTTCTGGCACCTCCTTAATATTTTATCTCCATGATATTCTTCTTCTCCAAACTTTATTCATGCTTCCTGACTGTCATTTAACCTTTTGGAGAAGTGTCAGTTTATCGAGACCAAGATTGATGTCTCGATTGTTTGATGTCTTGATCCCCATGTATCGAGAGATCTATCTCTCGAACTCTGCTTATGTCTCGAACTGAGTTGTTGTATCGAGAGGTCCTACCTCTCGAATTCTGCTTATGTCTCAAACTGGATTGTTGTATCGAGAGGTCCTACCTCTCGAACTCTGCTTATGTCTCTAGACTTAGTTGATATCTCGCAGACCCTTATTCCTCCAGTGTCGTCTCGTGCCTTCTACTGATCTATCTATGAAATTACAACACGAGTCTTCTAAGATGTTCATACAAGTTTACCTCAAGCTTAAATATTTTCCGAGTTGAGCTCAAGTTACCCGGTTGTATTTTCGCTCTTAGTTTACTTGTCGAACTTACATTGATTCCTATCTTTCGAGACTTTAGGGGATTCTAAATTACATTTTTGGTATCATCAAAACCTAATACATTATGTTCCTAACAANTAGTAGAAAAATTTAGACCAAAAACATATAGAACCAAGAACAACATAAACAGCAATATACTGTAATAAGATGGAGTTTGGGCCACGAGAGCTTACTTCTTGTTATTGGCTTCCCTCTTCTTGTTAATAGCTTCTCGTGTCTTGATGGGGTCTTTCGGATTTACCTGGCTTATGTATTCGTCTGTAACATCTAGATGCCTGTAGTTTCTGTAAGCTTCCCCCACGAATTCTCCATCAATCACTCCATCTTTCCACCATGCAATGCATTCTTCTGGAGACATATTGCTGTGAACATATATTCCAGTGATCTTCAGAAGCTTGAATATCTCCAGAGTCAGTTTTTGTTCAGTATCTTCCCTGCTCCCAAACTTAAAGTTTGTCATGACAAGGTCGATCTTTCTTTCTTCTTCTGACTGTTGTTCTTGTCTTCTTCTTCTCCTTTCTCTGTTCTCTTCTCTCCTTTTCTCCATTTCCAGTGTACGCTGGACCCTTAAGATTTCTGCTCTTTTCGCTTCCTCCAGTTGTTTGCTCAATGATTTTGGAGCTTTTGGAGGAGGTCCAGCTGGTTCACTTGCTGCCCTTTTCTTGCCAGTTGTTGATGTCCTTCCTTCTGTAATTTCCCCCTTTTTCCCTTTATCTTCCCCCTTGGTGGCATCATCAGTACGGGAAAGGAGGGTGGACATACCTTCGAAGAGTGCTTGAAGTTGGGCAGGCACTTGGTTCGACAGATCATCGAGTAGTGCTTTCATCATGTCCTGTCGAAGTTCACTGGAATACTGGAAGGCTCGAAGCTCTGCTCGTATCTCGGCTAATTCAGCTCTCGCACTTGCAGCCTCTGCTCGAGCTACAGCAGCTTCATCAGCGGCTTTCCGTGCTGCATCCTCAGCCCATACTGCCTGTTCGAGAAGTTCAACAAGACGGCCTTGGGATTCACTTGTGCCAGCAGCAGGCATTGCAGCATTGCGGACAACAGCGAGTATCCTCTCGAGCTGAGCCATCTTCTGAGATTGATCAGCCATGAATTGACGCACTTCGCCAATGAAGACTTCTTCGGCCTGTTCATCATAGTCAGAAGTAGGAGATGAGAAGTGAGAAGTACCTTTTGTCGGAGGGGACTTGGGTGCTTCCGGATTTCCACCCATGACTTGCAGTTGCGAGTCCACCTCTCGATTGAGTGTCTGAGGAGTCACAGGGACACTGGGTTCAGAGCGCAAAGGTAGCTCCATGTCAGGTGCTTCCCGGTTTCCACCTGAGGGATGGATCACTTCTTGCTCTTCACCTCTCGAACCTGGAGCCTCAGCTTCAGCAACTGTTGAGATTGGTTCAGCCAGGGAGGGTTCTTCGGTATTGGACGCTTCCCGGTTTCCATCCAATAGAAGTTCCCCCTCAGCGTCACTTCTCGAACCAGTGCTGGGAACTTGGTCATCTGCTGGTGAGGTTGGAGATGAAGTGTCGACAGGTGCTTCCCGGTTTCCACCTTCGATGGTCGCATCGTCCTCCTCAGTACCTCTCGACCCAGCAGGACTTGGGGCAATCTGCTCTAGGTGCTCATTGGACTGCACTTCAGTCTGCTCTGATGAGTCTGGAATGATAATTATTTCAGGAGCAGTAGGAAAACCCGGCAGTGTGAGCAACGGAACTTCACCCTCTCGAACTATCTGAGCTTCATCGTTGTCAACCGATGGTGTGGACGTAGGTGGTGGCAAGAGAAGAACAGTGTTAGGAGCCACTTCAAGTGCTTCAGAGGTCTCGGATTCACCTCATGAAGCTGCTACCTGTTCGTCCAGAGCAGAGAAATTTACTTGGGACAAGGGGATTGCGGCTGTTGGTATTGAGTTCTCAGAATCATCTCGAGCAATCCCAGAGGTCTCTCCTGGACCTCTCGTATTCTCTACTTGATGTCCCAAGGATAATGCAGTGGCGAGCCTGATATCCTCTTGAAATTTAGCTTCTAATTCAGGATCCACTACAGGCTCGGCTTCAGCTTCTTGCGCATCAACAGCTATGCCCTTTCCTTTGTCAGATCGACCAAGATTTCTCCNTAGTAGAAAAATTTAGACCAAAAACATATAGAACCAAGAACAACATAAACAGCAATATACTGTAATAAGATGGAGTTTGGGCCACGAGAGCTTACTTCTTGTTATTGGCTTCCCTCTTCTTGTTAATAGCTTCTCGTGTCTTGATGGGGTCTTTCGGATTTACCTGGCTTATGTATTCGTCTGTAACATCTAGATGCCTGTAGTTTCTGTAAGCTTCCCCCACGAATTCTCCATCAATCACTCCATCTTTCCACCATGCAATGCATTCTTCTGGAGACATATTGCTGTGAACATATATTCCAGTGATCTTCAGAAGCTTGAATATCTCCAGAGTCAGTTTTTGTTCAGTATCTTCCCTGCTCCCAAACTTAAAGTTTGTCATGACAAGGTCGATCTTTCTTTCTTCTTCTGACTGTTGTTCTTGTCTTCTTCTTCTCCTTTCTCTGTTCTCTTCTCTCCTTTTCTCCATTTCCAGTGTACGCTGGACCCTTAAGATTTCTGCTCTTTTCGCTTCCTCCAGTTGTTTGCTCAATGATTTTGGAGCTTTTGGAGGAGGTCCAGCTGGTTCACTTGCTGCCCTTTTCTTGCCAGTTGTTGATGTCCTTCCTTCTGTAATTTCCCCCTTTTTCCCTTTATCTTCCCCCTTGGTGGCATCATCAGTACGGGAAAGGAGGGTGGACATACCTTCGAAGAGTGCTTGAAGTTGGGCAGGCACTTGGTTCGACAGATCATCGAGTAGTGCTTTCATCATGTCCTGTCGAAGTTCACTGGAATACTGGAAGGCTCGAAGCTCTGCTCGTATCTCGGCTAATTCAGCTCTCGCACTTGCAGCCTCTGCTCGAGCTACAGCAGCTTCATCAGCGGCTTTCCGTGCTGCATCCTCAGCCCATACTGCCTGTTCGAGAAGTTCAACAAGACGGCCTTGGGATTCACTTGTGCCAGCAGCAGGCATTGCAGCATTGCGGACAACAGCGAGTATCCTCTCGAGCTGAGCCATCTTCTGAGATTGATCAGCCATGAATTGACGCACTTCGCCAATGAAGACTTCTTCGGCCTGTTCATCATAGTCAGAAGTAGGAGATGAGAAGTGAGAAGTACCTTTTGTCGGAGGGGACTTGGGTGCTTCCGGATTTCCACCCATGACTTGCAGTTGCGAGTCCACCTCTCGATTGAGTGTCTGAGGAGTCACAGGGACACTGGGTTCAGAGCGCAAAGGTAGCTCCATGTCAGGTGCTTCCCGGTTTCCACCTGAGGGATGGATCACTTCTTGCTCTTCACCTCTCGAACCTGGAGCCTCAGCTTCAGCAACTGTTGAGATTGGTTCAGCCAGGGAGGGTTCTTCGGTATTGGACGCTTCCCGGTTTCCATCCAATAGAAGTTCCCCCTCAGCGTCACTTCTCGAACCAGTGCTGGGAACTTGGTCATCTGCTGGTGAGGTTGGAGATGAAGTGTCGACAGGTGCTTCCCGGTTTCCACCTTCGATGGTCGCATCGTCCTCCTCAGTACCTCTCGACCCAGCAGGACTTGGGGCAATCTGCTCTAGGTGCTCATTGGACTGCACTTCAGTCTGCTCTGATGAGTCTGGAATGATAATTATTTCAGGAGCAGTAGGAAAACCCGGCAGTGTGAGCAACGGAACTTCACCCTCTCGAACTATCTGAGCTTCATCGTTGTCAACCGATGGTGTGGACGTAGGTGGTGGCAAGAGAAGAACAGTGTTAGGAGCCACTTCAAGTGCTTCAGAGGTCTCGGATTCACCTCATGAAGCTGCTACCTGTTCGTCCAGAGCAGAGAAATTTACTTGGGACAAGGGGATTGCGGCTGTTGGTATTGAGTTCTCAGAATCATCTCGAGCAATCCCAGAGGTCTCTCCTGGACCTCTCGTATTCTCTACTTGATGTCCCAAGGATAATGCAGTGGCGAGCCTGATATCCTCTTGAAATTTAGCTTCTAATTCAGGATCCACTACAGGCTCGGCTTCAGCTTCTTGCGCATCAACAGCTATGCCCTTTCCTTTGTCAGATCGACCAAGATTTCTCCTGGTCACGTGCATCTCATGGGCAAGATTCAGAAGTTCATTGGCTGGGATTGCAGTGAGGTTTAACCAATTTAAAGCAAAGTCCTCCTCAGCCACCATATCTGCTGCTCTCGAAATCAGTTGATCAATCGGACCTGTTCTCCAGTTGATCCATCGAAGCACTCTGGAGAAGTCATCCAAGCTAGACACATTTTCAGTACGTTGATCCAACTGAGAAGTGATTTCAGCATTTAGCTCATCAGAGTTAGCAGACATGATTTCTGTTGCCGAAGCAGCTTCCAATGTTATCTCTCGAACCACCTCTCGTGGTTCCTCTACTTCTGTCTGTACTGGATCACTGATCCCAGTACCTTCAATCTCTCGAACCTCCTCTCGAGGCTCGTCAGTAGACTCCTCAGCACCCTCAGCATTATCACCAGCATGTAGACTAACAGATAAAGCTTCTGACAGAGACCTGGTAGGGGGCACTCTCTCAACCTCAGTGGCCAGTGTAGCCTGAGGTTCCCCCTGGGCTTGTGCCCTGTCTTCGAATGGTACTTGGATAACTGAGGGTGTTACCTCTCGAATCTGAGTGATGGCGATGGTTTTGGCTTTCTTAGCCTTCTTTGAAACGGCAACCCTCTTGACCAGGGTATCCAGAGGCTCATCATCAGATTCCTTCTCCTTGGCTGGGGCTTTCCTTTTGCCCCTTCCCTTAGGCTTCGAGGGAGAAGGTGCACCCTTAACACCTTTAGCCTTTGAGGCTTGAGATTTCGTCCTACCCATATAGGTATTCCGATGAATCTCTCGCCCTTCCCTCAGTTCTAAGCCCTTCAAGCTTAGAAGATATTGAACAACAAAACCGAAACCAACCTTTTTACTGATCGTCAGGTTGATGTTGGAGACTGAGCTTTGCACCTGCTGTTGAAGAGAGTTGAAGATGATATGTGCCCAGTCCATTTTGTTGTTGTTCCAGATGGCGTGGAGGATTTTGAGGATGTCCAGATTGATTTCGTCAGTTCCAGACACCTTGCCGAGCACGAATTTCATTATAAGGTCGGCAGCGAGAGCAAACCTCTCCTTTAGGTGGAACTTGCGGAGAGCAGAGGATGCTCTGGGCGGTGCAGTCTCTAGTCGGATTTTATTCCAAAAAGCTTGCTTGTCTAGGTCGTAATCCGAGAGATGCTGGACTGCCTCCTCCGATGTCGCTTGTTGAAGACTCTGAATGCTTTACTTGTCGATGAGTATCCCAGAAATACTCCATCATCTGCCTTTTCATCAAAAGTCCTTAGCTGAGTTTTCCCATTGTTGTGGACATAGCATTTGCACCCGAATGTGTGGAAGTAACTTACATTCGGTTTTCTTCCATTCCACAACTCATATGGAGTCTTTCCAACTCCTTTCACGATCAAGGACCGATTTTGGGTATAGCATGCTGTGATGATTGCTTCTGCCCAAAATCCTTGAGATATATTGGCTTGCGAGAGCATGGTCCTTGCAGCTTCTTTGAGAGTTCTGTTTCTTCTTTCAGCTACCCCGTTCTGTTGAGGCGTTCGAGCAGCTGACAACTGATGATGAATACCGTTCTCGTTGCAGTAGCTCTCGATAACTTGATTTACGAACTCTCCACCTTGATCTGACCGAATCTTTAGTATCGAGACATCCTTTTCAACTTGCACTTGCTTCAAAAGATTTGGCAGGGCAACTTTTGTCTCGCTTTTCTTGGTTATGAACACGGTCCAGGTGAATCTTGTGTAGTCATCTACTACCACAAGAGTGTACTTTCTTCCTCTCATGCTGGGTGGGTCTACTGGGCCAAATAAGTCCATATGGAGAAGACTTAGTGGTCTAGTAGATGATGTCTCGGCTCTGCTTTTGAAAGAGGATTTGATCTGTTTGCAGCGTTGACATGCCTCACATATCTTATCCTTTCGAAACGTCACTTTGGGCAGTCCTTCCACAAGGTTCCTCTTAGTAAGCTTGTTGATAGTTTTGAAGTTCAGATGGCTAAGCTTACTGTGCCAATCCCAGCATAAGTCTTCCTTGCTCCTTGCCAGCATACATAGGGATGGTTTGGCAGATCTCCAATCCACTATGTACATGTTTCCTTTCCTTGCTGCTTCCAGGACGACTTCGAGAGATTCCTCTTGTATGATTTGGCACTTGCCTTTGGTGAAGATTACTCTGTAGCCCTTGTCACAGAACTGGCTTGTGCTAAGGAGGTTAAATTTGAGCCCCTCAACGTAGGATACCCCCTTGATCACCAATTCATTCTTATGAACTTCNATTCGATGACCAATTCTCACTAGATGGATAGAGTCTGCCTTTCTCCATCCGTGAGTTCCTAACTTTGTGGATCTTAGACCTTCCATATTTGCCTTGAGGCGCATTGTATGGAATGTAGCTCCTTTTGTACTTGGAATGGCCTTGCGAGAGATAGCAAGGTGATCTCTCGATATTGTTTACCCGGCCATTCTTCGTAGCTTTCCTATACTTTCCATTGCTGGTGTATAGGGATGGTTT
Organism: Ipomoea triloba; assembly: GCF_003576645.1. Taxonomy (NCBI): domain Eukaryota; kingdom Viridiplantae; phylum Streptophyta; class Magnoliopsida; order Solanales; family Convolvulaceae; genus Ipomoea; species Ipomoea triloba. The sequence goes on along the minus strand of NC_044919.1, from coordinate 5,949,753 downwards.
ATGAATAGCTACTCTGGTCTTTTCTGTTGGTCTTTTATGACCTTTGTTTGGTTTGGGTTGAGATCCTCCATTATTTGGAGTTCCCAAACCATTGGTCTGTTTATCTCTCGAGAGACAGTCTTGACGGAACCCTAGACCGGTTCTATCACTAGTAGGTCTGTGATCATTTACCATTTTCTCCATAGCTTTGGAGGAATTAGTGTATGATGCTATGACCTTCCTAAGATTAAGCTCTCTGGTCTCTCGAGCTTTGCACTCTTCAGTCAGTAGGATTACTTTAGCTTCTAACTCACTCACTTTGAGAGTTAGCTCTGAATTCTCTTTCGAGACGTTCTTAAGCATATCTCTTTCAGCAGTTAGCTTGCTATTTTCTTCCCTGATTTTGGCGTGAGTGCTGTTAGCGATGCCGAGATCCCTTTTAAGTGTTTCAAGCATCTCAAAGGGATCTTCATCGCTTCCGAACGAAGAACATCGAGAGGTAGAGGTAGAGCAGCGAGATGTGGAAGTAGAGGTTACCTCATTTTCAATGGCCATTAGACATTGATCCTCTTCTTCCTCGGTGTATAAGCAGATGAGTACCCTCTCATCTTCTGAGCTGCTGCTTCCTTCACTGGAGCTCGATGTCTCGGACTCCTCGATTGATCTCTCGAGTTCCTCAGCAACAAGAGCCTTTCTGCGCAGATGTTTCCTTGAATCTCCCTTGAAGCCACTTTGTGTTGGCTTCTCTTTGGATTCCTCCTTTCTCCTGGAATCCCTGCCTTCTTGGCCTTGATACTTNATCCCTGCCTTCTTGGCCTTGATACTTACTTACCATAGGGTAAGGACATTCAGCCTTGAAGTGCCCTGGTCTCCTGCAGTTGTAGCAGAGACCCTGATTTTCCTCCTCTATCCTTCTGGATGAATGTTTCTCATTGTTCCTTCTTGAGGAGGAAGGTGAACTTGTGTTGCTCTCCGTTGACTTCCTCATGAATTTCCTGAATTTCCTCATGAAGAGAGCAAACTGTTCGTCAGATAACATATTAGTGGGATTAGGATCTGACCTTGAAGAGGTGGATGGTTGATCAGCAACCAGTGCCACATTCCGTCTGTCCACCACGTCCTCATCTCTCGGAAGCATCTCAAATTCAAAGGCTTTGAGATCTCTGAAAAGTTGGTCGGTTGTGGTGTTCTTCAAATCCCTGTGATCACGCATTGTGATCACCTTCATTTCCCACTCCTTGGTAAGGCCTCGTAAGACCTTCAGGTTTAGCTCTTTTTGTGGAATCTCCTTCTCGAGATCACTGATCTCTATTGATAGCTTCATGAACCGAGATTCCATGCTGTCGATGCTCTCCCCTGGCTTCATCTTGAAGTCCTCGAACTTCTTCATGGCCACGGTGAGCTTGTTCTCCTTTTCCTGTTCGTCACCTTCACCAATTAACATCAAGGTATCCCATACCTCTTTCGCCGTTTTGCACTTTCTTACTTTTGGGAAGATGGTTTCATCTATAGCTCTGAAGAGAATATCCTTGGCAATGTTGTCCAGGTTGTTTCTCTTCCTATCATCACTTGTCCATTCTTCCCTAGGTTTTGGGATGTACTTTGGTGTTTCCCTGGTTTGCTCAGCAGCCGTGTTTACCATTAAAATCTTGACTGGTCCAGATGTTATCACTTCGGCCATCTCATCATGGAGGGCTGATAGATACGCAAGCATGCGTGTTTTCCAGTCATCGAACCTGCTAAGATCAAAAAGGAGATGTCTCGACAACATGCTATCCATTTTAAAAATTATTTCGTGCTTTGAAAATATTTTCAAAAGATTTTTCAAAGAAGGATCTCTAGGCAATATAAACAAAGGTTTATATCGATCAAAGAACTTGCTCTGATACCAATTGTTCGTCAATGAACCATACGTCCCTGGTGTCCTGCATGCAAATCAAGCAGATTTAGGTACCCAAACTTTGGGTCCTGGTTGGTTAGTAAGTTTAGGCATCCATTTATACCTTGGGCCCATTAGTCCAGGCCTAGGTGCAATGTAGCCGTTATACGATTGATAATCATAAGGAATGCTAGCAAAGACTCTGGGCCTCTTAGGTGCATAAATCAGCTTAGGTTGAGGCTTGACCTCGAACTTACGCACCATGCCCTTCATGGCCTGTTTGGTCACGTGGTACCGTTAAAACTGAGGTTTATTCCACGGTTCATATTCTTGTGACCAATCCTCATCAGATGGGTAGTGTCTGCCTTCCTCCATCCGTGAGTTCCTAACTGTTGGTCCCAAGGGGATGGGGTACAAGTCTAGAGGGGGGGTGAATAGACTTGTATAAGATTTTGCAAATCTTTTCGACCTCTCGTGTGTATTGAACTCAGGATGTTTAG
>NC_044919.1:5875658-5945924 GCF_003576645.1 Ipomoea triloba | reverse complement strand
CTACCTCTCGAACTCTGCTTATGTCTCGAGACTTAGTTGATGTCTCGCAGACCCTTATTCCTCCAGTGTCGTCTCGTGCCTTCTACTGATCTATCTATGAAATTACAACACGAGTCTTCTAAGATGTTCATACAAGTTTACCTCAAGCTTAAATATTTTCCGAGTTGAGCTCAAGTTACCCGGTTGTATTTTCGCTCTTAGTTTACTTGTCGAACTTACATTGATTCCTATCTTTCGAGACTTTAGGGGATTCTAAATTACATTTTTGGTATCATCAAAACCTAATACATTATGTTCCTAACACTAACTCTATGGATCTCAGACCTTCCATATTTGCCATGAGGCGCATTATATGGAATGGAGGTTCTTTTGTACTTGGAATGACCTTGCGAGAGATAGCTAGGTGATCTTTCGATATTGTTAACCCGGCCATTCTTCGTAGCTTTCCTATACTTTCCATTGCTGGTGTATAGGGACGGTTTGTGAATAGCTACCCTGGTCTTTCCTGTTGGTCCTTTATGACCTTTATTCGGTTTGGATTGAGATCCTCCATTACTTGAAGTTCCCAAACCGTTGGTCTGCTTATCTCTCAAGAGACAGTTCTGACGGAACCCTAGTCCGGTTCTATCATTCGTAGGTCTATGATCATTTACCATTTTCTCCACTGCTTTGGAGGAATTAGTAAACGATGCAATAACCCCTCTAAGATTAAGCTCTCTAGCCTCTCGAGCTTTGCACTCTTCCTTAAGTTGGATTATTTCAGCTTCTAAATTGCTTACTTTGAGATTTAGCTCTGAATTCTCTTTCGAGACATTCTTAAGCATTTCTCTTTCAGCAATTAGTTTGTTGTTCTCCTCCAGCACTTTAGCATGAGTGTTATTAGCGATGTTGAGGTCCCTCCTGAGTAATTCCATGGTCTCGAAGGGATCCTCATCGCTTCTAAAAGAAGAACATTGGGAAGTAGAGATAGAGCAGCGAGATGTAGAAGTGGAGGTTACCTCATTGTTAATAGCCATTAAGCATTGATCCTCCTCTTCTGTAGTGTATAAACAGATGAGCCCCCTCTCATCCTCTGAGCTGCTGCTGCTCCCGCTGGAGCTTGATGTCTCGGACTCCTCGATTCCCTTCTCAAGTTCCTCAGCCACAAGCGCCTTCCTACGCGAATGCGTCTTTGATGAACTTTTGAAGCCTCCTTGTGTTGGCTTCTCTCTGGATTCCTCTTTCCTCCTGGAATCCTTGCCTTCTTGGCCTTGATATTTACTTACCGGTGGGTAAGGACATTCGGCCTTGAAATGCCCCGGTCTCCTGCAGTTATAGCATAGACCTTGGTTTTCTTCCTTCGTCCTTCTGGATGGATATCTTTCATTTTTCCTTCTTGAGGAGAAAGGTGAACTTGTATTGCTCTCCGGTGTCTTCTTCATGAACTTGCTGAATTTTCTCATAAAAAGAGCAAATTGTTCGTCAGATAAGAGATTTGTGGGATTAGGATCTGACCTTGAGGAGGTGGATGGTTGATCAGCAACCAGTGCCACATTCCATCTGTCCACCACGTCCTCATCTTTCGGAAACATCTCAAATTCGAAGGCTTTGAGATCTCTAAATAGTTGGTCGGTTGTGGTGTTCTTCAGATCCCTGTGATCGCGCATTGTGATCACCTTCATCTCCCACTCCTTGGTAAGACCTCGTAAGACCTTCAGGTTTAGCTCCTTTTGTGGGATCTCCTTCTTGAGATCACTAATCTCGGTTGACAACTTCATAAACCGAGATTCCATGCTGTCGATGCTCTCTCCTGGCTTCATCTTGAAGTCCTCGAACTTCTTCATTGCCACAGTGAGCTTGTTCTCCTTTTCCTGTTCATCATCTTCACCAATCAACATCAAAGTATCTCATACCTCTTTTGCCGTGGTGCACTTTCTGACTCTTGGGAAGATGGTTTCGTCTATAGCTCTGAAGAGGATATCCTTGGCAATGTTGTCAAGGTTGTTTCTCTTCCTATCATCACTCGTCCATTCTTCCTTAGGTTTTGGTACGTACTTTGGTGTGTCTTTGGTTTGCTCTGCAGAAGTGTTGACAATTAAGATCTTGACTGGTCCAGTTGATATAACCTCGGCCATCTCATCATGGAGGGCTGATAAGTACGCAAGCATGCGTGTCTTCCAGTCATCGAACCTGCTAAGATCAAAAAGGAGATGTCTCGACAACATGCTGTCCATATTGAAAATTATCTCGTGCTTTGAAAACTTTTTAAAAGATTTTTCAAAGAAGGATCTCTAGGCAATTTAAACAAAGGTTTATATCGATCAGAGAGCTTGCTCTGATACCAATTGTTGGTCCCAAGGGGATGGGGTACAAGTCTAGGGGGGGGGGTGAATAGACTTGTATAAGATTTTTGCAAATCTTTTTCGACCTCTCGTGTGTATTGGACTTAGGATGTTTAGGTCCGATACCTCACAAGATGAAGACAAAGTTTTATGCGCAGCGGAAAAGTTATCCGCTTTTAATTTGCACGAGTTTGAGTTAGTTCGAGAGGTGTGGTTATATGCAGTGCAGTTCGAGAGATAGTTAGCGAGAGGTAAAAACAGAAAGTAAATGCGAGAGAGATTTTTAAGTGGTTCGGCCAACCCGCCTACGTCCAATCTTTTTCTAGAAGCTCCCTAGAAGGATTGCACTAACACTTCCCTTTTTAGTACAATATCGAGCGCTTGAGCTTTGATCACGAAGCCCGCCTCAAGCCTCAGGTTTTTCGCCCCGCTTCTTGTTACTCCACCTCTCGAGCACTTGAGCTTTGATCACCAAGCCCGCCTCAAGCCTCAAGATCTTCACAAGACAGCTCCCAGGTTACTCCGCCTCTTCTTGCCTTCTCCAAAGCAAGGTTGTTCCGGTTGTCACAGGTTGAGTGTAACAATCTCCAATCTGACCAAAAGCTTTCGTTGGATAATCTTTCTTATAGTGCAGCTTCGGTCACCTTCTAGATGTGTAGTAGTTTAAGCTTTGTAACTCTCTCAAAACACTAAAATGTGTTTTCTCGCTGTTATGAATATCAAGTATGATATTCCAAATTAAGCACTTGCACTTTTGAACGTTTGAACTAGACACCTCTTATGATAGCTTGAATTTTTCGAAATCTCTGAATTTGTGTCTTCACGTCCTTATATATGAGAGTTGAGGAATAATTCCGTTGTAGGGAAAATTATTCCGTTTGAAATCTGTCTCCCATGCCGATCATGGGACTTGCATATATTTAGCATGTTTCATGGAGTGGTGGTCTTGTAACTTGAACCTTTTGTCTTGTAATGAATATCCCATATTCCACTATCTTGAGTCCATATTTCACTTACTTCTTTTGGTAAAAGTTACTCTTTTTATATTCCCATTGATCCTCGTTTTAGGGAATAAGACCGAGCTCTGATTGGTGCATCTTCTATCCGTTGGCTGTTCTATTTTCCCATAATACTCTGTCAGCACCTCCTTAATATTTTATCTCCATGATATTCTTTTTCTCCAAACTTAGATTACTTTATCTATGTGTGTTAACTGCCGTTCAGTTCATTGGAGAAGTGCTAGTCTATCGAGACCAAAAATTGATGTCTCGACTACTTGATGTCTCGATCTCATGTCTCGAATTGGATTGATGTTTCGAGAGATTCCATCTCTCGAACTCTGCTTATATCTCGAGATTTAGTTGATGTGTCGCAGACCCTTATTCCTCCAGTGATGTCTCGTGCCTTCTTCTGATCTATCTATAAGCTTACAACACGAAACTTCTAAGATGTTCAAACAAGTTCACCTTAAGCTTAAATAATTTCCGAGTTGAGCTCAATTACCCGGTTGTATTTTCGCTCTTAGTTTACTTGTCGAACTTACATATATTTCCTATCTATCGAGACTTAGGGGATTGAACATTACATTTGGTATCATCAAAACCTATTACAGTATGTTCCTAACAGGGAGGTGGTTGAGTTGTGTAGAAAAGTGATTGAGGAAGGGGTGGTTCCGACTCAGCTAAATTGTACTCATATTGTGCTTATTCCAAAAGTTAGAGGGAAAGAATGAGTGNGGGGGGGGGGTGAATAGACTTGTATAAGATTTTTGCAAATCTTTTTCGACCTCTCGTGTGTATTGGACTTAGGATGTTTAGGTCCGATACCTCACAAGATGAAGACAAAGTTTTATGCGCAGCGGAAAAGTTATCCGCTTTTAATTTGCACGAGTTTGAGTTAGTTCGAGAGGTGTGGTTATATGCAGTGCAGTTCGAGAGATAGTTAGCGAGAGGTAAAAACAGAAAGTAAATGCGAGAGAGATTTTTAAGTGGTTCGGCCAACCCGCCTACGTCCAATCTTTTTCTAGAAGCTCCCTAGAAGGATTGCACTAACACTTCCCTTTTTAGTACAATATCGAGCGCTTGAGCTTTGATCACGAAGCCCGCCTCAAGCCTCAGGTTTTTCGCCCCGCTTCTTGTTACTCCACCTCTCGAGCACTTGAGCTTTGATCACCAAGCCCGCCTCAAGCCTCAAGATCTTCACAAGACAGCTCCCAGGTTACTCCGCCTCTTCTTGCCTTCTCCAAAGCAAGGTTGTTCCGGTTGTCACAGGTTGAGTGTAACAATCTCCAATCTGACCAAAAGCTTTCGTTGGATAATCTTTCTTATAGTGCAGCTTCGGTCACCTTCTAGATGTGTAGTAGTTTAAGCTTTGTAACTCTCTCAAAACACTAAAATGTGTTTTCTCGCTGTTATGAATATCAAGTATGATATTCCAAATTAAGCACTTGCACTTTTGAACGTTTGAACTAGACACCTCTTATGATAGCTTGAATTTTTCGAACATCTCTGAATTTGTGTCTTCACGTCCTTATATATGAGAGTTGAGGAATAATTCCGTTGTAGGGAAAATTATTCCGTTTGAAATCTGTCTCCCATGCCGATCATGGGACTTGCATATATTTAGCATGTTTCATGGAGTGGTGGTCTTGTAACTTGAACCTTTTGTCTTGTAATGAATATCCCATATTCCACTATCTTGAGTCCATATTTCACTTACTTCTTTTGGTAAAAGTTACTCTTTTTATATTCCCATTGATCCTCGTTTTAGGGAATAAGACCGAGCTCTGATTGGTGCATCTTCTATCCGTTGGCTGTTCTATTTTCCCATAATACTCTGTCAGCACCTCCTTAATATTTTATCTCCATGATATTCTTTTTCTCCAAACTTAGATTACTTTATCTATGTGTGTTAACTGCCGTTCAGTTCATTGGAGAAGTGCTAGTCTATCGAGACCAAAAATTGATGTCTCGACTACTTGATGTCTCGATCTCATGTCTCGAATTGGATTGATGTTTCGAGAGATTCCATCTCTCGAACTCTGCTTATATCTCGAGATTTAGTTGATGTGTCGCAGACCCTTATTCCTCCAGTGATGTCTCGTGCCTTCTTCTGATCTATCTATAAGCTTACAACACGAAACTTCTAAGATGTTCAAACAAGTTCACCTTAAGCTTAAATAATTTCCGAGTTGAGCTCAATTACCCGGTTGTATTTTCGCTCTTAGTTTACTTGTCGAACTTACATATATTTCCTATCTATCGAGACTTAGGGGATTGAACATTACATTTGGTATCATCAAAACCTATTACAGTATGTTCCTAACAGGGAGGTGGTTGAGTTGTGTAGAAAAGTGATTGAGGAAGGGGTGGTTCCGACTCAGCTAAATTGTACTCATATTGTGCTTATTCCAAAAGTTAGAGGGAAAGAATGAGTGATTTTCGGCCTATTTCTTTATGCAATGTGTTGTATCGGATTATAGCTAAAGTTTTAGCTAATCGGTTGAAAGGGGTTTTCGGGGGGCTTGTGGGGGAGAGTCAGAGTGCTTTTGTGCCGGGTAGGTCGATTGTTGACAATGTGTTGTTGGCTTATGAGGTTACCCATTATTTGAGTCGGTGTAGGGCGGGGAGGTATGATAAATATGCTATTTTAAAACTCGATATGAGCAAAGCCTATGATCGGGTAGAGTGGGGCTGTCTTGAGTCTATTATGATAACAATGGGGTTTCAGGCTCGTTGGGTTTCTTTGATTATGAGTTGTGTTCGGACGGTGTCTTATCAAGTGTTGATTGAGGGGGAGGAGTGGGGGCCTATTGCCCCGTCAAGGGGGTTGCGTCAGGGTGACCCTTTGTCGCCTTATTTGTTTCTTTTGGTTATGGAAAGGTTTAGTAGTATGCTTAGGCGGAAGGAGGAGGAAGGGTGTTTGAGGGGGGTTAGTATTGCGAGAGGGGCTCCCTCTATTAGTCACTTGTGTTTTGCTGATGATTTGCTCTTGTTTTTTAGAGCAGATTATAGGGAGGTTAGGGTCTTGAAGGAGGTGGTATGTGATTTTGGGCTAGCATCGGGGCAAGAGGTGAATTTTGAGAAATCTGAAGTTAGTTTTGGTGGAAATGTGCCTTGGGAGGATAGGGATGTGGTGTGTAGTGAACTTGGGGTCCGTGAATCTGTTTTGGGGGGGCAGTATTTGGGGTTGCCGGGATTGGTGGGAAGAAATAAGTGTGAGGTTTTGGGTTGGGTGAAGGGGAAAGTTAAAGATCGTATGAGTGGGTGGATGAATAAATATATGTCTAGAGCCGGGAGGGAGGTTATGTTAAAAACTGTGCTTCAATCGATTCCTAATTATGCTATGCAAGTGTTTCTTCTACCAAAAGGTCTATGTAATGAGCTGGAAACTCTGTTTAATTCTTTTTGGTGGGGGTGTGAGAGGAGGGAGGGAAGGAGAGGTATTCGGTGGAAGAGGTGGGCGGATTTGTGTGTTCCTAAGCGGTGGGGAGGGATGGGGTTTAGGAGAGTGCATGAAATGAATGTGGCTTTGCTTGGTCGGCAGGGGTGGCGTCTGCTTTTTAGGCCTGATTCGCTACTTGCGAGGGTTTTTCGTGCTAAATACTACCCTGAGGGATCTTTTGAGTCTGCTTCTCTGGGGAGAGAACCATCTTTTGTTTGGAGGGGTATTTGGGAGGCGTGGGTTAGGTTGAGAGGGGGTTTACGGTGGCGTATAGGTGATGGGAAGACGGTGCGGGTTTGGGGGGATACATGGCTTCCTTCAAATGATTTACCTTATGTTGAAACTCCTTTGTATCCTACTCTTTCAAATGCTACTGTGTTTAATTTCTTTCAAATGCTACTGTGTTTAATTTATTAAATTCTGATGGGTCTGCTTGGGACATTGACATTTTGAATGATCTTTTTTCTGCTAGGGATAGACATTTGATTTTACAAGTTCCTATTTCTTCTTCGAAAGGGGTGGATGGCCTGTTTTGGGTTGGGGAGTTGAATGGTGTGTACTCTGTCAAATCAGCTTATAGATTGCTTATGGGTGAGAGGGTGGGGAGTGAGGATTATGGGTGGACTGTTGTGTGGGATTTGCCTATTCCTCCAAAGGTGAAATGTTTCTTTTGGGGTTTATGTGCAAACTCTCTTCCAACAAGAGTAGCTTTATTTTCAAAGAGAGTGTTGAATGATACGATGTGTGCTTTGTGTGGGGATGGGGAGAAGTCTATTGAGCATGTTTTTTTGCGATGTTCGTATGCGGTGCAAGTCTAGGTGGAGGTGGGGTCTAGAGGAGGGAGGGGTGTGGCCGTGGATTAACAACTGTGTTCGTCAGTTTACTCCTGGGGAATTGTGTCATTTCATAATGGTTTGCTGGGGGTTGTGGGGGGCACGAAATAAGAGGGTCTGGGATGGGGTGAGGCAGGATCCTAGAGATGTTGTTCGGTCATCCCTTGCGTTTCTCTGGGATTGAAAGGAGTGCGGGGTGGTCGTCATGAGGGTGGTGGTGAGGGCGAGGTGCACTGGAGGCCACCGGTTCGTGGTCTGTTGAAGCTCAATGTTGATGCCTCTGTGCGGTTGGGGGAGAACACGGTGGGGTTGGGTTGGGTTGTTTGTGACTGGGAAGGGAGGTATGTGGCTGCTGGGGCGATGGGTAAAGAAGGGGCATGCTTGGCACGGGAGGCGGAGGCTTTGGCGGTACGGGAAGCGTTGAGTTGGCTAAAGGAGCAGCATTATGACAATGTTATGATAGAAACGGACGCAAAGCAGCTGCTTGATCATTTTGCTAAAGACAATATTACTCCTTATGGTTTGCTTATTCAGGATATTAGTACTCTTTTATATCAGTTTTCAAATATATGTATTCGTTTTGTTAAGCGCTCTGCTAATCAAGTGGCTCATCTTTTAGCTAGAGATGCTAGTAGTGTGCTGGGTGCTCGGTTTTGGTTTGATACCGGCCCCTCGATTATTTTTCAGGCTCTTTGTAATGACCTTATGAGTTTATAATATTTGTGTGTGTTTTCTCAAAAAAAAAAAAAGACTTGATGAACTTCATATCTGAAAATTTTGGTGTTAAAATACCCTACCTGAATCTCCCAGAAATATTTGTAACGTAGATTAATTTTCTGCCATTTTTCTTATGTGGTCCAAAAATATTTTGAAACTAATTCTACAAATATTATTATATTGATAAAATATTTTTCGTAATACATATTATCCAGGATTTATATATGTACGTATATCACGTTTTTATTATATACATATATATCTGCAACATTCTTCCCTAATCCTACCTATATATATATGGCATAATATATTAATCATAAAATAAATGTAGGTACATACATACGTTACTTATGATATATATGTATATTTTTTTTTTTTTTTGAAGTGATATATATGTATATATATATACGTTACTTACTTTTACTAACCTAAACCTATACAGAATTCCTTAATCCCATCATTTTCATCTTTATCACATTGAAACTTCCATTTTCCATCTCTCCCTCCTGATTACACGTACATATATGTATATGAAAACTTCCAGAATCTATATAATTATATAGCCCACCCTTTTAGTCTCTCCCTTCTCTTCCTCTCTCCAAAACCATTTCATCCCCTCTTCCCTTTAACTGTAAGGTCCATTTGATTAGCATCGACGGAGGCAGAGTTGTTGGTAATGACCGGTGGCGGTTCTTTTCGGTGATGATCGGTGTCGTATGATGAGGGTTTCAATCTGTAGAAATATGATGGTGTTTATGAGGTAAGGATTACTATAGCTTACTGATAATGAGTTTTTGATGATGTTGATTATGATTAATGGAAAATGATAATGGTGAAACGAATACTGGACGATGATGATAGTGATGATTAAATACTGTTAATATGGGTGATGATGGTTGATTATATGTTAATGATTGAAGTTGAAGTGGATTATTGATATTGTTAAATGATCATGATGTCATAATTAAGTAATGATGATGATGATTAACTAATGATTAGTTGCTAGTAATGACTATGAGGATGATGATCATGGATTGACAGTGGCGTGGCAGTGCAACACTGCTAGTGAGGTTATTATTATTATAATACTCATAACTCATAATAATAGTATTAGTAATATGTACGAGATGTGTTTGATTCACAGGTTCCCTCTCAAAGTGGCTAGGATGCTACTTTAAGTCTTAATAAGATTATTTTGGTCTTCGAGGGTATGATTTCATGTTCACCAAAATTAAATATTTTGCCCCAATATTTATAAATATATTTGTATGATATAATATCAAAATTATGTGTTTTAGAAAAGTATGTGCATTATATAACGTCCATGTGATCACAAGTACGTTGCATATTATGTGTGTGATTCTCGAATTATCGAGAATGAATTTTGACGAGTCAAACCCGTGTGTTGTGTAATTGTGTGGCTTGGAAATTTTGGTGTTATATATATTAGTATGGTGAAATTGTATTAACACTGTTGTGGACTAAATATTTATTTTTGAGAAATTATGTAGAGAAAATGTGTTTTGAGAAACTCTATATATCTTTTGGAGAAATTATATATGTTAGAGAAAATTATTTTATTGGAGAAATTTGTATTTTTGTGGAGAAAGTATTTATTTGTGGAGAAATTATTTATTTGTGGAGAAAGTATTTATTTTAGAGAAACCATTATTTTGTGTGGTGTTCAGTAAAAGTAATTATTGTTCACTTGGACTAATTACTACTCATTGGGCTTGGCATCCCATGAGGGTGTATCACATAGGTCGTGATCCAGTTTCCAAATTGGTTGAGTGGTGGGGTAGCCGGTGAGCTACTTGGATCATATACTACCTAGTGGCTTGGAATACACTGGGGGTGTACACATAGATATTGATCCAGATTCTAAGTGGATTTGATGAGATTGTTAATTCTCCATTTATAAATATTAATTCTCTATACTATGAAAAGTGTACCTCCACATATGTATTTTGGAAAAGTATACAAGTATACAAGTTTTGAAAATATAAAATCCAAGCCTATATTTTACGGGGTGAAGTGATTCTTACTTAGCTTATGCTAATTTTATCTACACTCTGTTTTGTATTAAATGATTTTTACAGGTGGACTTGAATAGGATCAAAGTTGAGGATGGAATAAGTCTATCTAAGAATAGATACCCTGGAAGATTTGATGTTTAACGATCATTTGGTTGTAATTTATTTCAATTTTAATGTATTAAGTTTAAATTTGGATTATTTATTAAGAGTTTTAATTTAGCCTTAGTGTTTGGGTATAGGAAAGATACCTGAACGTGGCGGTAACACCCGTTTTCTTTTGGTTAGTTTATGCTTCCGCTATGATTATAGAAATTTTCAATTAAGAAAAAAAAATCAAGGAAAATTGGTTGTGAAAATTGGGGTGTTACATTGGATATTACACACTGGATAATAGGTTTTGAATTTCACATTCCCTCCAACGGATCTGAAATTTCCACCTATAAATACCCTTGTCCCATCTCACTTTGACAAGGATGAAAAAGCGAAAAAGTGTCAAGCAAGAAATTTACTTCCTGTGTGATCAAAATACTCAAAAGCTCATAAGAAATATTCAGTTCAAAAAGAGATCTTGTGAAGTTCAAAAGTTGACATCAAGAAACTCAATCTCAAGAATCTCAAAGTTGGAGAAACATCACAACATTTCAACCATCTCTACGTGTGAAGTAGAGGCGGAGTAAACTTGGGAGAAGTTGAAAAACCTACAACGACGTAGCTGCCGAGCTAAGTGATCAAAGGAGCATGTTGTAAAGGAGTTTGTACTATTTACGGAGAATATAGTGCAAACCTTCACGAGTTGTGAAGAAGAGTGGAGTAAGCTTAGTTAACAGCCGAACCACTATAAAAATCTCTCTCTCTCTCTCTCTTTTTAATCCTTACGCACTGCATTCCATACCCTACGCAAACCTAACATATATTTTATAAGAAAAATTCTTGTGCAAAGTAAACATTAAAACTTGGTATAATCTTTCCGCTGCGTTATTACCTTTGTTTCAAAAAAGTTTAAAAATCCTTGTGAGTCTATTCAACCCCCCCCCCCCTTCTAGACTCACACCTCTACCACCGGGACCAACAATCTACACTTAAGAACATGCAAAACTCTTAACCTAACCCCAAACCCTGCATAACATGCAAAACTAAGCTCGCCTCACACCTTGGTTAACTATGGTAAAAACATAAACGAGGGATCTAATATGGAAACGGTGGAACAACCCGCTAACCTGGAAATCCACCATGAGACGAGGTGCCAGGAGCTTGGAATGGACCGGAATGCAAGTACTTAGGCGGAACCTCGATGCCCAGCTTAGCTTCGATGAAACCCAACCGCTGAAAACCACGGTCCACCCTCAAATCTAAGGAAGAAAACCTTGCCTCAACCATCCGGTGCATCTCTTGCAGCTGGAGAAGCACGGGATCGACTGGCTGTGCGGAATGTATAGGGTCGTGCTGGTCCTTCTTCTGGTGCTCCCGGTCGATCTCGTCCTCTAACTCCTCGCCTCCGGCCTCCTCCTCATAACTCTCTTCATCCTCGTCTTCAGTTCCAGCCTGCTCATCCTCCTCATGTGCAATCAAGCCCTTCAGTCTCTTGTAGGGAATGTGATAGCGATCTATGAGCACTTTGCTCTCATCTGGTGGCATCCTACTCAGCTCATGGACGGTGATGTACTCATTCCCCTCTACCTGGAACAAACCATAGTGCTGCAGATTCGGGGCATTAAAAACACCATGAACTGGTTGCTTGGTTAACTCTCCGGTCACATGCACCCTCTTCTTCTGGAAAATCCAACTCAAAATCATTCCATACGGCAGATTGCGGCGCTTGGCTGTCTTGTAAAACTCCATGTGTGAAATCATCAAGCTAGGCAGGTTGAACTTGACCTTGTGCTTCAAGAAGTAAGCAAAAGTACACTCTAAACCCGCCACCTGCTTACTATTGTTCCTGTTAGGCAGCAAACTTTCCCCTACAAGCATGGTCAGAATCTTCTGCTCTCCAGAAAGATCATACTTGATGGGCCTGGCATGTAAGGTTATGCCCTCCTCGTTTCCCAACATATACCTCAGATAATCACGGAATCCCACTTCCGGAGTCTCAATCCAATAATTTCTATCATACTGGCACAGGCCACCTAACGGTAACTTAAGCATTATAGCAAGCTTAGGTGGGCCAAGGACAATCTTTACCCCCTTCACAATCGTTGTGAGCATGGGTACTTGGTTAACCTTCTTGTTTCGCATATTTTGGTAGAATTCCTTAACCAAATTGGGGTAGACTAATTTTCAATGAGCAAGAATTGCTCCAACAACCCTTGAAAATTCAACATATCCACAAGCTCGGGCGAAAAATGTAACGGGTCAAGGGCCTTACCATCAATTACAGAGTAGTAGATACTCCCTTGGCCTTCTTCTTCACCGGGCAAATTCCTTTGTGGCATACTGGGGTTGTTTCTTGGAAGACCAATTATTATGATGAAAGTGGCAAGAATTAGAGAAGCAATGCACTGGGAGGGGTTGATTTCCAGTGGCATAATGGACGGTGTGACTTGGCTACTTTGCTGACAGGGAAAACTCATGGAGAGTTGGACTACTGCTTTCTGCTACGGGGAGAAGAGGCGGAAAAATGGAGACCGATTGAGCAAAAGAAAAGAGGTAGGGTTTTTAGTCGGGTCCAGAAAGGGAAAGTTCAAAATTGCCCTTGCACTAGCGAAGCACTCACACGGTCAACGGTACACCACCACTACACTCCGCACCTTCACACGGAGTCCGCTCGCGGCAAGGCCTAGGCCGCTGTACTCTTCCGCACAGCCACGCGAAACACTCCGCGGGGTGGCTTGTTCCGCACCCATCCTCCACACCTCTACCCCCACCTGGTTTCGAAACAAAAATCGAGTCTTGCGCCCTTAGACCAATAAATCGTCATGGTCAGCTAGTTCGGTTCCTTGCGACTTCTGCGAAGTTATGGGTTCGAGCCCCCCNCCCCCAATTAAAGTATCTACATTCAATGCGACTAGAAATTGAGTCGAAGGGTTACCTTCATTCAGCCCGCTAGCTTCAGCCTGAGTTCGGCCCATGACGAAGATCTTCCTTTGCTGTGGTCCAGTCTGCACTCCACGGCCACCACTCGGCTTGCCCCCATTATTACCCTTGGTTTCCTTTGGAGGTCGGGTCGCTGTCTGCACCCCAGGGGTCGCATCTGGTCTGGAATGAGACGATCCTCCTTTCCTGGATGTGCACTCGAAAGCCCTATGTCCCCTTTGACCGCAACTGTAAGACTCTACCAGATGTCCTTCACAGTCCTCCCGGGATGGTTCCTCCCACACCTCCTGCATTGAAAATGCCGCTCTTTATCTCTGTCAAGACTAGGTCCCTGCCCTAACCCAGGGCGAGACACGCCTCCACTACCAGCACCACCCCTCTGGAAACTCCCTCCTGAACCGGAGCTGCTAGGCCTATGCTTCTTAGGGTCTGATGCACTACTATCCCCGGGTCGCTTAGGCCGGTCCTGCACTCCTCGCCGGAGAGTCAACACCCGGTAGTGGTCTGCCGCGCTGCTATAGGCCTCACTCAACGTACGGAACTTGAATACAACCAATGCCATGCGAGTATCCCAGTTCATCCCGGCCACAAACCTCTCAATCTTGCTCTCCTCTGTCTGAACCAACACAGGGGCGAAACGAGCCAACTCAAAAAAAACGCTTATGGTACTCCTGCACTGACCGTGAACCTTGCTTGAGGTGCAAGAACTCCTCCTGCATAGCTGCCTTTACGTGAGCGGGGTAAAAGCGAGCGCACATCTTGTCCTTGAAGGTCTCCCAGTCGAAATCGGGTTTCTGCCTCATCACCGGACCCTCATGGACCCACTAGAGGTCGGCCTCCTGCTGTAAGTAAAAGCTGGCCATCTCAACACACCGGCCCTCTAGGCACTCCACCACCTCTAGGATCTTGTCAAAGGAGCGAATCCACTCCTCGAGTACTACCGGGTCCTCCTACCCTGCGAAGAAGGGTGGGTGCTGCCCTGCCACCCTTCGGACTAGGTCTGGCTGTCCATGCTGATTGTTCTGAACCATATCGTTTCCTAGGAACTGGGAAATCTGTGTCAGCTGCTGGAGGTTCTGCATCAGCTGCTCGCCGAATGGCACGTCCGGAACCTCCTCACGTTTCCTGGGCGGCACCATGATTGCTACAGAAGGTATACGAGCTACGAGGGATACGTGTGCTGCGTCGGCCTTCCCAATTCGCGCAAATAGAAATAAGAACACGTCCACAACAAGACAAGCAAGGAGAATAAAAGCAAGTATAAGAAAGATACAAGTAATTAAAACGAGTCCTCACCGCGAGTCCTAGTTCCCACACATCCTAGGAGTCACGTTTTTCCTTAACTTCTATTGATCAGGTCCTAGAGTCTCAGGTGTTCAATCCTAGGATTCCTACTTAGACCTCAACACAGGCTCTGATACCAACTACGACACCCCAACTTTTCACGCTGAGATAGGCATACACTTAACATAAAAGCTAGCAATCTCAAGACTAACATCATAACAAAGCGAAAGCATTAAAAACTTAACGGGTGTCATGCGACATCTAGAAAATCCAACTCTAGATGCACAGGCTAAAATCCATAAAACTAATCCAAAAGTAAAGACAACTGTAATAGTCAATACAGAATCCATAACTAAAGCACACATGCCCAAATGTCTAAAACAACCACTAGTCTAAGCATAGCACATAAGAGATCTATCTCTATCGCGCTCGCGGCTCAGACTACTCCATACCTGGAAAACAGTTTAGGAAAACATTAGCAAAAGAATGCTAAGCAATCAACCACTCACACTCGTGAGAAAATACATAGTATAATATGGTTTGTAAATAGGTCTACACACACGTATAGAATATACGCACCAACGAACTGTTCTTTATTCAAATCAGAAAACTCAACAACAACAAGCTGAATAAATCACAAACCAAAGACTCTTCCAAATGAAACCAATATCCAACACGAATGCATAAGACAACAAGTCTATAACGAGATACCAACTGAATCACAAATTCAACCGAATAATCACAAAGAAACCAATCAAACCACAATACCAAGGATAAGAACCAAACCACAATACCATCCCTCATACCAACCACCAACCCAAAGTTAGGACACAGAGGCATAAAGCCCAACCACAGAGGCATATGATGCCCATTACCACAGAGGCGCAAAGCCCGACCACAGAGGCATATGATGCCCATTACCACAGAGGCGCAAAGCCCACAATTAGTTCCACAGAGGCGCAAAGCCCATAGTTAGTATTACAACAGAGGCGCAAAGCCCACAATTAGTTCACCCTCAACAAGCCAAGAGATACTCAAAAAACTCAAAGTCTCCACATACCAAACTCAAATTCACTCCCCAAATAATTACTCCACCAACAAATCTCAACTCAGGAAACGAACACAAAATATGCTCAGACAATAGCCAAGGAATAACCCAACAATACTAACTCCACGAATCAAGATAATGAACCAAAAGACATCAATAAATACTCAATAACCAAGGTGAAATACTCAACAACATATTCAACACATGTTCCAGAATCAGAGATGAATCAACAAGGCAACAGATCAACAAAACAGCTACTGGAAACAGAACCAAGAACAACTAGTAGAACACCCTAGCAGAACGCCCTGTACCGCCACACTCCACCGCCTCCACCAACGGTGCCTTCCAGCGGAGCACGCCGGTCCGCTGTCCTTCTCCGCACGAAGGGACGGGGCCGCCCAGCGGTGCACCACCTTCCGCCACATCCTTCCTCCGTTGTTCTTGCGGACCACTTAGGTGGGACACATTATACCGCCTAACCTTACCGCAAGTGCAACTCCAAACTACTCCAGACCAGAATAAAATACACGATAGACTAATCCAGAATACGAAATATGCTCAGATTACTCAGATTACACATCACAGAGGTCAAATAATACATGGAATCCATAACAATAATGACTCACACTAATCACAATGGAAGGATAATGAACACAAGTCCAATAATCCACAATATAGATTCACAGATCATCAAAACAAAGGCTAAAACCCCAAGAAATTCATAGGATTCCAAACACCAAATAATATTCATAGATTCATGAGTGAAAATAGGTTTAGTGTAACATGGAAGATTACCTCTTGAAGCTCTAATCAAACCAAGCAATCTCCAACTCTAAGCTCAACCTCACAAGCCGCCGCCACCTTCTTGATCACCTTTTTCCCCAAGAGAAATCCCCAAAAGAGTATAATGAGAACTTACAAAAGACTATGAAATCATGATGATAAATGTAATCTACCTAAGGAGAAATGCTTACCCAAGTGCTAGGGTTCCTAAAAGAGGCATAAAGCCCAACCACAGAGGCATATGATGCCCATTACCACAGAGGCGCAAAGCCCGACCACAGAGGCATATGATGCCCATTACCACAGAGGCGCAAAGCCCACAATTAGTTCCACAGAGGCGCAAAGCCCATAGTTAGTATTACAACAGAGGCGCAAAGCCCACAATTAGTTCACCCTCAACAAGCCAAGAGATACTCAAAAAACTCAAAGTCTCCACATACCAAACTCAAATTCACTCCCCAAATAATTACTCCACCAACAAATCTCAACTCAGGAAACGAACACAAAATATGCTCAGACAATAGCCAAGGAATAACCCAACAATACTAACTCCACGAATCAAGATAATGAACCAAAAGACATCAATAAATACTCAATAACCAAGGTGAAATACTCAACAACATATTCAACACATGTTCCAGAATCAGAGATGAATCAACAAGGCAACAGATCAACAAAACAGCTACTGGAAACAGAACCAAGAACAACTAGTAGAACACCCTAGCAGAACGCCCTGTACCGCCACACTCCACCGCCTCCACCAACGGTGCCTTCCAGCGGAGCACGCCGGTCCGCTGTCCTTCTCCGCACGAAGGGACGGGGCCGCCCAGCGGTGCACCACCTTCCGCCACATCCTTCCTCCGTTGTTCTTGCGGACCACTTAGGTGGGACACATTATACCGCCTAACCTTACCGCAAGTGCAACTCCAAACTACTCCAGACCAGAATAAAATACACGATAGACTAATCCAGAATACGAAATATGCTCAGATTACTCAGATTACACATCACAGAGGTCAAATAATACATGGAATCCATAACAATAATGACTCACACTAATCACAATGGAAGGATAATGAACACAAGTCCAATAATCCACAATATAGATTCACAGATCATCAAAACAAAGGCTAAAACCCCAAGAAATTCATAGGATTCCAAACACCAAATAATATTCATAGATTCATGAGTGAAAATAGGTTTAGTGTAACATGGAAGATTACCTCTTGAAGCTCTAATCAAACCAAGCAATCTCCAACTCTAAGCTCAACCTCACAAGCCGCCGCCACCTTCTTGATCACCTTTTTCCCCAAGAGAAATCCCCAAAAGAGTATAATGAGAACTTACAAAAGACTATGAAATCATGATGATAAATGTAATCTACCTAAGGAGAAATGCTTACCCAAGTGCTAGGGTTCCTAAAAGAGCAAGCTTTCTTGAAGTCTTGATAAGATAAAGGGTAGTGTATGCTTACGGTTCTTTAGAAATGAAGGAGTAGGGAGAATTCTTTTGCAGGAGAATAAAAGAGCTAGGGATTATTATTACAAGGAATCATTACATACATAATATACGTATCACTTTAGGGGGTTAGGATAAAGAATGGGCTTATTCATAAAGAATGGGCTGTCCAACTCAATTATTAATTTAATAAACATAGAACATGGTCTTCCAAAGATTGGGCCAATAAATATTTAATTTACTTATGAGGAATAAGAGGTCCAAATGAGAAAATCCCTTATAAAATTAAATCAAGGGAATTGGGCCCTTTGATTAAATAAATGAACTTGAATAGGAAATATTTCTTTATTAGAGGAACAGAGCCCAATTAAATAAAATTAATTACACGGTAGAAATAATTACCGGTGTTCAAGGCTTGAATTAAATCCGCGGTATCACACGTTATATTACAATGAATTTAGGAGAGACAAATTGAATCAAGTCTAATGTTTTTAATTTCATTATTGTAAAATAGTATTATAATTATTATGTATAATTATCACATAAAAAGTTCAAATATAATTGTCACAATGTAAAAAATATAGAAATTTTGTTTACTAACAAACTTAATATAAGATTTTAAAATATAGAGTTAATTCCATTTTTGATCCTAGATTTATAGGTGATAATCCGGTTTTAATCATTCTATTCCAGAACAAATCGCTTTGGTACTATTATTATTGTGGCATGATCATTTTTTGTCTTTCATCAACAAAACCGTTGAGATGTCGCTAAATATAAGGACATGTTGATTTTTTTAAACAAAGTGGATTGACCCGTATATTTTTATTTTTATTTTTTGAAAAA
Source organism: Ipomoea triloba (assembly GCF_003576645.1). Lineage (NCBI taxonomy): Eukaryota > Viridiplantae > Streptophyta > Magnoliopsida > Solanales > Convolvulaceae > Ipomoea > Ipomoea triloba. Next base: position 5,927,125 of record NC_044919.1, on the reverse strand, counting down.
TCATAATTAAAGACCTAAATACCAGTCAAGGTCCCTCGAGTTTGATGGTTTCGCCAGCTATAGTCCTAAACTTTTATTTTGAATATCATAGTCATCCGAATTACAATTTTTTACCTACTGCATTCTTCCCGTTATAATGAGTCGTTTGCACCGTGATTTTCAGGGGTAAAATGGTAATTTTAATGAACCATGAGTTGCATAAAAGATTAAGACGTTATCCTTTAACGCTCCTTGGAAATCATTTTAATGCACCAAATTTGGCAAATACATTTTCTATGATCTAAATTCAAAAAAAAATGCACACACTTGAAAGTAAGAAAGGGAAAGACAACACATCTGTTAAAGAATAAAAGAGAGAACTGCAGCATGCAGTGACAGAAGAATATCTAAGAACTGTAACTTCACAGAATACCTAAAGAGGTTTACGATCTAAATTCAAAAATATTATTCAAAATTGTAACCAATGATCATTGGCTCCAAAAAATTAGAACTACAGAGAAGAGCTAAATATCAGATTAGATGCAAAAAATGAACCTAGCTAATTTGGTCAATCAAAAGTCAAAAATTCATAAACTGATTGACGAACCCTTCATCATCCAGTCCATCAAAATCTACTGCTAAGAAATCATAATCAACAATGGGCATCTCCCGACAACAAGAAGAAAAAGCAAAAGTGGTATCTTGAACAGAAAACCTGGCATTCATATTCTCAAAATAAGTTTCCATGGAGGGATTCAAAGCCATATCCCCACTCTCAGTGTTAGAGGAAATCCTTTCTGACAATCGGAAAAAACAAGAAAATGGAAAACGAAAGCAAAACAAAAATACAACGAAATATAATCCACGTAGGATTAAACAATTACTTGCGATGAAGATACCACGCTGGGTTGAGTGGCCTTGGAAGAAGGAGGGTGAACTGTATGAACTTCGGGGTGGTTGGAAGCACAAGTCGTGTTGTCACTATCCTTGAAACCTTATTTGCCGCTTCCCGAGGTGCTGGAACGTTGCGGCCTAGGCTTCCCAGGATAAAACGTGCTACGATCCGCCGTTTGTGCACTCAAACTTGGACCCGACGAACTAAACCGTGGGAAGAACGCAGATGGCTTGAAGGAAATATGAGCAGGGTTTTGAGGAAAAACAGTGTATTCGTGTGTTCTTAGTGTGTGTATGTCAAACCTGCTGCTCACAACGAATATGTAGTGAAGGATGGGATCATTGCATTAAATCTGGCATTTAATTCCCATTTGTAACCTCCACCCATTAGCAACCTATTTACACCCACTATTAATCCATTTAATCAAGAAATAAACTCTGAAATAAAGATTGGAATTAATGACATTAACTCCGAAATATTAACAGTTATTTCTGAACGGATCCAGTAGGTGAACGAGCGCGAACGAGAGGTCACCAGAGTCGCTCCTCGAGACATCGTTCATATCTGCGTACCTTCGAGACATAGCTCGTGCCGCGAGACGTCGAGAAGTGCTAGCTTCGAGACATCGCACTGCATCGAGACATCAAATTGGTCCGCGAGACATGAAATGCGCGCGCCGATCCGGAGCTGCGCGATATCGCCCTGTAAGAGACTTGGTTCGAGACATTGAACTACCTCTCGAGAGGTCAATTCATTTGATGTCTCGAACGAGAGATCAGTTCGATCTCATGTGGTCTGAGACGGAAAACTCGTTCGAAAATATGGCATAACTTAGCCCGCAAGGCCTACCACTTTTCGGACGACATTCGTGCCCGCAGGTGCCGGCGCACACGAGTTCAAGCCTTTCGAACTCAACTTTGGAATTTGATTTGCACCCCTCCCCCCTTGCGCGCGAGAGAGAGCATCTATGCTATACAAGTTAAATAGTCATGAAAGACTCTTGTATATATAGTGGTGCAAAAGTTCATTCCAAATCAATGTGGGACAAAGCTACATAAGCTTTCCACACTTGAATTCCATCTCAAATGGGTCTACTTTGAGAATCAATTTCTCATTCACCCATTATCCATTTTGAGCGTATAATATATCGATTTCTTCGTCTAAGAACGAAGAACCCGAATCCACTTTGACCCGACCCAAAATCGGAAGTGGACCCACAGATATTTATACCACAAAATGGCCACTTAAAATGCCATTTTAGTGCAATTTTTCCAACACTCAGTAGTTTCCTGCGGAGTAGAATCTCGCCGCAATCGCAAGTCCCGTCTCCATGGAAGAATTGCCCAATCGCAAGTCCCGTATCCTGGCCCCGCCGAAGAATCTAAGCCTGCCGCGTCTTCTCCGGCAATTGAAGATGTTTCTCTGGTGAATATTTCTTCTTCTTCTTCTTCTGCCACTGTTTCCGCCGTCGTCAATGAAGCGGCGGCAAAATTAGGGTCGGCGACGCACCCGGCGTCGGAGGGAGGGAAGAGAGTGGTGGCATATCCTTATGTGAAGAAGCTTGCAAAGGATTTGGGAGTTAACTTGAGAGGACTTTCCGGGAGTGGGCCTAGCGGCAGGATTGTTGCTAAGGATGTTGAAGCAGCTGCAGTCGCCGTCGTTTCTGCTGCCGTGAGTGGTGGCGCCGGCAGTAGAGTTAGAGAAGACTGTGGAGTTCACTACTATGCACAACGGAATAATTGATTAGAGAAAGATAGCCAACCTTCAAGAACAATATTTGAAGCTTAGCACAATATTCAACCGTAAAAGCTCAGCGAAACGGACAATCGAGAGGGTAAAACCTGCAGTGTTCCGACGAAGGAGTATTGTTAAGGGAAAAGCTCCTCTTCTACTGCGTCAGAGTCAAATAAACTAAGCGAAATTACCATTTTACCCCTGAAAATCACGGTGCAAACAGCTCATTGTAACGGGAGGACCACAGAAGGTCAAAAATTATAATTCGGAGGACTATGAAATTCAAAATCAAAGTTTAGGACTATAGCTGGCGAAACCATCAAACCTGAGGGACCTAGGTTGGTATTAACTCTTTACAGAATTTAAACAATTTTGTTTATGGATGACTAAAAATGGTCATACCACAATAATATTATGATTAAAAGATGATGCTATGAAAAAAATGATTAAAAACGAATTGCCATATGACGAAAAAATTGAATTAACTCTTAAAATATAATACCAATTATGACAGTCGTCGTTGCGCAAAATTTGATTCAAATCATTCCGATAATATTAATAACGGCCTCTACACGGCAAAATCGTGGGCAAGATAATAAAGAAGCCAAATATCTCACAGAATCGAGGACAGATTGGGAAAAGTCAAATTCTCTCGAAGTGAACACATATGAACGCCTTATCCCCATTATACTCGCGTCTCTACAAATAGAAATATGTCCAAAGTCAACTCATTTGTGCTTATATTCATAAATTCTTGTGTTCATATGTTATAGTGGATGTGGATGTGGATGCCATGCCGCCACGCAGAATGGGGATAACTTTACTGTACGCCAACCTAGAATAGAATGTGGACAATTTTAATTTTATGTATTCTTAAAATTATGATCATTTTTTTTACTCGATTTAGGATCCAATTTTAAGCTATAAATCTAATTTTCATGAGCTGTACTGGCTTCTAATAAAAGTAAGGTTTGGAGGAAATTCTCACTAATACAAAATAACATAATATTTAAAAGTTTAGTAATGGATTAAAGGAATAAGGGTCAAATAGGCTATTGAACTATACACGAAATTGCAATTGGACCATCGAATTTTTAAAAAAAAAAACAATAATTAAGTTTCTGAACAACGTAAAATCATGCAATTAAACAAAAAGTGACATGTTTACCTCTTGATGACTGACGTTCTGGTTATCGAATTAAAAAAATTAATTTTTTTAATAATTGTATTTTAAAATTACTATTAAAAAAAAACCCGCAGGCGACAGGCTTTCGTCTCCAGGCTACCGGAGACAGAGGAGATTTTGTTTTAATTAAGGGACTAAATTGTAATTTGTTTAGTTTGATAGCCTAATTGTAATTTTGTGTGTAGTTTGATAGCTTATTTGACCATTATTTCATGATTAAATAATAACTGTTTAAAAATTTATGGATCTCAATAATTTGTTTGCAGACATTTCTATAGGTTTGATTTTATATGTGGTGTGTATTTGTTTATTTTTTTTATTGTTTATTTATTTGTGCATGATTAGTTGATTTTGTCCTTGGTAATTAACTTTTGTAAATATATTTCTTGGTTGTGTTATGGTGTATTTTTAATCATCAATGCCTGTGGAACTTGTGTTTTTAGTATTTTATCATAACATTCTGTTTGCTTCTATCAACCATTTGCAAACGGATATGAATCGACTACAATTTTGCGGCAATTTATATCGTAGACAAGAGTGCACAATGTATTGTGCACATCGTACCAAAATGACGTCGTTTTGGTCATTTTAATTAACAATTTGTTTTTTTGGGAATAACGTTTTCCGTTTTGGCCGGTCTGTGTATTTGTGTTAATATTCTGTGTATTTTTTTAAGGCATTCTTTGTATTGTAGACTACGATTCTGTGTATTCATGTTAGGGGTACTTAAACATAGGTTGTGACGTGTTTTGTGTATTCGAATGTTAGGAGGATGATTTATGTGCAGTTGTGTCAATATTCTGTGTATTCCCTCGAGTTATTTTGTGTATTCTAGACTAGGGGTACTTAAACATAGGTTGTGACGTGTTTTGTGTATTCTAGGGGTACTTAAACATAGGTTGTGACGTGTTTTGTGTATTCGAATGTTAGGAGGACATAGGTTGTGACGTGTTTTGTGTATTCGAATGTTAGGAGGATGATTTATGTGCAGTTGTGTCAATATTCTGTGTATTCCCTCGAGTTATTTTGTGTGACCCTTTAATACATAATAATAATAATTTTTGTATATAGGAATTGATATTCCTGTTAACAAAAAATAATTAATTTAGTGTAATTGACTAATAATTATTATGGCAATTAAGCTAAATATTGGTCGTTGAATTTATTTTTATACTCCGTAATAATTAAAGTTAAATTATTTCTCATATTTTCATATTTATTTTTGTAATAATATAATTACTTAAGTTATATTAAATATCGATCTTTTAAAGATAATTGTAAACAAACAAGTCATATGTTATTAAATTAATTGAGTAATACTTTTGCACTAATTATATAATCAAATAAATGTACATGTTCAAAATTAGATTTTTAAAAAAAAATAATTTTCTTTAATTTTATTATCTAAATAAATAATACAAAAATTTATACGTGAATCGCACGGGTAATTGGACAATTATTTGCTCTAATTCAAGCAAAGAAAACATCAGAAAACATAATCAATCCCACCAATTTCATCAATTGCGCTATATAATATTTGATGTAATTTATATAATTGTATATCGATCCAAATATTTTTAAAATATTATAACAAATTTATTCCGTGCAATGCACGGGCGAAAATACTAGTTCTTGTTAAAAAAAATTTGCTGCTCAACCAAACTTTATATAGGAGTTGATGGTTTAATAGCATTTAACCATGGCATTCAAACTGATCATAAAATCAGCCATTGTAACCCATATAACAGTTGACCACCACCTGAGAATTAATTCAGAAATTCAAAATTGTATTTAAGTCAAAAATAATTATGTGACTGATGAATTAATACCTAGAACAGTCGCTAACCCGAGTGATACTTACGTGATGAGAGGTGCCGACACTACAAAAAAAACACGGAAATAGCAACGGACAAATTTCGTCTCTAAATAGGAAAAATCTGTCGCTAAATACGGATTAGCGATGGAATTCGTCCGTCACAAAAACTTGCGTCACTAGAATCTAGCGAGACAATTTATTTCTGTCGCTACTGTTAGTGACGAATATTTCCATCGCTAAACAAAAACAATCCGTCGCTAGATTTCTTCTGGCGACGGAATTGATGATGAAATTTGTGAGGGGACAACGATGGAATTTCTGTCGTTACATTTAGCGACGGATAGTCCGTCACTAAACCAGCAAAATATCTGTTGCTAACTTCCTACTACGATAATTTTGGGATGAAATTTGCAAGGGAATAGCGACGGATAATCCTGTCACTAAATGTAGCAACATAATTTTTCGTTGCTAGCTTCCGTCGTTACATGTAGTGACGGAAACTCTCGTCGCTAATTTATATTTTTTATTTGAATTGAATTTCATTTAGCTTCATCTTAGCGACGGAAATATCCATTGCTAAATTTTAAAAATTAAAAAAAAATTATACCCGCTAATTAATATCACATACATGCATTAAATCTATTATGTAGTACTTGAATGATATAATTGAAAAATATATTATATTAAAACATTCAAACTCAGTAACAATAACAAAAGTATAGATGTGTAATGTCACATAACTCAATAAGAATAACAAAAGTATAGCAGTGTAATGTTACATGGTTAGAAACAGTACCAAATATATTAAAAAAGCATAATCTAATCATCTCCTAAGTTTTCATCATTTGAATTAACAGAGTGTTCAACTTCAGTAGTTGGAGGCCGTGGCACAGAAGTGGATAGTATGTTGTTGCGACGCAACTCATCCATCAAACTTGCAATTTGAGCTTGCATTTGAACCTGCATTTGAGTTCTTTCAGCTTGTAGTTTAGCTTCCGTCTCAGCTCACATGGTCTCTAATTGTTGGTTCACCATCTCCTTCATTGCATCTTGATGAAATTGTGAAGTAGCAGATGAACTACAACTATTTTCGTTGATAAATGAGGATGTCTTGGTCCCTAAGCCATAAATACGTTTTTTTTTTACCCCACCAACAACATTCACATACAGTTGTGACATGTTTATAATTTGTGGCTCATTTGAACCTTCCGCCTCTTCCGTCTCAACTATTTACCACTAATATTAGCTATGTATTTAACGACAAAACTCTTCCGTCGCAATTCCGTCGGTAAACCGTCGCTAATTGTCAATCGAACACAAAAATTAAATTTGTCACTAATTTGTCGCTATTCCATCGTTAAATTAGCAACAGAATGAGTATGTCGCTAAATTCGTCGTTATATCGGCATTTTTTGTAGTGCGAGAGGTTAACATACCCGAGTTGACCTAATGGCTAGGCGAGCCAACGAATCGTTATGGCCGAGCCAAAGAGCCATTAGCGTACCAGAATGGCGAGGCAACCCAACGAACCGTTATGGCCGAGACATTAGTGTACCAGAATGGCGAGCACGAGTTGTTAGGCCCAACCATTCTTGTTACCCGAATTGTAGTGGCTCTGTGTTAGAAAAAAAAATATATACGAAAATGTGGCACAATTTTTACGAACGACATTCGTGCCCGCGTACACGAGTCAAGCCTTTTCAGGCTCATTTTAGTGCATCACCCTTACGCGTGTGAGAGAGCCTCTATGGTATATAATTCAACAAGTCTTAGAAAGGCTCTTGTATAAATAGTACAGTGGTGCAAACCCACTTCCCAAACCAATGTGGGACAAAAGCTACTTTAAAGTTTTTCCCTCCATTTTTCCAACTTAAGTGGGTTTACTTTGATAGCCAATTTCTCATTCATCCATTATCCGTTTTGAGCGTACAATATATCAATCTCTTCGTCTCACTACGAAGAACCTGAATCCACTTCAACTGGACCTGAATCGGAAGTAGATCCCACTAATATTTGTACCACAAAATAGTCACTTAAAATGTCATTTTATGCTAATTTTTCAAACAAAACTTAATAATTATATCGAAGAATTAAAATGATAAGGGATCAAAATAATTATGGAAAATTTGGGTCTTATGGTATATATGTGCTTTGTACTATTATTTCCTACAAACTTTCTATGATAATTTTGTTATAAAGTATTACATTTATATTATAATGCATTATATATAAGTGTTGGTCTTGATAGGGTTAGGGTACAAGTTTAGAAGGGGGAGTGAATAGACTTGTAGGCCGATTTTAAAAACTTTTATGACTCGTTAACTTAACCGAGAGGTATAATTAATGTTTTGAGAGTATGCACAACGGAAATGTATTTTTAACCTTTCTAAACCTTTTTGCATGTTAGGTTTTACCTTATCAAATTTTAGGTTTGGTTGTTAACGCAAGTTTAGAGCAATAAATAAAGAGAGTGAGAGAGAGATTTTTATAGTGGTTCGGCTATAACCAACCTACTTCACTATTCTTCACAACATGTGAAGGATTGCACTATCTCCAGTACAAGTCCTTAGACGTTCACCCCTTGAACACCAAACCGGCAGTGAACTCCACACTTAGGTTTTTCAACTCACAACCGAGTTTACTCTACCTCTTTCTACTACAACAGAGTAGAGATACAAGTTTGAATAAATAAAGATTCTTCTTCTCCAACTAATAGATCTTGGCTTCTTGAATCAAGATGGTTGTTGTTTGAAGCAGCTGAAGTCTCTTGTTAATCTGGATAGAACTTTTAAGCTTTTGTCTCTCTTTTTCTCTTGTCACCTGTCACACAATACTATAATGCTTGAATGTTTGTAACACTTCAAAATTTTCAAAATTGACTAACTACTTCTTCTAACATAGAAGAAAGTATTTATAGGCATGTTGAAATAGTTCCGTTGGAGGGAGAACCAATTTCAAACACCTATGGACCAGCAGGTAGAGACCGGGTGCACGTAATTCGGATGGTAGGTGAGTGTGTCAGATTTCCAACCGTTGATACCTTAAATTGCGCTGAACATTACTTTTTATTATGCACAAAAGGTTAGGCCATTTAATGAAAAATCGACCTTCGGATATGTTCCTAGGACTCACTTTGCTTTGGACATATTTACTCAACCTTTTAAGGTTTCGGACTGTACAACTCAGAAAATGTCTCGAGCATTCCTATCAAGTGATTAACTAGGTTAACGTCTCGAGCTTTATGTCATCTCAGATACGAATGGTTTACCTGACCACTCGTTCCTTAAATCCTCGAAAGGTAAGTCCTTACTCTGACCTTTGCGACCCTTCGGTTACGAATGGTCGTCTTTACCATTCGGTCTTGCAACACTTCGAAAGATAAACCCTTCCACCTATAGGTTTTTGCAACCTTTCGGTCTTGATATCTTCCACTCTTCGAGTCTTCAGTCTTCAGTCTTGGACAAGAGATAACTACCTGATTATTCTTCTTCTTGAGCTATTTGAAAGATAACCTCATTGGTTGATATTCGAATTGTTGTCTTCTGATTATCCGAGAGTTAACCACTCGGGTTACTCTTCGAATCATTGTTTGTAGGTACTGGCCTCTCGAGTTCTCTATTCGGATGAGTACATAAGTTACTACCCGGGGTACCATTTAGTTTATTTGAATGTTGAGCAGAAATATCCTAACTCTAGAAAATAAAATAATTGGGGGTCTAAATTCCTATTGTTTGGTATCATCAAAATCTAAATACAATTGTTTCTAACAATAAGACTTAAAGTATTGATTATATCTACAATTCTTGTATATAATGACTCTTTATTTTCTACAAATTGTTTAGAGTTTATTACCGAAATGGTCCCTCGACTATTACGAAATTACCAATTTGGTCCTCCGTTTATTTTGCCGTTAAAATCGGGACCAAATTAGTAATTTTGCTATAGTCAAGGGACCAAATTGGTAGTTTTGCTATAGTCGAGGGACCATTTCAGTGAAAAATTAATTACCAATTTGGTCACTTGACTATAGTAAAATTACCAATTTGGTCCATTGACTATAGCAAAATTATCAATTTAGTCCTGATTTTAATGGCAAAATAAACGGAGGACCAAATTAGTTAAAATTTTCAAAGTCGAGGGACTTAATTGGGTACGAAAAATTGTCGAGGACCAAATTGGTAATTTTGCAATAGTTAAGGGATCATTTCGGTAATAAACTCAATTGTTTATTATAGTTTTATATAAAGTACTACATTTATGCATGTTATAAAGTATATATTATATATGGCTTAAAGCATTGATAATATTTGACATTATGTTATGTTATTACTTTATTCCTTACATTTATGTTATAAATAATAAAGTAGTGTGGAGTATAACACTTAAAATATTAATTATATATGCAATTTTGTTGTTTTATTACTTTGTTTTCTAAAAATTATCTATGACAGTTTTGTTGTAAAGTACTATATTTATAATGTAAAGTATTAAATATAAGGTTTAAAACATTGATGATATTTGTTATTTTGTTATATTATTACTTTATGTATTGCAAATTTTTGTGAAAGTTTTGCTATAAAATAATATATTTATGATACAAAGTATTATATATAAAGCAAAAAGTATTGATTATATCTGCAATTATGTTATGACTCAATTTGATTAGATCCGACCTGTTTCACATATTGAAACTTGTTAGAAGATCTCACGTATATAAGACTATAACCGAATAATTAATCGTACATAATTTTGGAATAAAAATATAGTTTTCACAATTATTTTAAGCAGATTTAAAAATTTTATACGTATATAAGAATAACTAAGACCCTCAATCATGGCTAAAGACCTTGTAGTCCAGTGGCATCAAACCCTTCCCTTTATACGGGAGAATAGATTGAGAAAGTAGTTATGAACAGATACTGCATTGTAATAGAGTTAATACTATTAAAAAAAAAACCTCAATCATGGAGTTCGTTATGGTCTACAGGAAAAGGTTGAAAACTATTAATTATTAGAACCAATCGTGACTCATAATTCATAAACGACAAACTTTAATCTATATTTAATAACATGATGACGCATAACCCATATCATACTCTAATCATCCCAATAAAAAAATATAATGGCTTTACAAATATCAATAATGTGTTCAAAAAAGGTTTCTCAATGTAATTGATATTTTATCATACAGTCAACCATGGAATAGTTGGTCAAAACTGCCACACATGGTGAACTAGTATATAATAAATGAATAATTGTATAAAACGAAAAATAATTATTTTAGTCCCTGTTATATTAGAATACCTAACTTTTTAGCCCCTTAATTCTACATGCGGTCTTATCTAATTCTCTAAATTATTTATTTGGTGGTCATTTTAGTCCCTCATCTCATAACTGTTAAAAATAACAATAATAAAAAAGTAAGTATGTAAATTTATGAGTTTCCTCCCAAACCACATATAAAATAAGTGAAAGGCAAAAACTTGTGTGAGACCGTCTCACCATGAGTCGGGTCGGGTCAGGTCAGGTCGGGATGTAAATGTACCACTTATATGCACAAATGTCATACTTATATGCTCAAATATAGTATTAATCAGGAATAAAATTTTTGTTACTTATAAGGGTAAATGTAATACTTTTAATGCAAAATACAATACTTTTACATTTCGATTTAAAAGTATTACATTTGTCCTCAAAAGTATTATATTTGCCCTTATAAGTAAGGGGAACTTGTCACCATTACTTATTATGAAAAATGTATTACTTTTTCTCTTATAAGTAACAAAAATTGTATTATTGATTAGTGTTATATTTGAGCATATAAGTATGACATTTGCACATATAACTATGCCATTTGCATGGTGCTTTGACCCGACCAGATCCGTCTCACGAACAAGGATCTGTGAGACGGTTTCACCCAAGTGTGACCCTAATGCTTTTGACTTAAAAGTTGTTTTTCATTTATTTGATGTGTGTTTTGGATGGGAGGAAATCGATGAATTTACATATTTATCCTTTAATCACCGTTAATTTTAATTGCTATTTAAGGTAAGGGACTAAATGATCACCAAACAAACAATTTCGGCACGAAATGAAATCACATATATAATTAAGGGATAGAGTTGGTTATTATAATATAATTAATGAGAGGCTAAAATGACCCTTCTCCCTTATAAATTATTAATGTATATGCATGTTTGTATTTGAAAGACAAATTTTAGCCGCCTTAGACTGTCCTCAACCCTACCAATCCCCCTCTTTGTAATCTATGTGGCAAGAGATTTTATTATTATTTAATGCCATTTGTGTTGCAATAGGAGAGGAAAATTGCTAAATTAGCAAGAGGAGAGAGAATGAGAAAGTGAGAGAAAAAGCATGGTAAATTTGATTTGTTTACTCTTTTTTTTTTAATTTTTTTATTCCTTATTATTTTATTTGTTTATTATATTTATAATATAATATGAAAGTGGAACCACTTTTGAAAGTGAGAGAATATTGTAAGGAGAAGTGTGACCCATTTTAGAAAGTGAGAGAAATTTCTAGGTTAAGGATAGCCGCCTTAACTTATCTCGTTATAGTTAACATTGTGGTTATTAATAAAGATTGTTTTAAGTAAAACAATGCTAACCTAGTATAACGTCACTATCAATTTTAAAAGAAGACATACAATGAAACCTATCAATTATTTAATATAGAGGGTATCTAGAAATATGTACAAATGACTCGAAATTTCTTTAAAAGACTATAGATGTTTGATACAATGGTGAGGTTTGAGGTTTTAGAGCAGTGAAATTGTAGGGTCGGTGCTATACACTGTTTTCACTAATCAAATTTTACTCATTGCAATTGAAAATTTGAATGATTGGAATAATAAATTATTTAAACCATATATATTGAGCCGAGTCGGGTTATATTGCCAAATAAGTGCTTAGAGCATCCCCACCAATGGTTATTGGTGGGGATAATGTCAGTTTTGTGCCACAATGGCATAGGAGAGAGATGAAAAGTGAGAAGAGAGAGAAATAGGGAGAAGCATCTGCAAGGAGTGGAGATATTGCAAATTAATGGGTCCCACAAAGCAAATGAAGAGGAGCTCACGTGTGCGTGAGCGCCACTTACTGCGCCCAGCGGGCGCGTCAGGCGCGCCATACAACATTAGTTTTATATATATTTTTTTAATTTGATTTGTTTTTTTTTCCTCCCACCCTATATTCTCTTTCCTAATCACACTCACAAAAACTTCTCAATTACCGCGAAAAAATCCCATTGATAAGGATGCTCTTAGAGAGCTACTGAAACAATGAATTACTTCAATTGCTTTCTCATATTTAATGTAAGATTATATTTGATACTTGACAGTGGGGTGAAATTAAAATGATGATAGTAAGATTAGAGTAATTGGATCATCATATCCCAATTGCACTACTTTAATATGATTCTATTCTGACATTGAAACTCGAATTTTTTTTAGTTAGGCCACAAGGTGTCCTGAGCAGGCTTTAACTCTAAGAGACACTTTTAAGCGCGTACTATACTCAAACTAATCCCTTAAAACTCGAATTTTTAAACCAATAAACTACTCTGGTCTAATTGTTGCCATCTAAATTCATGTAACCATTTAAAAATAATAACTGTCACAACGATTTCAATCGTTTTTTTAACAAATCACAATAAAATTCTATTTGCCTATTTGGCGATATGTGGCCTCATCTATAGCCCTAGGCCCCGCCCTGGGCAAGGGCGAGCTAGGCCCTTGCCCAGGGCCTATGCTTCAAAGGGGCCACCACCCTTGCCATCATCTTTTATATATATTGTAGAGTTTAAGTATAAGTACTTAATATATGTCAAAGTTAATAAAATTTGGTTTAGCTTAGTGGAGTTATGGTTAATATACTTGAAGTCACCAGCGTCAAATCCCCAAATGTACTTCTTCATTAAATTTTCCTTCCCTACATTTAGAATATGAATTAAGGGATTTATGAATGTTATATAGTATTATAATTGTAAGTTATGAATTTTACTTCTATTTTTAATTGTATTTTTTCTCCCAATCTTTTGAAGATAAATTTAGGGATTTAGAGATATTATATAGTATTAAAATTATAAGTTATGAAATTTATTTTTATTTCTAATTGTATTTTTTGAATTTTAACTTTGTGATTTTTTTTTACCTTCTTATAATTATAGTGATATTTATAATATAGATTGATTTTTAATTCATATCAAATTTTGAATCTATTGCAATTCAAGTAATTTACTATTTATATTTAGAATGTGTTCTTTTGTGAATTTTATAATGGGTTATGTATATGTAATATATTTTTTGTGTCATTGTATTCAAATTAATCTTTAAAAAAAACCTTGAAATTGATCTAACTAAAAAAAAGTATTTATAAATATGATATCAATAGAGAAGATGTGATTTATAATGTGTTTTTCATTCGAAATATTTTATCCAATTAATTATATTTCATATTTAGTTATGAATATAATCACGTTTTAATGCATTTTATTTATTGCCCTCAATAGTTGAGATGTTATGTTCTGCTCTTATTTGTAAGTTTTATTTTGTATATTTTTATAATTTCTTTATTATTTACTATAATAACAATGTAATTTTCTATAAGATTATTTGATTTTAAATTGTTTATTCATTTTTATAAACTATAATTATTTATTTATAAAGGCATTGATGCAGTTATTAATTATTTTGCATTTAGTAAAGAATCTAGAGTTGTTTTTATTATAATTACTAGTATTTTCGCCCGTGCGTTGCATGGATTGGATTTGTTATAATATTTTAAGAATATTTGAAATAAAGGACCTTGTGTATCCTATATTGCCAAACTAAAATTTATATATTAGAGTTAATTCCATTTTTGGTCCTACATTTATAGGTGACAATCCACTTTTAGCCCTTTCTTATTAGAACATCCTCATTTGGTCCTAGTATTATTGTGGCATGACCAATTTTAGTCCTCTAGCAACAAAATCGTTGAGATATCATTAAATACAAAGACATTTCAATCTTTTTTAACAAAGTATATTGAACTGTTATATTTTTTATGTTTATTTTTTTGAAAACATTCATAATTGAAGACCGAAATGGCATTGTATTTAACGATATTTAAACTGATTTTTTGGTAAAGGACCAAAAATGGCCATTTCATAATAATATTAGGACCAAAAGTGGATGTTCTAATAAAAAAGGACTAAAAGTTTATTGACACCTATTAATCTAGGACCAAAAATGGAATTAACTCTATATATTATGTAGCAACTAAATATTTAAAGTATTAATAAGGATGCATGTATATTTAATATTATTTTGGTCTGATAAAATGTTTCTTGGCAAAAGATTTAAAATTGGCATTCATGAATGTATACTATTAGAAATTCAGTATAACAAAAAGAAATAAAAACACATCTAGTATAGAATAAGATTTAAAGAAGAATTTACCAATTAGCAGATTGCTATCCACTCCTCTAGGAGCATTCAATGATCCAAAATCCTTGAGTTTGAACATGTGTTTGGGAAAGATGGATTCATCTAGATCGGAAGCGCTAATCAAAGTGTCGTGGTTCGCTTTCATCATATATTTATGCTCGCACAACATAAACCTCATGCGATACGTTTGCACAACGAAATTGTGAATATCATAGACTTCCCCTTCCTTCAAGAGTTTCTTGAATTTAACCACAAACTCTTAAGGGATTTGTAAATGGATACAAGTTCCCTGAAGAAAGAAAGAAAAAAAAAAGAATATTGTAATTCTCTCCATGTGCAAATATTAAATATGACTACAGTGTTCACTACAAAATGCCAACCACCGCAAAATTTACACTACCTTTTTTCCTCTAATTCATAGAACAAAATTCGGCCACGATATAGGCACAATCTGCTCTCTCTAATTTATATACACTTTTATACTTAATAGCATTTACCTGGGAGTCATGGAGTAAGCACTCCAGTGTCTGTTGGTTGATTGTGGAATGTGGATATTCCCTTGACAAATAACAACGCATTAGCCGGAGTCTAATACAACTCCTTCTCGTCTTGGGAGATAGTGAAAGAACAATATGTTAGGAACATCATGTAATAGGTTTTGATGATACCAACTGTTAAGTAGAAATCCCCAAGTCTCGATACATAGGCAAAACGCTGTAAGTTCGACAAGTAAACTAAGAGCGAAAATACAACCGGGTAACTTTGAGCTCAACTCGGAAAATATTTAAGCTTAAGGTAAACTTGTTTGAACAACTTAGAAGTTTTCGTGTTGTAAGCTAATAGATAGACCAGAAGAAGGCACGAGACAACACTGGAGGAATAAGGGTCTGCGAGACATCAACTAAGTCTCGAGACATAAGCAGAGTTCGAGAGGTAGTACCTCTCGATACAACCATCCAGTTCGAGACATAAGCAGAGTTCTAGAGGTAGACCTCTCGATGCTTGGATTCGAGACATCAAACAATCGAGACATCAACCTTGGTCTCGATAAACTGACACTTCTCCAGTAATGCTGTATGACGGTCAGGAAGCATACTTAAAGTTTGGAGAAGAAGAATATCATGGAGATAAAATATTAAGGAGGTGCCAGAAGTGGATGCCACATCAGAATTCCACAACAAACGGTCAAAAGGTGCACCAATCCAAAGTCGGTCTTATTCCCTAAAACGAGGATCAATGGGAATTTAAAAAGAGTAACTTTTACCAAAAGTAGCAAGTGGAGCATGGACTCAAGAAAGTGGATTATGGAATATCCACTATCAAACAAAAGGTTCAAGTTACAAGACCACCACTCCATGAAGAATGCTGAAAAGATGCAAGTCCCATACACATCATGGGAGACAAATTTCAAACGGAATAGTTTTCCCTCCAACGGAATTATTCCTCTACTCTCATATATAAGGACGTGAAGACACAGAAGAAAATGGGGTGAACAGAGTTAGAAAAATTCGAAAGAGGTGTCTGATTCAAACGTTCAAGTGCAAGTACTAAATTTGGAATATCATCCTGATATTCAAAACAGCGAGAAAACACATCTTAGTGTTTGAGAGAGTTACAAAGCTTAAACTGTTATATATCTAGAAGGTGACCGAAGCTGCTCTACACCGAAGTTGATTCAACGATAGCTTGTGGTCAGATTGGAGTCTGTTACATTCAACTGTGACAACCAAAAACACCTTGCTTTGGATTAAGCAAGAGAGGTGGAGTAACCTGGCAGCTGTCCGAGTGAAAGAAACCTGAGGCTTGACGCGGGCTTGGTGATCAAAGGTTAAGTGCTCGAGAGGTGGAGTAACTGGAAGCGGGGAGAAAGACCTTGGAGAGGCGGAGTAACCTGGGAGCTGTCTTGTTAAGATCCTGAGGCTTGACGCGGGCTTGGTGATCAAAGGTTAAGTGCTCGAGAGGTGGAGTAACAAGAAGCGGGGCGAAAAACCTGAGGCTTGAGGCGGGCTTCGTGATCAAAGCTCAAGCGCTCGATATTGTACTAAAAAGGGAAGTTTTAGTGCAATCCTTCCAGGGAGTTTCTGGAAGAAGAGTGGACGTAGGCGGGTTGGCCGAACCACTTAAAAATCTCTCTTGCATTTACTTACTGCTTTTATCTCTCGCTAACCTCTCGATTGCACTGCATATAAACACACCTCTCGAACAAACTCAAACTCGTGCTAACTAAAAGGGGATAACATTTCCGCTGCGCATAAAACTTTGTCTTCACCTCGTGAGGTATCAAACCTAAACATCCTAAGTTCAATACACACGAGAGGTCGAAAAGATTTGCAAAATCTTATACAAGTCTATTCCCCCCCCCCCCTCTAGACTTGTACCCCATCCCCTTGGGACCAACAATTGGTATCAGAGCAAGTTCTCTGATCGATATAAACCTTTGTTTATATTGCCTAGAGATCCTTCCTTGAAAAATCTTTTGAAAATATTTTCAAAGCACGAGATAAATTTTAAAAATGGACAGCATGTTGTCGAGACATCTTCTCTTTGATCTTAGCAGGTTCGATGACTGGAAAACACGCATGCTTGCGTATCTGTCAGCCCTCCATGATGAGATGGCCGAAGTGATAACATCTGGACCAGTCAAGATCATGATGGTAAACACGGCTGCTGAGCAAACCAGGGATACACCAAAGTATGTCCCCAAACCTAGGGAAGAATGGACAAGTGATGATAGGAAGGGAAACAACCTGGACAACATTGCCAAGGATATTCTCTTCAGAGCTATAGACGAAACCATCTTCCCAAAAGTAAGAAAGTGCAAAACGGCGAAAGAGGTATGGGATACTTTGATGTTAATTGGTGAAGGTGATGAACAGGAGAAGGAGAACAAGCTCACCGTGGCCATGAAGAAGTTCGAGGACTTCAAGATGAAGCCAGGGGAAAGCATCGATAGCATGGAATCTCGTTTCATGAAGCTATCAATAGAGATCAGTGATCTCGAGAAGGAGATTCCACAAAAGGAGCTAAATCTGAAGGTCTTACGAGGCCTTACCAAGGAGTGGGAAATGAAGGTGATCACAATGCGTGATCACAGGGATTTGAAGAACACCACAACCGACCAACTATTCAGAGATCTCAAAGCCTTCGAATTTGAGATGTTTCCGAGAGATGAGGACGTGGTGGACAGACGGAATGTGGCACTGGTTGCGGACCAACCAACCACCTCCTCAAGGTCAGATCCTAATCCCACTGATTTTTTATCTGACGAACAGTTTGCTTTCTTCATAAGAAAATTCAGGAAGTTCATGAAGAAGACACCGGAAAGCAATACAAGTTCACCTTCCTCCTCAAGAAGGAAAAATGAGAAATACACATCCAGAAGAATGGAGGAAGAAGATCAAGGTCTATGCTACAACTGCAGGAGACCGGGGCACTTCAAGGCTGACTGTCCTTACCCTAAGGTAAGCAAGTATCAAGGCCTAGAAGGCAGGGACTCCAGGAGAAAGGAGGAAACTAAAGAGAAGCCAGCACAAAGTGGCTTCAAGGGAGATACAAAGAAACATCTGCGCAGAAAGGCGCTTGTTGCTGAGGAACTCGAGAGAACAATCGAGGAGTCCGAGACGTCGAGCTCCAGTGAAAGCAGCAGCAGCTCAGAAGATGAGAGGGGGCTCATCTGCTTGTACACCGAGGAAGAAGAGAATCAATGCCTAATGGCCATTGACAATGAGGTAACCTCTACTTCCACATCTCGCTGCTCTACTTCTACCTCTCGTTGTTCTTCTTTCAGAAGCGATGAAGATCCCTTTGAGATGCTTGAAACATTTAAAAGGGATCTCGCAGTCGCTAATAGCACTCATGCCAAAATCAGGGAAGAAAACAGCAAGCTAACTGCTGAAAGAGATATGCTTAAGAACGTCTCGAAAGAGAATTCAGAGCTAACTCTCAAAGTAAGTGAGTTAGAAGCTAAAGTAATCCAACTGACTGAAGAGTGCAAAACTCGAGAGATCACAGAAAATGATCTTAGAAAGGTTATAGCATCATACACTAATTCCTCCAAAGCTATGGAGAAAATGGTGAATGATCACAGACCTACAAGTGATAGAACCGGTCTAGGGTTCCATCGAGACCATCTCTCGAGAAATAAACAGACCAACGGTTTGGGAACTTCAAGAAATGGAGGATCTCAACCCAAACCAAATAAAGGTCATAAAGGACCAACAGAAAAGACCAGGGTAGCTATTCATAAACCGTCCCTATACACCAGAAATGGAAAGTATAGGAAAGCTACGAAGAATGGCCGGGTAAACAATATCGAGAGATCACCTTGCTATCTCTCGCAAGGCCATTCCAAGTACAAAAAGAGCTACATTCCATATAATGCGCCTCAAGGCAAATATGGAAGGTCTGAGATCCACATAGTTAGGAACTCACGGATGGAGAAAGGCAGACTCTATCCATCTAGTGAGAATTGGTCATCGAATCACAATTTCTGGAAGAAACCTCACTTTCAGCAATTTCACATGACCAAACAGCGTATGAGAGGCATGGTGCATAAGCCGATCGAAAAGTCTATACCTAAGTTGATTTATGCACCAAAGAGGCCCAAAACATTTGCTAGCATTCCTTATGATTATCAAACGTACAATGGCTACATTGCGCCTAGGCCTGGAATAATGGGCACAAGGTATAAATGGATGCCTAAACTCACTAACCCACCAGGACCCAAAGTTTGGGTACCTAAACTTGCTTAATTTCCTTGCAGGACACCAGGGACGTGTGGTTCATTGACAGTGGATGTTCGAGACATATGACGGGAAATCTAACACTGCTAGAGAACATCCAACCTATCGAAGGTCCCTTGGTGACATTTGGCGACAACGAGAAGAAGGGACGCACAAAAGCTGTTGGTGAAATTCAAAAGAATGAGCTGGTTATTAAGGGAGTATCCTACGTTGAAGGGCTCAAGTTCAATCTCCTTAGTACAAGCCAGTTCTGTGACAAAGGCTACAAGGTTGTCTTCACCAAAAGCAAATGCCAGATTATGAGCGAGGAATCTCTCGAAGTCGTCTTGGAAGCAGCAAGGAAAGGAAACATGTACATAGTGGATTGGAGGTCTGCAAAACCATCCCTATGTATGCTAGCAAGGAGCAAGGAAGATTTATGCTGGGATTAGCATAGTAAGCTTAGTCATCTGAACTTCAAGACTATCAACAAGCTTACTAAGAGGAACCTAGTGGAAGGACTGCCCAAAGTGACGTTTCGAAAGGATAAAATTTGTGAGGCATGTCAACGTTGCAAACAGATCAAATCCTCTTTCAAGAGCAAAGCCAAGACATCATCCACTAGACCATTAAGCCTTCTTCACATGGACTTATTTGGCCCAGTAGATCCACCCAGCATGAAGGGAAAGAAGTATACTCTTGTGGTAGTAGATGACTACACAAGATTCACATGGACCGTGTTCTTAACCAAGAAAAGCGAGACAAAAGTTGCCCTGCCAAATCTTTTGAAGCAAGTTCAAGTTGAAAAGGATGTCTCGATACTAAAGATTCGGTCAGATCAAGGTGGAGAGTTCGTTAATCAAGTAATCGAGAGCTACTGCAACGAGAACGGGATTCATCATCAACTGTCAGCTGCTCGAACGCCTCAACAAAACGGGGTTGCTGAAAGAAGGAACAGAACTCTCAAAGAAGCCGCAAGGACCATGCTCTCGCAAGCCAACATATCACAAGGATTTTGGGCAGAAGCAATCAACACAGCGTGCTACACCCAAAATCGGTCCTTGATCGTAAAAGGAGTTGGAAAGACTCCATATGAGTTGTGGAATGGAAGAAAACCGAATGTAAGCCACTTCCACACATTCGGGTGCAAATGCTATATCCACAACAATGGGAAGGCTCAACTAAGAACCTTTGAAGAAAAGGCAGATGATGGAGTATTTCTGGGATACTCATCGACAAGCAAAGCATTCAGAGTCTTCAACAAGCGGAGATTGGTGATTGAAGAGTCCATACATGTTTCCTTTGATGAAAGGGCATCGACAGATCAACCAGCAAAGTCAACGGAAGCAGCTGAGGAAGATCAGCCACAGTCTATCGAGAGATCAAACTTACCTCTCGAAGACAAGCAGTCGATAGATCGAGACGTAGCAGAACTCCAGTCAGATTCAGATGATGAAGAGTCTACCAAGAAGAAAGCACCTGACTCAGTTGATCCAATCCAGATCATAGATGTTCATCCCACATCTCAACCTACAACGGAGGTATCAACTGAGGAGCCACAACCCGACCTAAGATGGCTGAGAAGTCACCCTGCTGATCAAGTGATTGGAGATGTACGTGACAGAGTTCGAACCAGATCAGCATACAGAGAAAGCATGTTTGCTTGCTTTCTATCTCAAATAGAGCCTAAGGTGATCGATGAGGCTCTATGTGATCCAGATTGGGTGCAAGCCATGCAAGAGGAACTTCATCAGTTTGAACGGAACGATGTTTGGGAACTAGTTCCGAGACCTCATCATCAGAATGTCATTGGTACAAAGTGGGTTTTCAGAAACAAGATGAATGAGGATGGAGTCATTGTTAGGAACAAGGCCAGACTTGTTGCCAAAGGCTATTGTCAGGAGGAAGGAATAGATTTTGATGAAACCTTCGCTCCAGTGGCACGTCTCGAAGCCATACGCATCTTTCTCGCATATGCCGCCTTCAAAGATTTCAAAGTGTATCAAATGGATGTCAAGAGCGCTTTTCTGAACGGACTTCTCGAAGAAGAGGTATACGTTGAACAACCTCCGGGTTTCTTGAAGGACGTGGGAGCTGACAAAGTATACAAATTAAAGAAGGCACTTTACGGCTTAAAACAAGCTCCGAGAGCTTGGTATGATACCTTATCCTCTTTTCTACTTCAGTGTGGGTTCACCAAAGGCCTTGTGGACAAAACACTATTTAAAGTTAAGGATGAGGATCACATCTTATTGATGCAAATCTATGTGGACGATATCATTTTTGGAAGCACAAATCCAGACTTGTGCGAGAAGTTCTCCAGGTTGATGAAAGGGAAGTTCGAGATGAGCATGATGGGAGAACTAAACTACTTCCTTGGATTACAAGTGAGACAGCTTAAGGAAGGTATCTTCATCAATCAGGAGAAATACACCAAGGATCTGCTCAGAAAATACAATATAGAAGGGAAATCCTCAGTCAAAATACCCATGGGAACCTCTCTACGTATCGATGTCGACAGTGAAAGTCGAGAGGTCGATCAAACTACATATCGAGGTATCATCGGATCTCTTCTTTATTTAACTGCCAGTAGACCAGATATATCCTTTGCAGTAGGTGTATGTGCTAGATTTCAGGCAAGTCCTAAGGAAAGTCACTTAAATGCATCTAAAAAGATCCTTAGATATCTCAAAGGTACGCAAAGTGTTGGACTTTGGTATTCGAGAGGTGGATCTTTCGAACTTATGGGTTATTCAGATGCGGACTTCTCCGGTTGTAAAATAGATCGAAAGAGCACATCAGGGACATGTCAGTTTCTAGGTGGAAGACTTGTCTCATGGTTTAGCAAGAAACAGCATTCGATAGCTACAAGCACCGCTGAGGCAGAATATGTAGCAGCTGGAAGTTGCTGTGCTCAGGTCTTATGGTTGAAGCAACAACTACTGGATTATGGTGTTGAATGTAAAGAGGTTAAAATCATGTGTGACAACACAAGTACCATAGCTATCACTCAGAATCCAGTGTTACATTCAAGGACGAAACACATTGATATCAAATATCACTTCATCCGAGACCATGTTGAGAAAAAGGACATAACTTTGGAATACGTTGCAACGGAGAAGCAACTAGCAGATATCTTCACAAAAGCATTGTGTGAGAATAGATTCTCGCAACTAAGGTTAGAATTGGGAATGATAGAATTGGGATGAATGGTCAAATCTTATCTTCTTGTATTTAGTGCCATGAACTGTTTCGCATGTGGGGGGCGGTTTCATCAACTTTATGGCAGCTTTGGAGTTACACAAGCATTGAATGGTCATTCATATTGCATCCCGTGACTCAAAAGTGATAACCTTATTGGGCTATAAATAAGAGGGTTTCTTTCAGAAGTTCATATCATCAACTTCCCATGGAGAAAAAGAAAGGAAAAGATGATGTTCCATTCTTTTATAGAGGAAAGAAACCGGCAGTCAAGTCCAAAGATTTTCAAGGAGAAAACTATCCAGAATCAACGGAGGGTGAACAGATTGCGGAGCTTCCTGATAATCCAAGCAAGAATCCTATTCCCATCCAAGGTGAAT
Source organism: Ipomoea triloba (assembly GCF_003576645.1). Classification (NCBI taxonomy): domain Eukaryota; kingdom Viridiplantae; phylum Streptophyta; class Magnoliopsida; order Solanales; family Convolvulaceae; genus Ipomoea; species Ipomoea triloba. The sequence continues at coordinate 5,903,765 of NC_044919.1, read as the reverse complement.
GGATCCCCAAATACGAGGAGNATATGTAATGTATCTGGAAATCACTAAATGAACTTAAGGATATGTTCCAAGTGATATCTTTTAGATGAATCAAACTTATTCTTCTTGCAATCTGTGTTCGAAAGGTAGTTCGAGAGATACCCGATCAGTTTGTCTATATACGTTATATCTCGAAGAAGGGTAGTTCGAGAGGTCAAAGATAACAAACTGACATCTCTGAACGGAGGAATAAGGAGGGTTAGGGATCAATCACTTAGGGGGAAGATCCTTAACCAGATCAAGACGGAGGAATTATTAGGAACATCATGTAATAGGTTTTGATGATACCAACTGTTAAGTAGAAATCCCCAAGTCTCGATACATAGGCAAAACGTTGTAAGTTCGACAAGTAAACCAAGAGCGAAAATACAACCGGGTAACTTTGAGCTCAACTCGGAAAATATTTTAGCTTGAAGTAAACTTGTTTGAACATCTTAGAAGTCTCGTGTTGTAATCATAGATAGATCAGACATCTGGAGGAATAAGGGTCTGCGAGACATCAACTAAGTCTCGAGACATAAGCAGAGTTCGAGAGGTAGGACCTCTCGATACAAATCCAGTTCGAGACATAAAGAGTTCGAGAGATAGACTCTCGATATTGGTTCGAGACATCAACCTTGGTCTCGATAAACTGACACTTCTCCAAATGCTGAATGACGGTCAGGAAGCATACTTAAAGTTTGGAGAAGAAGAATATCATGGAGATAATGAGGTGCCGAACGTGAAGATTTCAAAATGGGCGGAAATGGATGACACGTCAGATTTCCACCACAACGGTCAAAAGGTGCACCAATGCTGAAGTGGTCTGATTCCCTACAAACAAGGAATATGGGAATATAAAAAGAGTAACTTTTACCAAAAGACGAAAGTGGAGCATGGACTCAAGAAAGTGAACTATGGAATATTCACTACAAGAAGGTTCAAGTTACAAGATCACCACTCCATGAAATATGCTGAAAATATGCAAGACCCATGATCAGCATGGGAGACAAATTTCAAACGGAATAATTTTCCCTCCAACGGAATTATTCCTCTACTCTCATATAAAAAGGACGTGAAGACACAAAAAAAAAGCAAGAAAATTCGAAAGAGGTGTGATAAACGTTCAAGTGCAAGTGCTAAATTTGGAATATCATCCTGATATTCAAAACAGCGAGAAAACACATCTTAGTGTTTAAGAGAGTTACAAAGCTTAAACTGTTATACATCTAGGTGACCGAAGCTGCTCTACATCGAAGTTGATTCAACGATAGCTTGTGGTCAGATTGGAGTCTGTTACATTCAACTGTGACAACCAAAAACACCTTGCTTTGGATTAAGCAAGAGAGGTGGAGTAACCTGGCAGCTGTCCGAGTGAAAGAAACCTGAGGCTTGACGCGGGCTTGGTGATCAAAGGTCAAGTGCTCGAGAGGTGGAGTAGCTGGAAGCGGGGAGAAGACCTTGGAGAGGCGGAGTAACCTGGGAGCTGTCTTGTGAAGATCCTGAGGCTTGACGCGGGCTTGGTGATCAAAGGTCAAGTGCTCGAGAGGTGGAGTAACAAGAAGCGGGGCGAAAAACCTGAGGCTTGAGGCGGGCTTCGTGATCAAAGCTCAAGCGCTCGATATTGTACTAAAAAGGGAAGTTTTTAGTGCAATCCTTCCAGGGAGTTTCTGGAAGAAGAGTGGACGTAGGCGGGTTGGCCGAACCACTTAAAAATCTCTCTTGCATTTACTTACTGCTTTTATCTCTCGCTAACCTCTCGATTGCACTGCATATAAACACACTCTCGAACTAACTCAAACTCGTGCTAACTAAAAGGGATAACATTTCCGCTGCGCATAAAACTTTGTCTTCACCTCGTGAGGTATCGAACCTAAACATCCTAAGTTCAATACACACGAGAGGTCGAAAAGATTTGCAAAATCTTATACAAGTCTATTCACCCCCCCCCTCTAGACTTGTACCCCATCCCCTTGGGACCAACAATTGGTATCAGAGCAAGTTCTCTGATCGATATAAACCTTTGTTTATATTGCCTAGAGATCCTTCTTTGAAAAATCTTTAAAATTTTTCAAAGCACGAGATAATTTTTAAATGGATAGCATGTTGTCGAGACATCTTCTCTTTGATCTTAGCAGGTTCGATGACTGGAAAACACGCATGCTTGCGTATCTATCAGCCCTCCATGATGAGATGGCCGAAGTTATAACATCTGGACCAGTCAAGATCATGATGGTAAACACGGCTGCTGAGCAAACCAGGGATACACCAAAGTATGTCCCAAACCTAGGGAAGAATGGACAAGTGATGATAGGAAGAGAAACAACCTGGACAACATTGCCAAGGATATTCTCTTCAGAGCTATAGACGAAACCATCTTCCAAAAGTAAGAAAGTGCAAAACGGCGAAAGGTATGGGATACTTTGATGTTAATTGGTGAAGGTGACGAACAGGAGAAGGAGAACAAGCTCACCGTGGCCATGAAGAAGTTCGAGGACTTCAAGATGAAGCCAGGGGAGAGCATCGACAGCATGGAATCTCGTTTCATGAAGCTATCAATAGAGATCAATGATCTCGAGAAGGAGATTCCACAAAAGGAGCTAAACCTGAAGGTCTTACGAGGCCTTACCAAGGAGTGGGAAATGAAGGTGATCACAATGCGTGATCACAGGGATTTGAAGAACACCACAACCGACCAACTATTCAGAGATCTCAAAGCCTTCGAATTTGAGATGTTTCCGAGAGATGAGGACGTGGTGGACAGACGGAATGTGGCACTGGTTGCGGACCAACCAACCACCTCCTCAAGGTCAGATCTAATCCCACTGATTTTTATCTGACGAACAGTTTGCTTTCTTCATAAGAAAATTCAGGAAGTTCATGAAGAAGACACCGGAAAGCACAACAAGTTCACCTTCCTCCTCAAGAAGGAAAAATGAGAAATACACATCCAGAAAATGGAGGAAGAAGATCAAGGTCTATGCTACAACTGCAGGAGACCAGGGCACTTCAAGGCTGACTGTCCTTACCCTAAGGTAAGCAAGTATCAAGGCCAAGAAGGCAGGGACCCAGGAGAAAGGAGGAACCTAAAGAGAAGCCAGCACAAAGTGGCTTCAAGGGATACAAAGAAACATCTGCGCAGAAAGGCGCTTGTTGCTGAGGAACTCGAGAGAACAATCGAGGAGTCCGAGACGTCGAGCTCCAGTGAAAGCAGCAGCAGCTCAGAGGATGAGAGGGGCTCATCTGCTTATACACCGAGGAAGAAGAGAATCAATGCCTAATGGCCATTGACAATGAGGTAACCTCTACTTCCACATCTCGCTGCTCTACTTCTACCTCTCGTTGTTCTTCTTTCAGAAGCGATGAAGATCCCTTTGAGATGCTTGAAACATTTAAAAGGGATCTCGCAGTCGCTAATAGCACTCATGCCAAAATCAGGGAAGAAAACAGCAAGCTAACTGCTGAAAGAGATATGCTTAAGAACGTCTCGAAAGAGAATTCAGAGCTAACTCTCAAAGTAAGTGAGTTAGAAGCTAAAGTAATCCTACTGACTGAAGAGTGCAAATCGAGAGATCACAGAAAATGATCTTAGAAAGGTTATAGCATCATACACTAATTCCTCCAAAGCTATGGAGAAAATGGTGAATGATCACAGACCTACAAGTGATAGAACCGGTCTAGGGTTCCATCGAGACCATCTCTCGAGAAATAAAAGACCAATGGTTTGGGAACTTCAAGAAATGGAGGATCTCAACCCAAACCAAATAAAGGTCATAAAGGACCAACAGAAAAGACCAGAGTAGCTATTCATAAACCGTCCCTATACACCAGCAATGGAAAGTATAGGAAAGCTACGAAGAATGGCCGGGTAAACAATATCGAGAGATCACCTGCTATCTCTCGCAAGGCCATTCCAAGTACAAAAAGAGCTACATTCCATATAATGCGCCTCAAGGCAAATATGGAAGGTCTGAGATCCACATAGTTAGGAACTCACGGATGGAGAAAGGCAGACTCTATCCATCTAGTGAGAATTGGTCATCGAATCACAATTCTGGAAGAAACCTCACTTTCAGCAATTTCACATGACCAAACAGCGTATGAAAGGCATGGTGCATAAGCCGATCGAAAAGTCTACTACCTAAGTTGATTTATGCACCAAAGAGGCCAAAACTTTGCTAGCATTCCTTATGATTATCAAACGTACAATGGCTACATTGCGCCTAGGCCTGGAATAATGGGCACAAGGTATAAATGGATGCCTAAACTCACTAACCCACCAGGACCCAAAGTTTGGGTACCTAAACTTGCTTAATTTCCTTGCAGGACACCAGGGACGTGTGGTTCATTGACAGTGGATGTTCGAGACATATGACGGGAAATCTAACACTGCTAGAGAACATCCAACCTATCGAAGGTCCCTTGGTGACATTTGGCGACAACGAGAAGAAGGGACGCACAAAAGCTGTTGGTGAAATTCAAAAGAATGAGCTGGTTATTAAGGGAGTATCCTACGTTGAAGGGCTCAAGTTCAATCTCCTTAGTACAAGCCAGTTCTGTGACAAAGGCTACAAGTTGTCTTCACCAAAAGCAAATGCCAGATTATGAGCGAGGAATCTCTCGAAGTCGTCTTGGAAGCAGCAAGGAAAGGAAACATGTACATAGTGGATTGGAGGTCTGCAAAACCATCCCTATGTATGCTAGCAAGGAGCAAGGAAGATTTATGCTGGGATTGGCATAGTAAGCTTAGTCATCTGAACTTCAAGACTATCAACAAGCTTACTAAGAGGAACTTAGTGGAAGGACTGCCCAAAGTGACGTTTCGAAAGGATAAAATTTGTGAGGCATGTCAACGTTGCAAACAGATCAAATCCTCTTTCAAGAGCAAAGCCGAGACATCATCCACTAGACCATTAAGTCTTCTTCACATGGACTTATTTGGCCCAGTGGATCCACCCAGCATAAAGGGAAAGAAGTACACTCTTGTGGTAGTAGATGACTACACAAGATTCACATGGACCGTGTTCTTAACCAAGAAAAGCGAGACAAAAATTGCCCTGCCAAATCTCTTGAAGCAAGTTCAAGTTGAAAAGGATGTCTCGATACTAAAGATCCGGTCAGATCAAGGTGGAGAGTTCGTTAATCAAGTAATCGAGAGCTACTGCAACGAGAACGGGATTCATCATCAACTGTCAGCTGCTCGAACGCCTCAACAAAACGGGGTTGCTGAAAGAAGGAACAGAACTCTCAAAGAAGCCGCAAGGACCATGCTCTCGCAAGCCAACATATCACAAGGATTTTGGGCAGAAGCAATCAACACAGCGTGCTATACCCAAAATCGGTCCTTGATCGTGAAAGGAGTTGGAAAGACTCCATATGAGTTGTGGAATGAAGAAAACCGAATGTAAGCCACTTCCACACATTCGGGTGCAAATGCTATATCCACAACAATGGGAAGGCTCAACGAAGAACTTTTGAAGAAAAGGCAGATGATGGAGTATTTCTGGGATACTCATCGACAAGCAAAGCATTCAGAGTCTTCAACAAGCGGAGTTTGGTGGTTGAAGAGTCCATACATGTTACCTTTGATGAAAGGGCATCGACAGATCAACCATCAAAGACAACGGAAGCAGCTGAGGAAGATCAGCCAGAGTCTATCGAGAGATCAAACTTACCTCTCGAAGACAAGCAGTCGATAGTTCGAGACGTAGCGGAACTCCAGTCAGAATCAGATGATGAAGAGTCTACCAAGAAGAAACTCTGACTCAGTTGATCAAATCCAGATCATAGATGTTCAACCCACATCTCAACCTTCAACGGAAGTATCAACTGAGGAGCCACAACCCGACCTAAGATGGCTGAGAAGTCACCCTGCTGATCAAGTGATTGGAGATGTACGTGACAGAGTTCGAACCAGATCAGCATACAGAGAAAGCATGTTTGCTTGCTTTCTATCTCAAATAGAGCCTAAGGTGATCGATGAGGCTCTATGTGATCCAGATTGGGTGCAAGCCATGCAAGAGGAACTTCATCAGTTTGAACGGAACGATGTTTGGGAACTAGTTCCGAGACCTCATCATCAGAATGTCATTGGTACAAAGTGGGTTTTCAGAAACAAGATGAATGAGGATGGAGTTATTGTTAGGAACAAGGCCAGACTTGTTGCCAAAGGCTATTGTCAGGAGGAAGGAATAGATTTTGATGAAACCTTCGCTCCAGTGGCACGTCTCGAAGCCATACGCATCTTTCTCGCATATGCCGCCTTCAAAGACTTTAAGGTATATCAAATGGATGTCAAGAGCGCTTTTCTGAACGGACTTCTCGAAGAAGAGGTGTACGTTGAACAACCTCCGGGTTTCTTGAAGGACGTGGGAGCTGACAAAGTATACAAATTAAAGAAGGCACTTTACGGCTTAAAACAAGCTCCGAGAGCTTGGTATGATACCTTATCCTCTTTTCTACTTCAGTGTGGGTTCACCAAAGGCCTAGTGGACAAAACATTGTTAGAATTAAGGATGGGATCACATCTTATTGGTGCAAATCTATGTGGACGATATCATTTTTGGAAGCACCAATCCAGACTTGTGCGAGAAGTTCTCCAGTTGATGAAAGGGAAGTTCGAGATGAGCATGATGGAGAACTAAACTACTTCCTTGGATTACAAGTGAGACAGCTTAAGGAAGGTATCTTCATCAATCAGGAGAAATACACCAAGGATCTGCTCAAAATACAATATAGAAGGGAAATCCTCAGTCAAAGTACCCATGGGAACCTCTCTACGTATCGATGTCGACAGTGAAGGTCGAGAGGTCGATCAAACTACTTATCGAGGTATCATCGGATCTCTTCTCTATTTAACTGCTAGTAGACCAGATATATCCTTTGCAGTAGGTGTATGTGCTAGGTTTCAGGCAAGTCCTAAGGAAAGTCACTTAAATGCATCTAAAAGATCTTAGATATCTCAAAGGTACGCAAAGTGTTGGACTTTGGTATTCGAGAGGTGGATCTTTCGAACTTATGGGTATTCAGATGCGGACTTTGCCGGTGTAAAATAGATCGAAAAAGCACATCAGGGACATGTCAGTTTCTAGGTGGAAGACTTGTCTCATGGTTTAGCAAGAAACAGCATTCGATAGCTACAAGCACCGCTGAGGCAGAATATGTAGCAGCTGGAAGTTGCTGTGCTCAGGTTTTATGGATGAAGCAACAATTACTGGATTATGGTGTTGAGTGTAAGAGGTTAAAATCATGTGTGACAATACAAGTGCTATTGCCATCACCCACAATCCAGTGTTACATTCTAGAACAAAGCATATTGATATTAAGTATCACTTCATCCGAGACCATGTTGAGAAAAAGGACATTATTTGGAATATGTTGCAACGGAGGAGCAACTAGCAGATATTTTCACAAAAGCGTTATGTGAAAATAGATTCTCTCAACTAAGGTTAGAATTGGGAATGATAGAATTTGGATGAATGGTCAAATCTTATCTTCTTGTATTTAGTGCCATGAACTGTTTCGCATGTGAGGAGCGGTTCATCACAGCCAAAAGAAGGCAAAAGAAGCCCAGCCAAGGAGAAGGACTCTGATGATGAGCCTTTGATCCTCTGATTCAGAGAGTTGCGGGCTAAAAGGGCCAAAAATATTGTTGTCACCCAGGTTCGAGAGGTGACACCGTCGGTAATACAAGTACCCTTCGAGGACAGGGCACAAGCCCAGGGGGAACCTCAGGCTACACTGGCCACTGAGGTTGAGAGAGTGCCCCCTACCAGGTCCCTGTCAAGAGATTTGTGTGATAATCTTCATGATGATATTACTGCTGAGGGTACTGGTGAATCTGTGTTAGAACCTCGAGAGGAGGCTCGAGAGGTTGAAGGTACTGGGATCAGTGATCCAGTACAGGGGGATACAGAAGAACCACGACAGGTGGTTCGAGAGATAGATGTTCCAGCAGCTGAAGCTCAGGATTACATGATAGCTGCTGATGATCAGGGCACTGTGGTTAGGGACCCAGTGCAACATGCTCTAAATGTTGAGATGACACCCACTGAATCTGCTCAGATTGATAGATCAGTTGCTCAAGTAATAGCAGATGTCAGATTGGAAAATGATCTCTCGGATAATGGTCGAGAGATCACTACTACAGAGGTTCTGTCTGACGGACAGAATGATGGAGAAGAAGAGGTCACTACTCGGTTGGAAGTGGAAGCACCTATTCTTGATGAATTCTCTAGGGTGATCAGGTGGGAAGCACCTATTCTTGATGAATTCTCTAGGGTGATCAGGTGGATCAACTGGAGAACCAGTCCTTTCACTCAACTGATGGCCCAAGCAGCTGAGATGGTGGCAGAAGAACGGTTTGCACTCCAGTGGTTGGGTATCTCAGAGATCCCAGCTCATCATCTCCTAGACCTTGCCCACGAAACAAGAGTATTTAAGCTGAACAATGGAAGATCTGATAAGGGTAAAGGCATAGCTAAAGAAACCGAGGTTGAGCCTGAGGAGGATCCAGAACTTGATGCCCAATTTCGAGAAGATATCAGGCTCGCCACTGCCATCTCATTGGGACAAAACATTGAATTCACGAGAGGTCCAGGAGAGACCTCTGGGTTGCTCACGATGATATCGCAACAGCCGCAATCCCACTGTCCCAAGTCAGTAACTCTGCTCTGGACGAACAGGTAGAAGCTTCGAGAGGTGAATCCGAGACCTCTGAAGCACTTCAAGTGGCACCCAATACCGTTCTACTTTTGCCATCACCTGCGTCCACACCCTCGATTGACAACGATGAAGCTCAGACAGTTCGAGAGGGTGTAGTTCCGTTGCTCACACTGCCGGGTTTTCCTACTGCTCCTGAAATAATTATCATTCCAGACTCATCGGAGCAGACTGAAATGCAGTCCAATGAGCACTCAGAGCAGATTGCCCCAAGTCCTGCTGGTTCGAGAAGTACTGAGGAGGACGATGCGACCATCGAAGGTGGAAATCGGGAAGCACCTGTCGACACTTCGTCTCCAACCTCATCAGCAGACGACCAAGTTCCCAGCACTGATTCGAGAAGTGACGCTGAGGGGGAACTTCCATTGGATGGAAACCGGGAAGCGTCCAACACCGAAGATCCCTCCTTGGCTGATCCAATCCCTTCAGTCGCTGAAGCTGAGGGTCCAGGTTCGAGAGGTGCTGAGCAAGAAGTGATCCATCCCTCAGGTGGAAACCGGGAAGCACCTGACATGGAGCTACCTTCGAGCTCTGAACCTAGTATTCCTGCAACCCCTCAGAGACTCCTTCGAGAGGTGGACTCGCAACTGCAAGTCATGGGTGGAAATATGGAAGCACCCAAGTCCCCTCCAACGAAAGGTACCTATCGATTCTCTTCTCCTACTTCTGACTATGATCAACAGGCCGAAGAAGTCTTCATTGGCGAAGTGCGTCAATTCATGGCTGATCAATCTCAGAAGATGGCTCAGCTCGAAAGAATACTCGTTGTTGTCCGAAATGCTGCAATGCCTGCTGCTGGCACAAGTGAATCCCAAGGCCGTCATGCCGAACTTCTTGAACAGGCAGTATGGGCTGAGGATGCAGCACGGAAAGCCACTGATGAAGCTGCTATAGCTCGAGCAGAGGCTGCAAGTGCGAGGGCTGAATTAGCCGAGATGCGAGCAGAGCTTCGAGCCTTCCAACATTCCAGTGAACTTCGACAGGATGTAATGAAAGCCATACTCGATGACCTGTCGAACCAAGTGCCTNCTATTCTTGATGAATTCTCTAGGGTGATCAGGTGGATCAACTGGAGAACCAGTCCTTTCACTCAACTGATGGCCCAAGCAGCTGAGATGGTGGCAGAAGAACGGTTTGCACTCCAGTGGTTGGGTATCTCAGAGATCCCAGCTCATCATCTCCTAGACCTTGCCCACGAAACAAGAGTATTTAAGCTGAACAATGGAAGATCTGATAAGGGTAAAGGCATAGCTAAAGAAACCGAGGTTGAGCCTGAGGAGGATCCAGAACTTGATGCCCAATTTCGAGAAGATATCAGGCTCGCCACTGCCATCTCATTGGGACAAAACATTGAATTCACGAGAGGTCCAGGAGAGACCTCTGGGTTGCTCACGATGATATCGCAACAGCCGCAATCCCACTGTCCCAAGTCAGTAACTCTGCTCTGGACGAACAGGTAGAAGCTTCGAGAGGTGAATCCGAGACCTCTGAAGCACTTCAAGTGGCACCCAATACCGTTCTACTTTTGCCATCACCTGCGTCCACACCCTCGATTGACAACGATGAAGCTCAGACAGTTCGAGAGGGTGTAGTTCCGTTGCTCACACTGCCGGGTTTTCCTACTGCTCCTGAAATAATTATCATTCCAGACTCATCGGAGCAGACTGAAATGCAGTCCAATGAGCACTCAGAGCAGATTGCCCCAAGTCCTGCTGGTTCGAGAAGTACTGAGGAGGACGATGCGACCATCGAAGGTGGAAATCGGGAAGCACCTGTCGACACTTCGTCTCCAACCTCATCAGCAGACGACCAAGTTCCCAGCACTGATTCGAGAAGTGACGCTGAGGGGGAACTTCCATTGGATGGAAACCGGGAAGCGTCCAACACCGAAGATCCCTCCTTGGCTGATCCAATCCCTTCAGTCGCTGAAGCTGAGGGTCCAGGTTCGAGAGGTGCTGAGCAAGAAGTGATCCATCCCTCAGGTGGAAACCGGGAAGCACCTGACATGGAGCTACCTTCGAGCTCTGAACCTAGTATTCCTGCAACCCCTCAGAGACTCCTTCGAGAGGTGGACTCGCAACTGCAAGTCATGGGTGGAAATATGGAAGCACCCAAGTCCCCTCCAACGAAAGGTACCTATCGATTCTCTTCTCCTACTTCTGACTATGATCAACAGGCCGAAGAAGTCTTCATTGGCGAAGTGCGTCAATTCATGGCTGATCAATCTCAGAAGATGGCTCAGCTCGAAAGAATACTCGTTGTTGTCCGAAATGCTGCAATGCCTGCTGCTGGCACAAGTGAATCCCAAGGCCGTCATGCCGAACTTCTTGAACAGGCAGTATGGGCTGAGGATGCAGCACGGAAAGCCACTGATGAAGCTGCTATAGCTCGAGCAGAGGCTGCAAGTGCGAGGGCTGAATTAGCCGAGATGCGAGCAGAGCTTCGAGCCTTCCAACATTCCAGTGAACTTCGACAGGATGTGATGAAGGCCATACTCGATGACCTGTCGAACCAAGTCCCTGCCCAACTTCAAGCAATTTTCGAAGGTATGTCCACCCTCCTCTCCCGTACTGATGATGCCAACAAGGGGGAAAATAAAGAGAAAAAGAAGGGGGATACAACGGGCAAGAAAAGGGCAGCAAGTGAACCAGCTGGACCACCTCCAAAAATACCAAGAATCATGAGCAAAGCAATGGAGGATGCTAAAAAGGCAGAAAACCTAAGGGTCCAGCGCACACTGGAAATGGAGAGAAGGAGAGAAGAGGACAGAGAAAGAAGAAGAAAAAGACAAGAACAACAGTCAGAAGAAGAAAGGAAGATAGATCTTCTCATGACAAGCTTTAAGTTTGGGAACAGAGAAGACACTGAACAAATTCTGACCCTGGAGATATTCAAGCTTTTGAAAACCACTGGGATATCTACACACAGCAATATGTCTCCAGAAGAATGCATTGCCTGGTGGAAAGATGGAGTAATTGATGGTGAGTTCATGGGGGAAGCCTACAGGAACTACAGGCATCTAGATGTCACAGATGAATACATAAGCCTGGTAAATCCGAAAGACCCCATCAAGACACGAGAAGCCATTAACAAGAAGAGGAAAGCCAACAAGAAGTAAGCTCTCGTAGTCCAAACTCCATCTTATTCCAATGTATTGATGTTTATGTTGTTCTTGGTCTTATTTCTTTTAAACTTTTCTTCTAAACTCTGCTTTGTAAACATTCCCTTGTATAATAATATATATCTTTTGCTGGGGGTGCTGCGTGAGTACTACTATTCATGTTTTAGTAGAGTATCTGTCAAACTTACCATATGCGCTGAAAAATAAAATCTATGTTAATTCTTTCTATCAAATCAGCCATATAGAGTAAGTATAAGTGTTGGCATCATCAAAAAGGGGGAAATTGTTAGGAACATCATGTAATAGGTTTTGATGATACCAACTGTTAAGTAGAAATCCCCAAGTCTCGATACATAGGCAAAACGCTGTAAGTTCGACAAGTAAACTAAGAGCGAAAATACAACCGGGTAACTTTGAGCTCAACTCGGAAAATATTTAAGCTTAAGGTAAACTTGTTTGAACAACTTAGAAGCTTTCGTGTTGTAAGCTAATAGATAGACCAGAAGAAGGCACGAGACAACACTGGAGGAATAAGGGTCTGCGAGACATCAACTAAGTCTCGAGACATAAGCAGAGTTCGAGAGGTAGTACCTCTCGATACAACCATCCAGTTCGAGACATAAGCAGAGTTCGAGAGGTAAAGCTCTCGACACTTGGATTCGAAACATCAAACAATCGAGACATCAACCTTGGTCTCGATAAACTGACACTTCTCCAGTAATGCTGTATGACGGTCAGGAAGCATACTTAAAGTTTGGAGAAGAAGAATATCATGGAGATAAAATATTAAGGAGGTGCCAGAAGTGGATGCCACATCAGAATTCCACAACAAACGGTCAAAAGGTGCACCAATCCAAAGTCGGTCTTATTCCCTAAAACGAGGATCAATGGGAATTTAAAAAGAGTAACTTTTACCAAAAGTAGCAAGTGGAGCATGGACTCAAGAAAGTGGATTATGGAATATCCACTATCAAACAAAAGGTTCAAGTTACAAGACCACCACTCCATGAAGAATGCTGAAAAGATGCAAGTCCCATACACATCATGGGAGACAAATTTCAAACGGAATAGTTTTCCCTCCAACGGAATTATTCCTCTACTCTCATATATAAGGACGTGAAGACACAGAAGAAAATGGGGTGAACAGAGTTAGAAAAATTCGAAACAGGTGTCTGATTCAAACGTTCAAGTGCAAGTACTAAATTTGGAATATCATCCTGATATTCAAAACAGCGAGAAAACACATCTTAGTGTTTGAGAGAGTTACAAAGCTTAAACTGTTATATATCTAGAAGGTGACCGAAGCTGCTCTACACCGAAGTTGATTCAACGATAGCTTGTGGTCAGATTGGAGTCTGTTACATTCAACTGTGACAACCAAAAACACCTTGCTTTGGATTAAGCAAGAGAGGTGGAGTAACCTGGCAGCTGTCCGAGTGAAAGAAACCTGAGGCTTGACGCGGGCTTGGTGATCAAAGGTCAAGTGCTCGAGAGGTGGAGTAACTGGAAGCGGGGAGAAAGACCTTGGAGAGGCGGAGTAACCTGGGAGCTGTCTTGTTAAGATCCTGAGGCTTGACGCGGGCTTGGTGATCAAAGGTCAAGTGCTCGAGAGGTGGAGTAACAAGAAGCGGGGCGAAAAACCTGAGGCTTGAGGCGGGCTTCGTGATCAAAGCTCAAGCGCTCGATATTGTACTAAAAAGGGAAGTTTTAGTGCAATCCTTCCAGGGAGTTTCTGGAAGAAGAGTGGACGTAGGCGGGTTGGCCGAACCACTTAAAAATCTCTCTTGCATTTACTTACTGCTTTTATCTCTCGCTAACCTCTCGATTGCACTGCATATAAACACACCTCTCGAACAAACTCAAACTCGTGCTAACTAAAAGGGGATAACATTTCCGCTGCGCATAAAACTTTGTCTTCACCTCGTGAGGTATCAAACCTAAACATCCTAAGTTCAATACACACGAGAGGTCGAAAAGATTTGCAAAATCTTATACAAGTCTATTCACACCCCCCCCCCTCTAGACTTGTACCCCATCCCCTTGGGACCAACACAATATGGTTGAAAGATTTGCATGACAATATTGTTTTACTATTTCGATTAGTGTGAGCAGGTTATAAAATTTCTAATTGATGAATTTATTTATAATACGAATAGACCGAGGAATTGTAGTATAGGAATTGTAGTATACGAATTGTATTGAAATTGTAGTATATGAATTGTAGAATAGTAAACTTCATTTTGTAGTATTGGATTTCATGTTTTAATAGCAGATTTATTTGATATGAATTGTATTGGAATTGTATTGTTTTAATATTATTCTATTGTTTATACGAATTGTATTGAAATTGTAGTATAGGAATTGTATTGTTTTAATATTATTCTATTGTTTTAATATTATTTATATTTTTAATTGTTTTAATGTACAATATTTTGGGCGGGAAGGAAGATTTCGTTTTGGAGGATTTTGTTTTTATATATATAAAGATTACAAATATATCACCAAATATATCACACCAATTATATCATCAATTGTTCAATCACCAATTAATATTACCATATTATATTACCTATTTAACATTTTAATTTAACATCTAACCATATAATAGTATTATAGGTGAATATATATATATATATATATATATATATATATATATATATATATATATATATATATGGATAATTAATAAATCCAATTATTCAATCACCAACATTTAACCATAATAGGCACGCACAGGTGGATAATTAATAAATTAATTAAAAAATTAATAATTAATAAATAAATTAATAAATAAATAAAATAATTGATTTTACCAAATTGCCACTAACTTTGGGCGGGAAAGTTTGGACGGAGGATAATGTTTTTATATATAGTATAGATTGTGTGCGCAAAAATGTTAAAAACTTGTAAATATATATTAATTTCATATAGGGCCCATTTTTGTTGTTACACCCTGGGCTTATAAAATGATAGGAGCAGACCTGTATGGCCCATCAATATAATGGCTATGACTATTAGCGGCAATTTATATCATCGCCAAGGTCTAAATAGCATTATGGACCTTGAATTGAAATAATGAGGTACATATCATTGTTTACATTTGTAAGGTACAAAATTTTCATAACACAAAACACAAAAAATCACAATACAAGACACATAACATTATGAACCTAGCTGGATTGAAAAGACAAGGAACAAAATTCATACTCGTAAAGTACAAAATTTCATAATATAAGACACAACAAATCATAACACAAAAAACATACACATGTTATATATTTACTTATTTTTCAAATTTGATTTAGGTATATAATTTGTGTTCATAAGTACAGGACTTTACAACACAAAAATACAAAATACAAAAATTCATAACATAAAGACATAATTACTAATTTGTTCGATATACACCATTCTTATTCTTAAAAAACACAAAATTTCATAATACAAGATATAAAAAAATTAAAATACCTAATACATATCTACTATACTAATAAGAGCCAAAGAGAGTTAGGCCTAAAATGGGTAGAAAAAATGGCGGTCAAATTATTTAATCAAATGGATGGTTCAGATTAAGTATTTAATCAAATAGATGGGTAAGATAATTCAGATTAATATTATTAATAGAGATTACCTAATTTAACCTTACTTTTATGATTATCCGTTAAGTTTTCCGTTAAATATTCTCTTCTCCGTTAATATTCCGTTAACTTTTAACTTACCCATTAATTTCTATAAGAAAGATCTTAGGTTCGAACCTCATCTCAATCAAATTTGACATAATTAAGTTTCTCACTCTATTTACTCTTATTAAATTAAATAAATTAGTAGCTACAACAAAAAATGATACATATGTATTTCTTTAATTTAGAATTATTTGTCTACAATACCTTTATTTGAAAAAATTATTCATTATCAAAAAATTAAATTAAATAAGAGAAATAATTTCATTAGTTATATTGTCTTTATTTTCTCTCATGCAAAGATTATTTACATTCAAATTTATCAATTGATATTCATTACATTGTCCATTATCTTATTTTTACAATATCTTGTAATTAAATATCAAAGTTATAGTACAAAATAATGCTATATATTTATTTACCAAGTATTTTATTAATACTATGAAAAAAAATTTTAAAATAATTTGAAGCTTATTATATTAACTACTTGGGATTGGTTGACAAAGAGAGTACTCAAATAACCCAACAAATTGAAGCGGAATCGCTCTATTTTACTCTTATTGAATTAAATAAATTAGTAGTTACACCAAAAAATGATACATATGTATTTCTTTAATACCATGAAAAAAATAAAAAAGAATATTTTGAAACCAATCATATTAACTACTTGGTGGAGTTGTTGACAATGAAAGTACTCAAATAACCCATTACCCAGCAAATTGAAGCCAGAAACTACCTTTTAATATCTTTGATTATATAATATTTTAAATTTTCAAAATTTTATTAATTTATTTAATCTTTTTTCTTAAACTAGGGATTTCTTTATCCACAATAACTCATTCAACAATAATGGTTGAACCAAATGAACCCCAAGCAGAACACCTAAAGGAAAGTCCATAACTCTTATATCATAATCTCATTGCATGACGTTGTCATCTATGCCACCAACAATAACCGAATTGCAAATAACACACTACCAACAAAAAGGAAGAGAACAAATAATAAAAATGAAGAAAATGACAATGTTACTCAAAAGCGAATTAAGAACAGTTAGAAAAATTCAAATGAAAAGTAGTATTTATTTAGACTATCATTTTTAGACCAAATATTTAGACTATCGATTTTACAAGGTTGCAAAACATTTATTTTAGTAATAATTATAATGAATTTTCTATATTATCTTGGATTCATATACTTTGAGTTAGATTTTTAAATAAAAAAATTCGACATTCAATTAACCATGTATAAACTTCTCCTATATAATCTTGCATTAATATACTTTCAAATATTTATTTAAATATAAACATTAGGCATTAACCCATACGCGCAATGCGCGTATAAAACTAGTCTATGTATAAATTTCCCATATATAATCTTGCATTAATATACTTTCAAATATTTATTTAAATACAAACATTGGGCATTAACCCATTCGTGCAATGCGCGTGTGAAACTAATCTAAAAACATAATAAATGTGAATGAACGTTATACCCCTCATTTATGTACGTTTTTTCCGTTAAATTTTTTTGTACATTATGCTATAAAAGTTGTACTACATAATATTTTGGACAAATATACCCCTACCGTTATAACTTCCGTTATCTTTTCCACTATTGTTACTATGGACATGCATCCACCATATATTTTCTTATGTTCTTCAAATACACATTAAATATTAAATTAATATGTTAGTTATTTTTTAAAATATAAATATCCAATTTATAAAAATATTTTACATTATTATTATTATTATTAGTACCATATTAAAATTTAAATAAATTTAAAATTTTAAATAAAATACTAATATTGGGCACCTATTTTTTACGCATCGCGCATAAGAAAAACTAGTACATGAATAAGGGTCAATAGTGCAGTGGGAATTCTGATACTCTTATAAGGATTGACTATTAGCCCCGTGAGCGGCATTTGACATATATAGCAGTGCTCAAACGCTAATCCAACCCCACCCCTCCCCCCCACCATGGAAGCCTGGAAGTCAAACATCCTGTTTCCGCATTTCGCTGGTCAAACCAATACCACGTACACACTTTGTTCTTTCCCACCTCTTATCTTGTATATATATAGATACTGAATACCCTCTTCCCCTATCTGCAACTATCTCCCTTAGCTTCTCAACCCTTTTATTTCTCTTGAAAAGCACGAGTATTCTGCTTGTATTTTGTTGTTTGGAATTATGCAGAGCGAGAGCAAGACTGCGCCGGTAAGCCTGGAGCGAGGAATGGAGGTGGAGGGCGGCAGACGGGAGGTAGTGGCGGTGGCCAACAAGCAAAGTATTAGATGGGCAGACTTTCTTTTAAGGCTTTTAGCCTTTGTACTCACCCTTGTGGCGGCCATAGTTCTCGGAGTGGATAAGCAGACCACGGTTGTCACCACGCAGATCGTTCCCACCTTGCCGCCGGTCAGCGTTCCGCTCACCGCTAAGTCGCATCACTTGTCGGCCTTTGTGTAAGTATCCCCAATATATATATATATATATACTTACTTCCCCACTACTTAATTAACATGTTTGATTAAAGTTATTTTCAAATTCTTTTTTTTAATATTTAATTAATATTAGCATATAAAATTTATGTATTTAAAAATTAAAAATTAAAGTTAAAAATTATTTTAAAATGTTAAATAAAATTACTAAAGAAAGAAGAGTTATAAATTGAATAATTAAAAGTAAATATAACGTACTTTCAACACTTAAATAAGGTATTTTCAAATAATATACTTTACGTATATAAATAATATACTGTTAATATATTAAAAATGTACTTTTTATTTATAATTCACAGAGTTTATAGAATACTAATTGCATAATGTATTAATGTGTATGTCAATACGATCTATATTATCTATTTATCTTGGACTACACTGCAAATATAGAAATGTCCTACTATTAGTTCTACTAGCCCGCACAAGATGTGACGAATATTACTTGAAATATCCTGAAAAGGCTGAGACATAAGTTCGCCCGTTTTGTCAAAGTGGGTCAGCCCGCTCTATTAAGTTCGTCCTAACGTGAGCCTAAATTTTGGTGGGCTTTTGTGGGCCGACTTGCCAAGCCTGCAGGCTAGGGTTCATGCAACACTAGCTTGTCCCACATAGGTTGGCGGGCCTCGCGAATTTTTATTTTAATTATTTTTTGAATAATATATATATATATATATATATGTGTGTGTGTGTGTGTATATATATATATATATATATATATATATATGTATATGTATATGCATATGTATACATACATAAATATATACATATATAAAAGGTATGGCCTGCAGCCCGCCACAGGCCTTAACAGTCTCTTTTTGGTAGCCTAACCCGCCCTATCGCGGGGCGGGTGTGGGTTGACCCGCGGGCTTCGGTCCACTTTGACAGTAATACTTTTGTGTATCTAATGCACACCGTTTTGGCGTTATGTAGTGACAAATGTTTCTCTTGTCATCTAAAACAGAATAGGACTTTGAAATGTCAATATTTATTAATTTGTTTTAAAATAAGGGTATCATATTTCGACCTTAGCGCGTAGGTGGCATAGTAATGCAAATTATATCATGAACCAGGATCTAAAATATTTTTATAATTTGCATTGTAGACCCTGATCTTAAATGTCCCGTTTCTGCAGGTTAACACTTTCTATACTTGTAGTTATCATATTATGTGTCAGCAATTATGAAGTTATTTATTTACTGTACAAAAACGGTTAACTGTGGGTACAAATATTTTTTTTTTCCTTTTAAAAAAAAATTGAAGGTACATAATATTTGTATTGAGTTCACAATGCAATATGAACCCTGATCTAGGGTATAACAATTGCCTTGGTAATATCTCAAGTGAGAATTGATGTTCTTAGGATATATAGTTAACTATTTCCATAATTTTCCAACATGTCTCACTCTAAGGACTTATATGTCTGTATCGTCTGTCAAACACTAAAATTCTTTCCTTCTGTTTTCAGGTACTTTGTGGTGGTGAATGCAATAGCCTGTGCATATGCGGTTGTTTCCATGGTCTTCACACTGGCAAACAGGGGAAAATATAATGGCATGTCCTTAATGATTATCATCCTGGATCTCATAGCAGTGGCGCTGCTCTTTTCCGGCGGCGGAGCTGCAGCAGCTATCGGGCTGATGGGCTACAAGGGGAACACACATGTGCGGTGGAACAAAGTGTGTAACGTGTTCGAGAGATTCTGCGGCCAAGTGGCAGCGGCCGTCGGAATATCACTCGTCGCCTCGGTCTTGTTCTTGTTGCTCATCTTGTTTGCAGCCTTAAACCTTCACAAGAAACATCACTGATAACAATATTGTTTCCTTGTTATTGGCTTGGATTTCCACGAGGCCTGTTGGCTAGTACTGTATGCTTGTTTATTTAGTAATGATTATCTGATCTATAAAATTGCTTATGTTGTGTTTATAGAAATTTGATGAAAAAAAATATGCATGGTACATTTTTAGGGAAATATTATTTGTATCAAATTTTACACGTTAATATGTCATGGCCTGTAAAATATTAACATCATATATGCAAGATTTAATAGGGGTAAGTACTAGAGCGGTCAAAACGGGCCAGCCCGAGATTCGAAAATAGTCCAGTCCAGCCTGTTTTCTACGGGTTGAGATTTGGGCAACACAATCCGTGTAGGATGGCTAATGGGCCAGCCCGTTAATTTTTTAATTTTTTTTAATTTTTTTTTTAATTTTCTACATGTTAGGAATTAAACCTTCAAACTCTAAGTTAACAATAACACCATTTTCAACCAAGCACATTAAACCTTTTGAATAAACTCCATGTATGTCACACACATATATAATTAGATTTTAATTTTATAAATAAACTTTATATTAATATTTATATAAAGATACAATTAATTGTATTAATTAATACTTGTAATAAATTTAATATAAATAAATTAATAAATTTTATACTAATATTTATATAAAGATACAATTAATTTCATTAACTACTACTTGTAATAAATTTAATATAAATAAATTAATAAATTAAACATTAATATTGTTATAAAGATACAATTAATTGTATTAATTAATACTTGTAATAAATTTAATATAAATAAAGTATATATAATGCTTGTGAATGATCTAAATAATAAATATATACGTATATAAGGATGTTTAACAAGTGTCATTTACATATAGTTGGTTTCAATAGTGGTAAGTTATGTGAAAGGTAAAGGGTTTAAATCTTGTTAACAACAATATTTTAAAATATTAATACAATACTCCATTTACACAATAAATTTGAGGTTGGGGGTGGGAATGCGGGTTTATACGAGTTGGCCCGTGGGTCCAACCCGTTATTCCCACTCGGGTTAAACGAGCCCAATCCGGCAGGTTGGGCCCGTTTTGACAACTCTAGTAAGTACGGGAACAATTGGATTCTATTTGGAAACCAAGAAAATGTTTTCTAAAATATCATTTCCTGAAAATGACTCATTTCCTGAAAAAGATTTCGAGAACAATTAGAGTCCGTTTGGAAACCAAGAAAATGTTTTCTAAAAAATCATTTCCTGAAAATGACTCATTTCCTAAAAAGATTTAAATTTTCTAGTGTTTGGCTCAATGTCAGAAAACTATTATTTTTTTATTTGGCTGAAAGTTAAGAAATTACATTTTTTTCTTTTTTGGTTTATTTTCTTGAAAATAAACATATTATTTGTTATATAATAATAATAATAATAATAATAATAATAATTGTTTGTTTTATGACTTTTGTGCAGCCAAAGGCAGGCCAACAGTACCACTAAGATAACAAGAATATACGAAATATATAGAGAATTGAAATATATTGAGAGAATAGAGGTGTTGTATTGCTAATAATTGCTTGCCCCCTTCCTATGTATGGGGTCTATTTATACATATTTTGGGTCTAGAGTTCTGCAAGGAATAAGAATCCTAGACTGTCTCATATTGGGAATCCTAGTTACATTATGAATTATAAGCTAGAATCCTTATTATATTACAAATGTTAAGCACAATCCTTATTAAACTCTTCGATGGCTTCGTATTGGGTTCCTTCTTGGGCCTTCTTGATCCAGTTATTTTCTTTGGCCGGTACATGTGGCTCAGACCTAGTTTACCATCAATAATAATAATAATATAATAATAATAATAATAAGTAGCGGTGGTGTTGGTGCTAGTGGTGGTGGTAGTTGTGGTGGTATAGTGGTGATGGTTGTTGTGGTAGTGGTGGTGGTGTGGTAGTGGTAGTGTGGTGATGGTGATGATAGTGGTGGTGGTGGTTGTAACACCCCGTAATTTCGTTCAAGCCTTGAGACCGGTAATTATTTCCACCGGGTAATTTATTTGATTTAATCGGGCTTAATCTTTCCAATTGATATACATATATATTTCTTATTCCGGAATTAAGTATTTATTCCAAAGGCTCAATTCTTGATTTAATTCTTGTAAGAGATTTATTTAAATTGGATCCTTACAATTCCTATAAGTAAGAGCATTTTATAATAGCCCAATGTATTTATTCTTGAATGATTAATTTCCTACTAACTAGTCTACTATACTAATAAGAGCCAAAGAGAGTTAGGCCTAAAATGGGTAGAAAAAATGGTGGTAATCAAATGGATGGTTTAGATGAATTATTTAATTAAATAGATGGCTAAGATAATTCAGATTAATATTATTCATAGAGAATACCTAATTTACCCTTACCTTTATGATTTTCCGTCAAAAATGCCGTCAATTTTGTCCTCCTCTGTTAATATCACCGTTAACCCTACTCTTCGCCAAAACGATTATCCAGTAGCTACTCCCACGTCGCTCGCTCGCCGTTTGAATCAACCGGATCCTCGCTCGCTCTGCCAAATCGAAGGAGTCACCTCACCGTCAATCTTTAAGGCTCATAGTCGTGTTAAACCAAGAATAAGTAGTGTTGCAATACTTCACTTGGGAAACGTTGAGTTTGCAAAGGGAAAGGAGATTGATTCTGCACAACCAAAGGATGACCAATCTCGCTTCCACCTTAAGACTGTAGCTGAACTTTTCATGTGAGTTTTCTCTGCCCATGTTTCTCAAGATATCCTATGGTGTATTTTATTTCCAAGCACCCAAAGTTCATCATATTGAAGTTTTGTTTAGGTGTGATGGAAAGTTACTTGAGGACGCATTGTGTAAACGCATCATTGTAACTTGTGATGAGAAGATAACAAAATGTCTGGATCCTCAAGCTGCTGCTACCAGTAGAGATGCTTTGGCAAAAACTGTCTATTCTAAACTGTTTGATTGGTTAGTTGCTGAAATGTTAGTTTTAGTAGTCTTCTTCATCAGTGTCAAAGGTAGCTCACTTTTGATTGTTTTCTTATTCAGGCTTGTTGAAAAGATTAACAATTCTATTGGCCAAGATCCTGATTCTCAGTTGATGATTGGGGTTCTGGACATTTACGGATTTGGGAGTTTCAAGACAAACAGGTGCTTAACTGGTATGCTTTTGTTTTCATCATTCATGGAGGTTCATTTCATGCAGGGCTCTTCATTTCATGCAGAGCCCTGCATGAAATCTCTGCTCTTATAAGTCTATAGGGATTCAGAACTAGAAGAGTTAAAATACATTGCCTCATACATTGATTTGATGAACTCTCCTTGAATTTTATGTTGTTTCTACTTTTCTGCTAGGTTTATCCTTATAAATAACCTTGGTCATAGCTGTTCTTTAAGCTTGTCTGATTCTCTTTTTCTTTTAACCTTTTTTGGTATAATGATATTTCCTTGCTGGTAGCTTTTATACTATCAACTCTCTTTTCCTTTTCATTATTATGAAGGTTTGGTAATAAGCCTTGTCAATGGATTTGTGTCTGAGAGTCTGTAGTTTTTGATACTTTTGGATTTATATTTTCTGTGAATGAAGCTAATCTCTTTCATGCAGTTTCGAGCAATTCTGCATTCCAACCATTGGATTACTAATGAAAAGTTACAGCAACATTTTAACCAGGTTTGTACCTCACATATATTCAACAAACTTGGGTAGTACTTCCATTGCACACAAGCTTTTTATAGCAACGTAAAAAATAAACTGATGAAAGCTGAAATATAAATTTATAACGATGAGCTTAAGATAGATTTTATTGAAATACTATTTCTTAATCCTATAAAGAAGGGTGGAAGGTATTTAAATGGCTAATTCAAGTTAGATTTTATACTTTCAAAAAAAAGTACGAGTTAATATTATTTATTGTAACTCTGATTGTCTTTCTCCATGACTAACCCTCTTCGCGCAACTTCTTGCTAAGGCCTTTGAGTGCCTTTCTGCTAAAGTGTGTGATGTAGTTTGTTGTTAACATGCAACCTCTTTGTTCATGCAGCTAGATTGGCTTGTTCATTTAAAGTGTACTCTTCCCCTGCCTTTTTATTTTTGGAGTTGGAATATAATGTTTTTTTTTTTAAAATTAAAAGAATAGTAAATTTTGCTGATAAGAGTCATTGACATTAGAATTTCCTAAACACAAAGCTTATATGATCTATTCTCTGTGGTTCTTTGATCTATGAATGTGAAATTTTGTTTATCAGTGATTTGTGTTGAAAGCTCTAATTTAAACAATAGGACTAGAAAAGAAAATAGCAAAGATCAATGTTATAGGCAGGCCACAGAGTAAGGTTAAAAGGACATGTCTCTATCCCAGCTCCTCTCCTTTGTACTGAATAAAATATATTGTATGCTCCTGAATATCTTTAGAGCAAGTTGTCCTCATCATTGTCTATATTTACATGTGCCTTAACTAGGATAAAGAAAGGGTGGCTTTGGGAACATGACAAGTGCCTTAACTAGGATAAAGAAAGGGTGGCTTTGGGAACATGACAAAATCTGGTCATTACATTAAACTTTAATCACTCAGAAATCACTTGATATCCTGTGGATAATAGTTAGAATTCTTCAAGATGATTATAGGCTCCATTATTAAGATGATTTAAAATGTATAAATTGTTACTACCTTAGCTTATATCATTCCTTAATAAATTAGGTATTTCTCTATCCACAAGAACTCATTCAACAATCATGGTTGAACCAAAGATACCTAGAGCAGAACAACTAAAGGATTGGTATGCTTCTATACTTATATATATATATATATATATATATATATATATATATATATCATTATCTTACGTAGCTATATTGAAAAACACATTATTAAAAATGCCTATGTAGGGCAAAGAACATCGTGAGACACTTGACGCATTGAAAAGATTAAGAGACTACAACAATGTTGCTATCAGTCTTGCAAATCCAGAAACAGAAGAAATTTCAAAAATAGCGACTGTGCCAGCATACATTAAGCCAGTAAGTAAAATACTTATTGAGCATTGTTTTAAATATATATTAGAACTAATCTAAATTAACAATCAATTCCATTTTATAGGCTCAACCTGCTTGGATTAAGGGCAAAATCAGCATCAACCTTGACAACAAAAATACTTGGTATATAGGATGTAGCCACTGTTTAAAAAACGTTTATGCAGAAAATGACCAACTATTTAACTGCATGCATTGTGGTGAAAAGACAGCAGTGGGTACTCCAAGGTTAGTATCACTTCAAAAAACAAATTTAACAAAAAACATACACACGCACACACACAAAATCAAGTACTACACTCATTTATACTAATTACACAAAATCAAGTACTACACTCATTTATTGGCTTTGTAATGTGGCTCACATGGCTTTCACCAGACCTCTTCATTGGATGAAAATGTGTAAGAAAACAACTGCAAAGGGTCAAGAAGATAGCCAAAGTATGAAAAGACAAAAAAATTCCTCTATTTTGGACGACCATTTGACGAAAATTTTAACGGTGGACTAAAAGTGACAATGACTAAATAAGATTGGACGCAATGTGGCAAAAATTAATGAAGTGGACTAAAATTGGCAATGCCCCAATAATAGTAGGACCAAAAATGAAAATGACTCCAACAATTATTAATATTTTGTTCAATACTACTGGCACATGAGAATCTATGACGCACATCTCACAACAAATGAAACATGTAGGGAAAAAAACTACCACTATCAAATATCAACAATCGCTTGCAAGATCAAGAGTGCATTGTACAACTAAGAACCCAATCGTTTACACAACAAGGGAGATCCACAACTTCCTATACTATAATCTCATTGCATGATGCTTCCCTTTATGCTATCACCAGTAAGACAATTGAACATACACACTACCAATACAAAAGAAGAGGATATGTATTGAAGATGAAGACAATGGCAACGCTACCCAGAAGAGAATTAAGAAGATTTAGAGAAATTTATACCAAATGTAGTATTATTTATTTAAAATATATTATTTTTAGACTATGTATTTATACTAGCATTTTTATAAAGTTGCAAACAAATATTTTAGTGATAATTATAATCAATTTTGACTATATTATCTTTCATTCGTAAACTTAGAATTACATATTTAAAGAACCAAATCCAGTATTTAGTTATCTATGCATGAACAACATCAATATAATCTTGCATTGATATACTTTAAAGTATTTATTTAAAAAAAATTATTGGGCATTATCCCAATCGCGCAATGCGCGAGAAAAAACTAGTAGTGTAATAAATAATGTGAGACCCATTCTTATAAGGGCCCATTAATTAATCTCCTTACCCTAATATAATACATACACTATGTATGTAATGTTTTTATCTATCCATATAAAAGGGCTTGTAATAACCCTTCCCACTCTTTTTCATTCCCTGCAAACATTTTCTCCCTACCATTATCACTCCTAAGAACACTACAATATACATTATCCCTTCTTCTTCAAGATCCAAGACCAAGATTGCTCCTTTAGGATTTCTAAGGCTTGGGTAAGTGTTTATCTTCAGGAATATGCTTTGCATCATCTCTTTTCATAATCTTTTTATAAGATTCTTATGGTGTTCTTTTGGGATCTTTCTTTGGGAAAAAGATGATCAAGTGGGTAGGAGTGGCTTGTGAAGGAGAAAGAGTTGGCTTGGTTTGAAGTGTGCTACAAGAGGTAACCATCATGTCCACTAAAACCTATTTTACACTCTTGATCTATGAATATTATTTGGTGTATTGGAATCTTGTGGAAATCTTTGCTGCTTAGCCTATTCTTTGTTGGTTTGTGAGTTATTTTGATGGATTTATGAACTTGTGTTCTTGATCCTTTGCATCTTGATGTTTATGAACACTTGTTGGTATGGATTCCATGTTTATTTGGCTTCTAGGAGATGTAATCTGGACGATCTGATCCTATTTTTGTATTCTGGAATGAACATTGCGTGTTCTGATATGAGTCTGTGAGCTAAGTATTGGGTTTACCCTTGCGGAGTACCCCAGCGGTATAATGTTGTAACACCCCAATTTTCAACTCTTACTTGTATTACAAAATCACTGCTAATGCGTCGCGGAAGCTTACATCTAACCAGCAGAAAACTGGGTGTTACCGCCACGCTTAGGTATCTCTCCTATACCTAAACGTTAAGGCTAAACTTGCAACCTCAAAATAACATCAAACTACAACATCAATATCAAACTTAATACATAAGGAAGTCCTCCTTCCAGAGTAACTATTCTAAGATAGAGTAGACCTCAACTTGTACTTCCCTTCTGTTCAGAGCTTGCTGGGCTACAGGGCAAATCTAATTAAATAGGAAATTCAAGAATAATAGTATGGTGTCTAGAAATCCATTTCCTAGGACAAACAAGTCCAAATACTAGTTCCTAAAAATTTTACGATTCGTGACCAGGACGTACGATCGCAACTTAATAACAACTATACTTACTTATAAAAATACTTTTGAAGTATCGAGAGATCATAACTCATGTATGTCAATACCTTAGGATAAAATAATAATGTTACGAAAATACGGGGTATTACAAATGTGTCCCGCTGGAGTCTTCCGCAAGTGGATCGCGGTGAAGGGTGGTGGGGGTGAGTCTTCCGTTGAGGGGATCCGCCTCCTTCCTGCGGAGGAGTGCGGCGGAGGGCGATGTTCCGTCTGGGAGC
The DNA here is from genome assembly GCF_003576645.1 of Ipomoea triloba. Taxonomy (NCBI): domain Eukaryota; kingdom Viridiplantae; phylum Streptophyta; class Magnoliopsida; order Solanales; family Convolvulaceae; genus Ipomoea; species Ipomoea triloba. The sequence continues at coordinate 5,876,209 of NC_044919.1, read as the reverse complement.
TCCGCTAGTTCTAACGGAACTCTGGTTCCAGTGAGTTGTTCTGTGATCTGTTGTCTGGTTGTTTCACCTTTGGTTCTGGATGTTGTTGGGATATTTTGTGGAGTATTTTACCATGATTCTGGAGTATTTATTCATATCCCTTGGGCCATTATGTGAGTCTATTGGTTGGTTGAATCCTTGATTATATTCTCTGGGAGTTGGTTGTGTTCATAATCTGAGATGAACACTGTGAGTGGATTGTTCTTGGGTTGAGTCTGAGGGTTGGATATGGGATGGTGGATCTTTGAGTATATCTTTTGGGCCGTTATGGGTGAACTAACTGTGGGCATTATTGCCTCTGTGATTGGGCATTCATTTGCCTCTATGATTGGGCATTCTTTGTCTCTGTGATTGGGCATTCATTTGCCTCTGTGATTGGGCATTCATTTGCCTCTGTGATTCATTTGCCTATGTGTTTGGGCATTCATCTGTCTCTGTGTTTGGGCACTCTTTGCCTCTGTGATTGGGCACCATTTGCCTCTGTGATTGGGCACCATCTGCCTCTGTGTTTT
>NC_044919.1:5819521-5875633 GCF_003576645.1 Ipomoea triloba | reverse complement strand
CAGTATTTAGTTATCTATGCATGAACAACATCAATATAATCTTGCATTGATATACTTTAAAGTATTTATTTAAAAAAAATTATTGGGCATTATCCCAATCGCGCAATGCGCGAGAAAAAACTAGTAGTGTAATAAATAATGTGAGACCCATTCTTATAAGGGCCCATTAATTAATCTCCTTACCCTAATATAATACATACACTATGTATGTAATGTTTTTATCTATCCATATAAAAGGGCTTGTAATAACCCTTCCCACTCTTTTTCATTCCCTGCAAACATTTTCTCCCTACCATTATCACTCCTAAGAACACTACAATATACATTATCCCTTCTTCTTCAAGATCCAAGACCAAGATTGCTCCTTTAGGATTTCTAAGGCTTGGGTAAGTGTTTATCTTCAGGAATATGCTTTGCATCATCTCTTTTCATAATCTTTTTATAAGATTCTTATGGTGTTCTTTTGGGATCTTTCTTTGGGAAAAAGATGATCAAGTGGGTAGGAGTGGCTTGTGAAGGAGAAAGAGTTGGCTTGGTTTGAAGTGTGCTACAAGAGGTAACCATCATGTCCACTAAAACCTATTTTACACTCTTGATCTATGAATATTATTTGGTGTATTGGAATCTTGTGGAAATCTTTGCTGCTTAGCCTATTCTTTGTTGGTTTGTGAGTTATTTTGATGGATTTATGAACTTGTGTTCTTGATCCTTTGCATCTTGATGTTTATGAACACTTGTTGGTATGGATTCCATGTTTATTTGGCTTCTAGGAGATGTAATCTGGACGATCTGATCCTATTTTTGTATTCTGGAATGAACATTGCGTGTTCTGATATGAGTCTGTGAGCTAAGTATTGGGTTTACCCTTGCGGAGTACCCCAGCGGTATAATGTTGTAACACCCCAATTTTCAACTCTTACTTGTATTACAAAATCACTGCTAATGCGTCGCGGAAGCTTACATCTAACCAGCAGAAAACTGGGTGTTACCGCCACGCTTAGGTATCTCTCCTATACCTAAACGTTAAGGCTAAACTTGCAACCTCAAAATAACATCAAACTACAACATCAATATCAAACTTAATACATAAGGAAGTCCTCCTTCCAGAGTAACTATTCTAAGATAGAGTAGACCTCAACTTGTACTTCCCTTCTGTTCAGAGCTTGCTGGGCTACAGGGCAAATCTAATTAAATAGGAAATTCAAGAATAATAGTATGGTGTCTAGAAATCCATTTCCTAGGACAAACAAGTCCAAATACTAGTTCCTAAAAATTTTACGATTCGTGACCAGGACGTACGATCGCAACTTAATAACAACTATACTTACTTATAAAAATACTTTTGAAGTATCGAGAGATCATAACTCATGTATGTCAATACCTTAGGATAAAATAATAATGTTACGAAAATACGGGGTATTACAAATGTGTCCCGCTGGAGTCTTCCGCAAGTGGATCGCGGTGAAGGGTGGTGGGGGTGAGTCTTCCGTTGAGGGGATCCGCCTCCTTCCTGCGGAGGAGTGCGGCGGAGGGCGATGTTCCGTCTGGGAGCTCCGCTAGTTCTAACGGAACTCTGGTTCCAGTGAGTTGTTCTGTGATCTGTTGTCTGGTTGTTTCACCTTTGGTTCTGGATGTTGTTGGGATATTTTGTGGAGTATTTTACCATGATTCTGGAGTATTTATTCATATCCCTTGGGCCATTATGTGAGTCTATTGGTTGGTTGAATCCTTGATTATATTCTCTGGGAGTTGGTTGTGTTCATAATCTGAGATGAACACTGTGAGTGGATTGTTCTTGGGTTGAGTCTGAGGTTGGATATGGGATGGTGGATCTTTGAGTATCTTTTGGGCCGTTATGGGTGAACTAACTGTGGGCATTATTGCCTCTGTGATTGGGCATTCATTTGCCTCTATGATTGGGCATTCTTTGTCTCTGTGATTGGGCATTCATTTGCCTCTGTGATTGGGCATTCATTTGCCTCTGTGATTGGCATTCATTTGCCTATGTGTTTGGGCATTCATCTGTCTCTGTGTTTGGGCACTCTTTGCCTCTGTGATTGGGCACCATTTGCCTCTGTGATTGGGCACCATCTGCCTCTGTGTTTTGGGCACCATTTGCCTCTGTGTTTGGGCTTTTGCCTCTGTGAACTAACTTTGGGTTTGATGGTTGGTATGAGGGATAGTATTTTGGTTGGAAGGTAAGGTTTGGGTCTTATCCTTGGGTTGAGGTTTTTTTGGTTCTTTATGGATTCTTGAGTTGTATTGTATCTCGTGGTTACCAGTTATTCCTTGATATATTGCTGTTTGGTTGTTTCTTGTGAGTATTCGGTTGAGTTTATGATTTGGTTGATATTCTGTTATAGAATTGTTGTCTTGTACAATTCGGTTGGATATTGGTATTGTTTGGAAAGTCCTTGGTTTATTACTTATTCAGCGTATTGTTGTTGACTATCCGTTTTAACTAAAGAACAGTTCGTTGGTGTGTATATTCTATATGGGTGCGTAAACCTATTTACAAGCTTACTATATATGTACGTTTCTCACGAGTGTGAGTGGTGGTTGCTTAGCAGTCTTTTGCTAATGGTTTCTTACATGTTTTCCAGGTATGGAGTAAGTCTAAGCGAGAGCGCATTAGAGCTTATCGTTATGAGGCCGCTTAGACTAGCTTATGATGTTTAGACTTTATGTTTTGGGCTTGTGTGCCTATGTTGAGATTATATACTCTTGATTAGATTATTGTTATGATGACATCGTTTTGAGAATTTATACTTTATGCAGTTAAGTTTTGGATAGCCTGTGCATCTAGGCCGTGTTTTTCTTACCTAGATGTGGCATGATACCCCTTAGGCTATAAATCGCTTCCGCTATGTTGTGTTTGATAGTTGAGATAGGCATCTTTTATGTTAAAGTTTTAGCTATCTCAGCTTGTTAAAGGTTGGGGTGTCACAATTGGTATCAGAGCCTGTGTTGAGGTCTGAATAGAGATCCTAGGGTTGAACTTTTGAAACTCTAGGACCTGATCAGTAGGAATTAAGGTGTTTGAGAATCCTAGGATGTGTGAATTCTAGGACGCGCGGTGAGGACTCGCTTTAGTTGCTTATATCTTGTGTTGTGCTTGCTTTGTTTGTTTGTTTGTTGTGAGCTTGTTCTCACTTTCTTCTTGCGCGCTTGGGAAGGCCGACCGCGATGCTACTCGTCTTTTCGTAGCTTATCTCCCTCGTTAGTGATTATGGTGCCACCAAGGAAGCGGGAAGAAGTCCCCAATGTTGGAGGAGGGATGCTGGAGCGTCTCAAGAAGCTAAAGGCAAATGGCGCCTATAACACCCCCAAATTCTAATACAGAATTAAACATAAATAAACAATATTTCTCGCTAATCATTCTGAAAATAAATGCGGAAGTGAATTCAAACTCTAAACCAATGGGGTGTCACGCCACGCTCGGGCTAACTTACTAAACCCAAACACACAGGCTGCAAAGGATTTCTATGTACAAACCATATTACATCAATTCACTATTGATAATTGATAAGTGCAATTTTTGTACTTTATTTTATTATCTTTTATTGAATAATGTTTATTATATAGTTATATTTTTATGCTTAATCTTATTTATTATTACATTTGTATTTACTTTATATTTATTCAATAATTATAAATAAATTAATGAAATAATAGTGCATTTTGTAGTTAGGTTAGTATTAATAAGTTAGACTAATTCTATTTGGACTCTTATTTATTTAACATATGATTATGTAAATAAAGAATTAATCGTAGCGTGAACAAATAGAGATGGTCTTCGATCTTCTGTTTCTTCGGTCAACAATAACGGAACGTTAGAAGCGATCTAGCGAGCGATTCTTGGGGACTGAGCTTGGAGAAGCAGTTGGCCTAAGCAATATAAAAAGAGGACGATATTGAAGATAGATCATCAATTCACTCCGGACTGATTCCGGAGGCGATAACAATTTAGTCTGGTTAGCGGCGGCTTCGGCTTCAACGAATTAATTCCGACGAGCATCAATTTCTTTGTAGCAGCTTCGATTTTATTCTGGTTCGGCAGCAAAGCTTCTGGGCAGCGCTAATTCCTTGGTTACACAATTCAATTTGGCGGCGGCAAAGTGATTTTTCCGTGCGGCGATTTTGGTTTAACAACAAACATTGTACTTTTGTTCCCCTGGTTTTATCTCATTTTCTTTCATTATTTTTGCATTCATTATTTAATCTTTTAATTGTCTCAATTAGTGCGTGAGTGAAATTGGTTTGAAGAATTTGGATACTGGTGATAAGTGTATGCTTTGTTACTGTTAATTGTTAAATTAAATAATGCTTAGCTAATCGCTGTTCTAGGAGCATGAATGATGTACCTTGAACCCTCTGCATTGTTATAAGTTCTAATCTGCCAATAGATTAAAGTTTTATCCTATGTTTCGTAGGCCAATTCTGTCATTAATTATAGTTCGTGGAATTATTTATTTGGTTCTAACTCGGGTAATGGTTATTGATTCTTTTTCCTAGGCTTTTCCAATTTAATTGTTAATTGATGTCCTGGTTCTTTTTAATTGTTACCTGACTGAGTTTTGATTCAATTATTTTACGTTTGAGTTTATTATTCTTACCTTTGATATTTGTTCTGAGCTTTAAATCATTAAGTCAATAATTTTTAAGTATTTAAATTGCATAGTATTAATTCCCTGTGGGTTCGACCCTTGCATTCTGCACACTATTGCTACAATTGACTCGTGCACTTGCGAGGACATTATATTAAAATTGATAATACAATTCACTAAAATATAATAGATCAAGTTCTAACTAAACCATTTATACTCATGATTTTCTCCAAGGGTACTAGCTCTACGCCGCGCTCTCAAAACGAGTCACCTTACACCAAGACCTGGAAACAATAGAATTTGAAAAGCACAACAAATAGAATTAGCATAAAATGATAAGTAAGCTCTACTCCGCCTTGTAAAATAAATACATTGATAGTTTTGAAGGTAGATTTACTTTGTAAATAGATTTTGATACTTAAGTAGAATTGTCTCCATAAAGCATTTAGCCAAAAACTTAAAAAAATATTCCCAAAAGAACTTTCCATCGAATGTAGTAATTTTCAAGATATTTAACTCGACATTCAAAAGTAAGATGTACACTTTCTCAAATGTAATAATAGATACGTTGAGGTAATATACTAATTTTATAAAACATCACTACTCACTCTTAAAGTATCATAAACAAGGAGGATTTTCAAATCATGTTTCTCAAATCACTCCTTCAAGTATCACCTATACATATGGAATCAGCCACATCTCAATAGTGGGAATATAGATCTCTTTCATCAATAGTACTAAGTATATAAGTATATAAGTAAATATACTTATATGGAGGAAATAATTATTTAAGTAAATAATTATGTTTAGTAATAATATGGAGGAAACTAAATCTCAGCAACGGGAGGAAGGGATCATCACCGCAGTGATGTCCAATAAGGAACAGTAACTCTCTACTGAACCCAAAACTGCTCCCGTGTAATCATAGGTGGAATCAGGACTGCTACCTTAAGTGTGCACACCCCCTAACTGGGATTCCAAGCCCAACGAGTAAATAGCTCCAGCCCTAATAAATAAATTTCAGCCGAAGGGACCGCAGCCCAATCGGGTCCTCTAAAAATAAGTTTTAATAACAATATGCTTTGCCCGTGGGCTATTCGAATATAGCTTCCAAATCAACATAGGGTATCATAACTCATCAATAGTCAAATTCTTTCAAACTAGAGTTCATTCTCAAAATAGAATTTGTTCTCCAAAAATAGGTATAGTTTTACACAATTTCAATGATAAATATAATTCCACTATTTTCAATACACTTAGGTTTTCAAATACAATTTCTCAACATAGGAGTTCTCACCGAACTCTATAAAAAGAAGTCATAGATTATACATTTCCCAAAAATATAGTTTCAACTCATATAATCCCATAATATTCAATCATATACATATAAGCATATATATAGGTTTGTAAATCACAAATGAACATCCAAAATGAATACATTTTGTTATTTATCGCACTTTTAAACGCAAATACATTTCCAAAATAGTGTAAGGGCACAAATTAGATAAATAGCACATTTGATAGGGCAAAGTAGTTTGAACGGACATAGAAACTTACCTCAAAGTTAAGCTCCAATCTAGGCTCACTCACAAACTAGTCACTTCAATGAGAACCTTCGAATCAATACAACCTTTACTCATTAACTATTAATATTAATATTAATAGCTATGCTAATCCATTCCGTCATATTCTCACAACCATTATCTTAACCCATCAATACTCCATTAGTCCAATCCTCTTCATCTTTTATTAACAAGAATTCTAACACCTTTCTCCACCATCAACAATAATCCCCGTACCTCCAATGATAACCCATAACTATCCAAAAATCATTACTAACTTTAATAACTTTTATTTAAATCATTAGTTTTATCCATAGTCCATAACCTTCATCATTAGACCAACAACCATTATTAATCCATAATTAAAACTTAGTCATCATCAAACCATTACTAGTCATCATTATAAAATTATCACATCCTAATCATTAACCTCATCATTATCATAATCAAACTTCATTAATTCATAATCCTTAATTAATTAAGACTCATAATAATTATCACTTCACCATACCTATCATCTAACTAGCATAGCATCAATAATACATCACCACACTCCAATCGCCACTATTATCATATTAATCCAATCACCCTCATTTTTCATAATTAATCCACCTTCCACAACTCAGTCATCACCATCAAACTCATTATCATCTTTAACTCACCATCATCCCATTCATTATCATGCATAATCAAGATTGAACCACCATTAATCCATAATCGAGCTCTATTAACCTCATAATCCATCATAAGCCACCATTAATTTATAATCCCATCATCATCACGTATAATCATCATCATTTAATTATAATTAACCTTTAGTCCATTTTCCTTCTCATCAACCATCATAATCATCATTAGCATAAATATCATCCTAATTAATCTTTAAACACCGCATTAACTTCATTAATCCTTAATTAGCCATAACATTACCTCACTCTTCTACTTATAATCTAATCATTAACCATTCTTTAGTCCTCTAATCCAATATTCATCATTAACATCACAACCACCACTAGATCATGGACTAATCATACTCATTATCATTAAACATAATTCCCATGAATCATAATCATATTCTAATCCACACACCGTTATTAACATTATCAACCATCCATCATTCCTTAATCAACATAAAATCCTTAAACCTTTATTATCAACAACTAATCACATCATTATCCATATTAAACTCCATCATTAGTCATAATCCAATCATTGAGGAGCTTAATCATCATCATATCATCATCAATGATTAAACACCATTATCACAAATCACCTGTCATTAAGCTTAATCACCATCTTAGTTATCTTATAATCAATAATCCGTCCTTTAATCTTCATTAAGTCGTATCATGCTTCATCATCAATACCAAACTTAATAGAAATCAACTCATCAACTTAGCTTCATAATCTCACATCTCTTCGAATTCAAGCTACGCTGAAGAAGACCCACACGCTGCTGGTCATCCATCAACACTGTCGCGCCACCCCACCGTCGCCGTCACTGCCCACCGGAGCCTGCTCGTCGCCGGAAAACAGAGGAGACGTGGGACTGAAGCTTCTCGCTGCTCTGTTCGCCGGAGAGGAGGGAGACGCCACCGTCGCAGCAACCCGCCGTCGCCGCCTGCTGCTCGCCGTCCGCTGGAGCTTCGCCGCCGGTATAATCGAGAAAGAGAGACCGAGGAAGGAGAGAAAGGGATGGGGCTGCTAGTCTGATGCGATGGGATCCAATAAACGAGAGAGAGAGAGATGGCTGCTGGTAGAAGTTTTTGGTCTCTAGCTTGAAACCAATGTACATAGCTTTATATATATCTAGGGTATGGGCTTGGGCCAAATAAAAATAATTGGACTCAATAAGTCCTAATTAGGCTTAAGAAATAAAATCATTTTGGTTTTGATTTAATTTGGGTTCAAACATAGGTTCAAAAAAATAATATAAGAGTCACATGTTCATCCTAGATTTTTGGGTCAAAATTTTAATAAATAAATTTATCACTTAAATAGGGCTTTTAAAATCATCTATGTGAATGGAGGAGGAATAGGTTGTGACAGTGTGAGCAAGGGGAACTCTAGCCATGGTGTGAGTGATGAGGTAGTGAAGAAGGCCGTTGCAGTCTTCATGAACAAAATAAGAATGAGTGAGCTAAGTGTGAGGGTGAACAGGAAGTTTTGTAGTCAAAAGTGGCTAGACAATTTAGGGAAGGCTATGAAAGCCGATGAGGAGGTGATGGATCTAATGGTTGATGCATTGAAGGAGATTGCATCGTATATGTATGTAAGTTTTGATAAAAACAAAAATATTCATGTGAAAGAGGAAGGAGCTATAGCAAGGAAGGCAAGTGTAATTTTAATGGAGGTGGCAAGGTTGTATACGGCTGGGGAAATACTGGGTTCAGGGGCTGAATTGGGTAAAGAATTAAGGGCAAATCAAGAATCTGTAGGGGTGAAATTATGCAAATGGGCGTGGATGAAGTTCAAGCCGGGTTACTAGGCTGCTGGGATTTCTGGTGGTCTACTGGAGTTGAGCTTAGTTGGGTTTGGAATGATGAAATTGGTGTTCTGGAGTAGTTAGATGTGTCTGGATGGATTGTTTAGAAAGGGATTGATTGCTGCTGGAAAATTGAAGACGTAGTAATCTAGCTAATTGAATAGGAAGGTGCAGTATGGTTTTGAGCTTATGCTTCTGGAATTTGGGATGGAATCTTTCTGGAAAAGAGGTCAAAATGAGTTTGTGAGTTTATTGCAAAATAAAACTAATACTACTCGAATAAGATTGAGCTGCAGATTTAAAATGATGCATGTTTGGAATAATTTGGATGAGTGATTCATTTGCAAAACATGTTGGTAATATACCTACTGGAATGAATTGATTGTGGACTGCTGCTGGAAGAATTAATTCAAGAGGAATGTTGGTTTTTGGAGTGGAAATGTTACTGGAAGTGAAGAAGGATTTTTGAAATGAATTAGAGCTGGATTTTAGCAGATTGGCCGTGAAATGCATATGGTCGAATGGTTTGCACATGGGCTGAATTATGAATGGAATGGTTCAAGAATTAAGGAATTAAGGCTAAAGAAGTTTGATGGGCTGTATGGTGATAAGTGGAGGATTGGATCATACTGGAAAAGAAATGGGAATTTGAAAGAATTAAAATGCTGGGCATTTGATTTTATAAAGATTGGGCTGTATGAAATGCAAGATAAGATTGGTTTATAAGAGTGGGTTTGAATTAATGGTCCAGAAATTATTTGATGAGAATTAATTGATTAATGTTCTGGAGGAGTTTTTGATGGGCTTGATGGAAGGGCCGAATGGAGTTGATAGCATGGAGCTGGGCGTGATGATGGAATAGTGGCTGATGGCCATTATTAATTCTAAGGCTTATGGGCCTCTTGAGGTTTAGGCTTGTAACCACTTTTGGGTCAAAGTTTCAGCCCATTACTTGGGCCTTGCAGATTTAGAGCTTTGCTCCTTATCTTTGGGAGGGCTTAGGCTCTTTTGGAAGCTTTGGTGAGATGGCCGAATGGGCCTATTTTGTTTAAGGCTTCGGCCTCTTTAATTTTGCAGTTTGCCCAATATGGGTTTGATAGATTAGGGCTTGGGCCCCTTTACTTGTTAAGGGCTTTAGGCCCCTTGGTTTTGTAAGGTTCTTTTGGGCCTCAATCTGTGAGCTATAGGTCACTTTTGGGCCTATGGCGTCTGTAACGCTTCGGCCTCTTTTTGATTCAATAAAATCAATGGTTCGATTTAAATATATATATATATATATATATATATATATATATATATATATATATATATATATATATATTTCATACCAAATCATTTAAAAATAAAGAGCTTAAAATATTTAGTTATATTCTTGTATGACGAAAATATCTCGTAGGAGATTAAATTTCCTATATAGTGTTATTATAAAAGTTCAATAAAATAGGAGTTTAGAGAAAATGAATTTAAATAATAAAATTATAAGGTATAAAATAATTTATTCGAACTTTGAAGAAATAATAATTTGACTTCGAAAGTATTTGGGTTAAAATAATTAGGATTGAAAATAAATTTTATTTTCAAAAATATTTAATCAAAATAGGAATTGTTTAGAAATATCGTGGTGTTACAGCGCCGAGTCAGCAAGAGCTTCAGCGGGCAGCAGTTCGGACAGCAAGGAAGTAAACCTCCCTAGACCAACGAAAGTGGTCGGAAACGTAGGAGCCCCACCTCAGCTGGGAGAGCTCCTTATCATGAATGAGTCCCAGGCCGAGAGCTGCGACGTAGTTACCGACATTTTTCCTGTACTCTCCGTTCCCACCCTAGTTCTGTTCGACTCCGGAGCTTCTAATTCCTTTATATCCTCTACGTTGGTCCGCAAGTTGGGCATCTTGCCTAGTGCAGCGACGAAGATTGAAGTCAAGGTTGCGTCCGGCGAAGTCAAGGCGTGTGAGCACATCTTCGAAGGGGTGCCTGTGGAAATCAAAGGAGTGACCTTTCCTAGCGATCTCATTCGGTTCGACTTGGACGGCATTGGAGTGGTACTAGGCATGGATTGGTTGGGGCGGTACAAGGCTCAGATTTTGTGCAACGAGCAGAAGGTGGTCCTAAGGAGTCTTGGGGGCAAGAGGATATCTTACCGAGGGGCACCCGATAAGCCCGAGGTCAAATTAGTCTCCATGATCAAGATCAAGAAATACCTAGATAAAGGACATGAAGTTTTCCTATGTGCAATCGAGGATCTTAGCGCTCCAAAGGAAGAAGCTCGGCAGATACCCGTTGTATGCAAGTTCCTGGATGTTTTCCCCGAAGAGATCCCTGGACTACCGCCTCCCCGAGAAATAGAGTTCACCATCGATTTGATGCCTGAAACTACCCCGATATCTAAAGCCCCGTATCGAATGGCTCCGAAAGAAATGCAAGAGTTAAAGGAGCAGTTGCAGGACCTGCTGAGCAAGGGTTATATCCGACCGAGTGTGTCACCGTGGGGAGCCCCTGTACTCTTTGTAAGGAAGAAGGATGGTAGCATGCGACTCTGCATCGATTACCGGGAGCTAAACCGAGTGACAATTAAGAACAAGTACCCTCTTCCACGGATTGATGATTTGTTTGATCAACTCAAGGGAGCCGGCATCTTCTCTAAGATTGACTTACGATTGGGATATCACCAGCTTAGGGTGGCAGACGCGGATATTCCCAAGACAGCATTTCGGACCCGCTATGGCCATTATGAGTTCACAGTGATGCCGTTTGGGCTGACAAATGCCCCAGCCGCATTCATGGACCTGATGAATCGCGTGTTTCAGCCATACTTGGATGAGTTTGTGGTAGTATTCATAGACGACATCTTGGTTTACTCTCCTAACCCATCTGAGCACGAGAAGCATCTCAGGACAGTGTTGCAAATCCTAACAGAAAAGCAGTTATATGCCAAGTTGTCAAAATGTGAGTTCTGGAAGACCAACGTAGCATTCTTGGGCCATGTAATAGCTAAGGAGGGGATCTAGGTAGATCCCCATAAGGTTCAAGCAGTGATGGAATGGCCTGTACCGATGACAGTGTCCGAAGTTCGAAGCTTTCTTGGGTTGGCAGGGTATTACAGGAGGTTTGTCCCGGATTTCTCCAAGATAGCACAACCCATGGCGCAGCTTATGAAGAAGACTACACCCTTTAAGTGGGATAGCGACTACGCTGAAGCTTTTCAAGAATTGAAGAAAAGATTGACGTCTGCCCCAGTTTTGACCCTACCATCTGGAACCGAGGGGTTCGAGGTGTTCAGCGATGCGTCAAAGAAGGGCCTAGGATGCGTGTTGTTGCAGCAGGGCAAGGTAGTGGCCTACGCATCCCGACAGCTTAAGAGTCATGAAGAGAACTACCCCACGCACGATTTAGAGCTGGCCGCCGTAGTCTTTGCATTAAAGATTTGGAGACACTATCTTTACGGGGTGCAATGCAAGATCTATACCGACCATAAGAGCTTAAAGTATATCTTCACGCAGAAAGAGTTAAACATGTGACAAAGGCGTTCATTGGAACTCATTAAGGACTATGATCTAATCATTCAATACCACGAGGGAAAGGTGAACGTAGTGGCAGATGCACTGAGTAGAAAGACTAAACATTCGCTTAATGCCACGTGGGTGCTCGCAGATGACTTCTGTAAGGAATTCCAAAGGATGAATATCGCAATGGTAGAAGAGGGACAAATGGACGAGGAGATCCGACTCTTCAACATGCAGATTTTACTCGCATGGCTCGACGAGATCCGAAGGAGCCAGATTAGAGATGCCCGATTGAGCAAGTTGAGAGCCAAGTTGGTCGATGGCAAGAAAGGACCCTTCGAGCTACATCCCGACGGCAGTTTGCGTTATCAAGGGCGTTGGTGTGTGCCGGTCTCGTGTAGGGAACTGAAGAAACAGATATTGGAAGAAAGTCATCATACCCCATATTCAGTACACCCTGGTGGTGACAAGTTATATAAGGACATGAAGAAGCTGTTCTGGTGGCATAATATGAAAAAGGCAGTAGCCGACTTCGTGAGCCGATGTTTGAATTGTCAAAAGGTTAAGGTAGAAAGGTGTAAGACTAAGGGAATGCTGCGACCCCTAGAAATACCTGAAGGGAAGTGGGATTCCATTTCGATGGATTTCGTGGGTGGGTTGCCGTTGACCAAGACAGAGAAGGACAAGATTTGGGTGATTGTGGATCACCTCACCAAGACAGCCCGCTTCATTGCTATGAAGGAGACTTGGACTATGGATTAGTTGGCTAAAGCTTATATCAACCAAGTAGTGAAATATCATGGAGTACCCCGCGACATCGTGTCGGATCGAGACTCAAGGTTCTTGTCACAATTCTGGAAGTCACTACAGGCAGCTTTGGGTACTAGGCTGAAGATGAGCACTGCTTTTGTGACACCCCAAATTTTCACAAGCCGAGATAGCTAAACTTTAACACAAAAGCTGTCTATCTCAACTATCAAACATAACATAGCGGAAGCGATTTATAACCTAAGTGTTGGTCCCGATAGGGTGGTGAAAAGTCTAGAGGGGGGGGGGTGAATAAACTTTTCTAACAATTAAAAACTTTATAACACTTCAACAACAGAGATTTCAAGTGAATAAATTCAACTTGAAATGTGCAGCGGAATATCGTACGGTAAAGTGCTATAAAATAAAACTGCGTAAAACTGAAGAGATACTTGACATGCAATACGATAGAATGTCTTAAAATAGCTCAAAGAATATGTATGCAAAGTTTGAGCCACATGCGAACGTGGGAACACACAAACCCGGATGATATGATCAACACAGTACGTAAAGAGTTAGTGAGTTAAAGCATGCAAATAATATAAAGTGCAGTAAAGTAAATGAGAGGCAGAGATTTATAGTGGTTCAGAGATGGTGTAATTCTCCTACTCCACTTCTTCTTTCTCCAAGGAAGATTTCCACTATCTTCAATCACCCAGATACAATAATGAAACTCCCAAGTGCTACGCACAAAGCTACACTCAACCACGAGCTCTCCGCACAAAGCTAAGCTCCCGAGCGCTACGCACAAAGCTACGTTCCCGAACGCTACGCACAAAGCTACGTTCCAACCAAGTGTTACGCACAAAGCTGCACTTAGTTCACCCGAGTGTTACGCACCCAGCTACACTCCTTTCTACTCTCGGTAGAGATACAATTTTTGTTCAAAGAAATAAAGATTTCTTTTCTAAGACTTGAATTTCTCTCGTGTATAGCTCAATGTCTCAGCACTTTGTATTTTTCGTTGTAGATCCGATCGCTGTTCTTTAATCTCTGTTAGTGCCTCTTCTTCTTGTCTTCAAGTCTTCTTTGGCCTTTTATAATTCAAAGAATTATTTGCCCGTTATGAACATTCAAATTTTGAACGTTCACTTGATCTGATTGGTCATTCCAATCTGATCTTGATGGCCATACCTCCTCATTTAATGACCATACCGTTGATATGATAACTTGCCAATTTGATATGATAAAATCTCCATTTTGATCTACTCATTTAATGTCGCTGATAATTTTTGACAAATCACCTCTGTAAAATGCTCACAAATTCTTCTTTTACGGCTTGATTGATCCTTGAAACTTGTAGCCTCCAATTTTTGACTTTGTTGCCTTCTCAGCTGGATATTACAGACTTTGTATCCACCAGAGTTTGATATTTTTGACTTTGTTGCATTCTTGATTTGATCTTGGGCAAGTTGATCTTAAAATATTTTTTCGGGTGGTTCTTGCTTGAGTATGAACAATGATCTTCTGAAAATCACCACCTTCAATTTTCTTCTGGTTCATAGCATCACGTACTGGACCTTGTAAAATATTTGAGACATGCAAAAATGACTAAGTGTAAGTTCCACTCTTAGTTGCTCCATAATACTTCAAACTAGCTTTCACGCGTGTAGAATTGGTGTTATGTTCACGCGTATGTAATCCATGCAAAGTTGCTCTACTTTGACCTTGACTTGACTAGCTCCATCACTTGCTCCAAAAAGCTTTGGCCGTGTGACTAGCTCCAAGCTTCCTCCTTAGGCTTTAAAATGTAACAAGTAGGATTCAAACACTGGACCAATAGGTATATTTCTAAGCCTTTAACCATTTCTCCATTTCAACTCATTCAATCATATCCATCAAATAAATATATGTGATCCTTCTTTGCATTGTGTAGCGTATGGTGTAAAGATAGTGGATCTTCCTCCCTTTGACTTCGACTAGCTCTATGGAGCTTGACTAGCTCCATTGACCCAAAAATTAACTTCCTCTTGGACTTGGATCGTGGCACTTCTAGTTCTTCAAAGCTTAAAGTGTTCACAATGGGAATTGAACTCATGCTTTCAAGCAATGATAATTTGGCCTTGTCCATTAGATCATATACACTCATGTGTATAGTGGAAGCAAATGACTTTCAAGAGTCATAACAAAATGAACTCTATAAAACGATAATTCGAACCAATCTAATGTCAAGACTTGTCTTCCGGGTCTAAACTCTACACTCTAAAAATAAAATAGGGGATTTCTAAAATTAGAATTTGGCTCATCAAAACTATTACAATTTTATTCCTAACACTAAGGGGTATTATGCGACATCTAGGTAAGAAAAGCACGGCCTAGATGCACAGGCTAACCAAAAGAACTGAACTGCATAGATATAAATCCTCAAAACATATCCAAAACATCCAAAATCTAAACAAGAGTGTATAATCTCATCATTGGCACACAGGCCCAAACATAAAGTCTAAAGCAACATAAACTACGTCTAAGCCGCCTCATAAAGATAAGCTCTAACGCGCTCTCGCTTAGACTTATTGCATACCTGAAAAACATACAAGAAACCATTAGCAAAAGACTGCTAAGCAACCACCACTCACACCCGCAAGGAAATACATATATATATATATATATATAAGTTGTAAATAGGTTTACACACCCATATAGAATATATATACACCAACGAACTATTCAGCATTTAAAATCGGATACTCAACAACAACACGCTGAATAAAGGATAAACCAAGACTTCCAACAATACCAATATCCAATCGAATGTACAAGACACCAAGTCTATAACGGAATATCATCCGAACCATGAATTCAATAGAATACTCATAAGAAACGACCAAACAAAAATATATTCAAGAATAATCAACAACCAACGAGATACGATATGACTCAAGAATCAAGCAAGAGACCAAACAAACCTCAACCTAAGGATAAGTACCAACCCTTACCCTCCAACCAACTTCCCAATCCTCATACCAATCATCAAACCCAAACTCAGTTCACAGAGGCAAATAATGCCCGATTCATGAAGGCAAATGGTGCCCAAATACATAGAGGCAAATGGTGCCCAAATACACAAAGGCAAATCGTGCCCGAATACATGGAGGCAAATAGTCCTCAAATACACAAGGGCAAATCGTGCCCAAATATGCACAAAGGCAAATCATGCCCAAATACACAAAGGTAAATCGAGCCCAAATACACATAGGCAAATCGTGCCCAAATACACATAGGCAAATCGTGCCCAAATACACAAAGGCAAATCGTGCCCATATACACAAAGGCAAATAGTGCCCAAATACACAAAGGCAAATAGTGTCCGAATATACACAAAGATACTCAAAGATCCACCATCCACATCCAACCTTAACCTCAGCCCAAGAACAACCACTTAGAGTGTTCATCTCAGATTGTGAACACAAACAACTCCCAGGTAATATAATCAAGGATTCAACTAACCAAGAAACTCAAAAGATGGACCAAGAGATATGAATAAATACTCAAAACCCAAGGTGGAATACTCAACAAAATATCCAAACAAGTTCTAGAATCAGAGATGAATCAATAAGACAACAGATCAACAGATCAGCTACTGGAAACATAACTGGAAATGAACTGGCGGAGCACCCTCACGGAGCACCCTGTTCCGCCAACCTACTCCACCAACACTAACGGAACACACCAACGGAGCTACCCCTTCCGCCGAACTTTTCCTCTAGTTCTAACGGAACACACCAACGGAACACCATGTTCCGCCAAACCCTTCCACCAGTGTTCTTACGGAACATTCCAACGGGACACATTATACCATTGAAACGCACCGCAAGAACAACTCCAACGCACAGAATCAGACTTAGACAGAATACGAAATACTAACTTCCAGAATACAAAAATATGATCAGATTGCCCAGATTACACATTTCAGAAGCCAAATAAACATGGAATCCATACCAATAACTATTCATAAACATCAATATGCAAAGGATCAAGAACACAAGTTCATAATCCATTAAAACCAAAAATATGCTAAGCAGCAAAGAAATTCTCAGGATTCCAACACACCAAATATTATCATTGATTGAGAGTGTAAAAATAGGTTTTAGTAGACATGATGGTTACCTCTTGAAGCACACTTCACCCAAGAACTCTCAAAACTCCTCACAAAGCTTCACCTCCACCTTGATCATCTTTTTCCCAAAAGATCCCCAAAAGAACAACATAAGAACTCGTATAAAGATTATGAAAATAACATGATGCAAGGTATATTCCTAGAGATAGACACTTACCCAAGCCTTAACATTCCTAAAAGAGCAATCTTGGCCTTGAATCTTGAAGATGAAAGTGTAGGATTCACTTAGGGTTCTTTAGAGGTGAAAGGAGTAGGATGGATCATATTTGCAAGAAATGAAAAGAGGCATAGGATTGTAAGTACAAGACTTTTATATTAGTAGGGAAAGATCATTACATATATCATGTATGTGTCAACTAGGGTAAGAGATAAAATAATGGGCCCTTATAAAATGGGTCTCACATTATTTATTATACTACTAGTTTGTAAGGAATTAATCCTCCAAGAATATATATATATATATATATATATATATATATATATATATATATATTGGGCCATTATATATTGGGCCATTATATAGATACTCTTACTTATAAGAATTGTAAGGATCCAAATTAGAATAAATCCCTTACAAGAATTAAATCAAGAATTGGGCTTTTGAATAAATAATTAATTTCGGATTCAAGAAATATATATATATATATATATATATATATATATACATATATATATATATATACATATATATACATATATATACATATATATATATATATATCAATTGGAAAGACTAAGCCCAATTAAATCAAATAAATCGCCCGGTGGAAATAATTACCGGTCTCAAGGCTTGAACGAATTTACGGGGTGTTACACTCTACCCCCCTTAAAAGGAGCTTCGTCCCCGAAGCTCATAGCTCACGGGAACTTGAAACGGAACGGTTCAAGGAAATAAAGAATCGATCGAAGGTTAAGGAAAGATTGCTCAATCAAACTTAAACTCAAAAAAAAAAAACACACTACACCACTAACTCTTAAACTTCTAACTTACCCAACCCAAGCGAGAGAATACACAACCTAAAAAGAATTCTACCTAAAGCTTAAACTTGCCTACCTTGACCACACAACGCTGGAACTGCTTCATCGTCACATCCTCCATATCCTAGGTCGCTTGTTCGGCCACGTTGTTGAACCACACTGCCTTCATGGACTTCACTGCTTTCTGGTGCGCTTCTCTTGACTGGGTGACAAAATTCTCACCGGCTTCTATTCATAAGATAGAGCATCTTCAAAGGTTACGACTTCAAGCTGGATATCACGAAGCGCATCATGCACATATTTCTTCAGCGGCAAAATGCGAACGCATCACGCATCTAGTCTAACTTGGTCGGCATATGTCTTCTATCGGCCATGGGCGGCTTTCATTCTTTCTTGAGTCAACTCAACTTTTCCGATGACACTTACAGACGCTACGATCATAGGGTTACCCGATTTACAAAATCTTCCCAACTGAACTGGCTACTACACTTCTTTGCTTTAATCTTTTGACAACTTAGGCTAACTCCATTTTCTCGAAAGATCCAACTCAAAACCATTCCATAATGCAAATTCGTTTTGGGGATAGAAAGTTAAAACTAGTACGATAATTGATAGAGGAAAAATATTTATAGAACGTATGCTTATTTTGAAAAATTGGACCCAATAAGGAACAAGAGAGTGAAAGGTCTAAGGTTTAAGATTCAAGGACAACATTAGGTAAGAATGGAATCAAGAGTTATCAAGGTTACAACTTAGGAAATAAGGTTGTCACCTTGCACAAAGTTATTCCAAGAGGCAAACAAGAGCAATGTTTGAAAGGATATAAATGATTTCTCAACCAAGCGAAAATCAAGTTCTTTCAACAAAAGGAAAAAGAAGAAAGGAACTTGGCTTTGAGAAACTGTAGGGACGCGACTTGCAAGCACAGAAAGAGTTTTCCAATGATAGGATATTCAGCTTATTTAAGGAAAAGAAAGAAATTAGGTCCCAAAAGGAGTTAGGGATGAGGTTCCGAAAACAGAAATGATTTTTCAACGATAGGGTATTCAATGCTTCGAGGAAAGAAAGAAATTCAATCTTGAAAGGAGATAAGAATTGGATTTAAAATAAACTGAAGGGATGTCTCAACGAAAGGATATACAATTTCCAAGGGAATGAGAGAAATTCGGTTTCAAGGGACGATAGCAATGAGATCTAGAAAGATAGAAAGGATTCTTTAACGATAGGGTATGCACTTCCTCAAAGGAAAAGAGAAATTCAGTTTCAAGCGAAGATGAGAAAGAGATTTAAAACAGGTAGAAGGGGTGTTTCAACAAGAAGACATTTAGAGTCTCAAGAAACAAAGAAGAATTTAGTTTCAAGAAGAGATAGGAATAATGATTAGAACAGATAGAAGGGATTTCTCAATGGGAGGATAGTTGGAATTTCAAGGAATAAAGAGAAATTTGGCTTTAAGAAGGACAGGAAGTCTCTCGACTCTAAGCGATTTCTACGGCTTGACGATTTGATCATGGCACTCTGACCGATTAACAGATCTTGACTTGCTTCCTACGCAACGCGAATCTGAGATTCGAATAAGCTCTACATCTAACCTACGGTTCGCACAACCTTATCACTCCAGGAGAGGCCGAAGGCGATGAATCACTAATGACCGATTGGTATAGAACAAGAGATTTCTGAGGAGGCTTCATGAAGGGGGTAAGATTAATTAGGAAGGTATCGCCTGATCTCGAAATGAGATTCGTCTATCATTAATGGTGATCCGGGTTTGCTTCCTTGTACTTTGAAACATCGAGGTCCTAAAGCCAACGTAACGCGTGCACCTTCTTTAGCATTAAGAATTCTTGCTCTTCTGATCATACAAGATCTTTGGGGAGTCCTTTGATTACTCGAGTGGTAGGCACTGATGTAGAACGGTTCAATCGAGTCTTTATATTCGTCTTGTGAGCCTTGCAGGTCAATGGTGCGGATATGTACCAACTCGTCCTTTCAATCTTCAATGGTTCTTCTTGTTGGTCATCTGAGGGTAGTGGAATGCATCTCTCAACTTTAACTTCACGTCTGACGTGATCAATGGCACCTTTGCTCACTTGCTCCGTAGGCCAAGTCTTCTATGGGAATCCTTTAGTACACGGTCCAACTCCACTTGGGAATAACCGAGGACTGGACTATCCTTAAGGTTCTCTCTCCGGTTGGTCTTGATCTTTTGACGATTCGGTCTTCTACTAACTTGCTTAGCTACTCCTTATTTCTTCCTTGCCACGGAGGTTCCTTCCTTAGCTCTTGCACAAGGAGTTACTCCCAAGGTGCACCGAATAGATTACACGAGGTCCTTATTTCACAATTCGCTTCTTAGTTCCTTCGCACTTCATGAGATCGAACAACTTGATAATGGCGTTTCTTCTTATCTTCGGGGATCTTAAACGTCCAAGTTTTCCTTTCTACTTGACTTAGTCTTCTTTGCTTTGAAGGTTGCAACTTCTAACTTGTTCCTTTGTGGCCGCTTCAGGGGTAGGTAGGACTATTTCAAGGTTCGCGAATCACGACCTCGAGTTCTACTTCTTCAGGCCTCATCATTATCAAGCTTAACTTGCACGAGATTCGGCTAAAGGAGTAATGAGATTCGGGAAGAAAGGGAAGCTGAGCCCTCGATTCATCGGTCCCTATGAGATCTTAGAAAGGGTTGGGTTGGACCGAGTGCACGATGTATTCCATGTCTCCCAGTTGAAGAAGTACGTGCACGACGCTTCCCATGTGATTGCACCGGAAATCCTGGATTTAGACGAGACGCTATCCTACGAAGAGAAACCAGTGAAGATTCTGGATTTCAAAACCCGAGAGACTCGTCGCAAAGTAGTCAAGCTTGTGAAGGTGTGTTGGTCAAACCATGGAGTCAAGGAAGCCACCTGGGAGATGGAGGACGAGATGAGGAGACGTTACCCAGCTTTATTTGACCTAGGTAAGTAGTTAGCTTAGTTCTTGCATGTTGTGCATGAGTTGGGTAAGTTAGAAGTTTAAGAGTTAGTAGTGTAGTATGTTCTTAAGGATAAGTTCGGTTGAGCAATCTTTTCTTTAACCTTAGATCGATCCTTTATTTCCTTGAACCGTTTCGTTTCACATTCCAGTGAGCTTTGAGCTTCGGGGACGAAGCTCCTTTTAAGGGGGGTAGAGTGTAACACCCTGTAATTTTGTTCAAGCCTTGAGACCGGTAATTATTTCCACTAGGTAATTTATTTGATTTAATCGGGCTTAATCTTTCCAATTGATATACATATATATTTCTTACTCCGGAATTAATTATTTATTCCAAAGGCCCAATTCTTGATTTAATTCTTGTAAGGGATTTATTTAAATTGGATCATTACAATTCCTATAAGTAAGAGCATGTTATAATGGCCCAATGTATTTATTCTTGAAGGATTAATTTCCTACTAACTAGTAGTGTAATAAATAATGTGAGACCCATTCTTATAAGAGCCCATTAATTAATCTCCTTACCCTAATATAATACATACACTATGTATGTAATGTTTTTCTCTATCCATATAAAAGAGCTTGTAATAACCCTTCCTACTCTATTTCATTCGCTACAAACATTTTCTCCCTACCATTATCACTCCTAAGAACCCTACAATATACATTATCCCTTCTTCTTCAAGATCCAAGACCAAGATTGCTCCTTTAGGATTTCTAAGGCTTGGGTAAGTGTTTATCTTTAGGAATATGCTTTGCATCATCTCTTTTCATAATCTTTTTATAAGATTCTTTTGGGATCTTTCTTTGGGAAAAAGATGATCAAGTGGGTGGGAGTGGCTTGTGAAGGAGAAAGAGTTGGCTTGGTTTGAAGTGTGCTACAAGAGGTAACCATCATGTCCACTAAAACCTATTTTACACTCTTGATCTATGAATATTATTTGGTGTATTGGAATCCTGTGGAAATCTTTGTTGCTTAGCCTATTCTTTGTTAGTCTGTGAGTTATTTTGATTGATTTATGAACTTGTGTTCTTGATCCTTTGCATCTTGATGTGTATGAACATTTGTTGGTATGGATTCCATGTTTATTTGGCTTCTGGGAGATGTAATCTGGATGATCTGATCCTATTTTTGTATTCTGGAATGAACATTGCGTGTTCTGATCTGAGTCTGTGAGCTGAGTATTGGGTTTACCCTTGCGGAGTACCCCAGCGGTATAATGTGTCCTGCTGGAGTCTTCCGCAAGTGGATCGCGGTGAAGGGTGGCGGGGGTGAGTCTTCCGTTGAGGGGATCCGCCTCCTTCCTGCGGAGGAGTGCGGCGGAGGGCGGTGTTCCATCTGGGAGCTCCGCTAGTTCTAACGGAACTCTGGTTCCAATGAGTTGTTCTGTGATCTGTTGTCTGGTTGTTTCACATTTGGTTCTGGATGTTGTTGGGATATTTTGTGGAGTATTTTACCATGATTCTGGAGTATTTATTCATATCCCTTGGTCTATTATGTGAGTCTATTGGTTGGTTGAATCCTTGATTATATTCTCTGGAATTGGTTGTGTTTATAATCTGAGATGAACACTGTGAGTGGATTGTTCTTGGGTTGAGTCTGAGGTTGGATATGGGATGGTGGATCTTTGAGTATCTTTTGGGCTATTAAGGGTGAACTAACTGTGGGCATTATTGCCTCTGTGTGTGATACCCCGGTTATTTGAATATTTTGATTATAAATATTAGTTAATATTTTGGTAAACTATTTTACTGTATAGAAATTAATTTTAAAATATTATAGTATATCATCTGTAATTATATTACGTTGCTAATAAATTATTTGGTTATATTTGACCAAAAAATATTTTGAGAATATTTTGTTAATATTATATTATCTTAATATATTTTCTTAATTAACCTTATATATGGTGAACTTGGTTATGTTTTGCTAATTACCTAGAATACTCACGCTTCTTTCCATATTCTACGTATATCCCAATTGGTGATTATGTATCATTAGCTTATCAATTTATCTCATCCTAATTTGTCATCCTCATTATTAGCAATTCTAATAATTTCCTATTTTGATATATGTATTTATATGTTGTAGCGTACAGTTAGAAGTATATATATATGTTAGTATATTTTCTCTCGAATCTAAACATATGTATGATACATAGTTAGTGTATATGATGTACCGTCCGTGTGTACATACACATAATATTCTTCGAGTATTCCTATATATATCATTATGAGATTGGCAGTTATAATATCCTACATATTCCTTTCCTAAATATCATCACTAATGCCATTATATTCTCATCACTATCCCTCTTTCCATCCTAATTCTACTACAGTGTTTCTTTCTTCATCCCTTTTCCCCATTCACGTCTAGTAAAAAGAAAAAAAAATAGCTTAGTCTTCTTGTTCTTCATTGATTGAAGTCTTCTCCCTTGCCATCATCGAGTCAAGAGTTAGCAGACAAGGATCATCAACTCAAGGTGTTTCGGGTGTGGCTAGTGAATTTTCAACTTCTAGAGTAAGATTTATGTCTACTCAAAATTTATTTACCCCACAATAAAAATTCATTTTTTTAAGTGTTTATGTGCAAAACATTTGTTCAAAAATCTGTCAAGAATTTATTTAATTGGCATTTGTATATTTACTATGTGATCTTTGACCTTCGTGAAAGTTGTGTTTAATATGTAAATTTACCTGAGTAATCATATATTAGCATGAAATTATAGTCTGTATGTATTCTTGTATAGCATGTTATGGGAATATATATGATCTATGGATAAGTTCATTAGGTATGTTAATTCGTACATACATATGAGAAAAAATATATTGTATTGTGTTTAATGATTAAACTTAATCTATAATAAATGTTGTATGTATGACTTCATGTACATATGCCTATAATTTTGTGAATGGTGGATCTTATACGTGCATATGTGTTCGCATATACATATACTGTTGGTGTGTATTTACATATAGCTAGCATAGTAGTGGTATGCTATATGTGTATAGTTAATTTATTTTTATATATGTATATCTACTAAATATCATAATCTGTGCATATATAAATATATGATTAGTGTCCTACATCTATGTAATTAGTATATACGGCATAGTATAAATGGTAGTATAATGACGATTCCTATAATTATAAAAATGTTTTTGTGTTGGATGTTAGTAAATTTTAGTATATTGTATACTATGTAAACATATTGGTACATGGTATAAATATTATATTTAATATTTTGGTCATGGAGGATTTGTGCCTGGGTTAATCTTGTGAGGTTGGTCTCTCACGTTTGGTTGTGAATTACTATAATATACCGGTGTGGGGTTGGTCTCTCACATTTGGTTATAATTATTATTATCATATATGTTGTGAGGTTGGTCTCTCACATTTGAGTTCGTTCTACCCATTGCGGTTGGTCTCTCAATGGGGGTATGCATACTTAAAGAATTGATCTCGAGCCAATTGGGTTGGTCTCTGGTTGGTTCTTTTGTTCACTGGAGCCGAAGTAATGGCTCTTGCTAGGTATTTCTCTTCCTCATTGACTTGTGGTAAAAAATAATAATAATAATAAAAAGAGATTAAATCCTATTATTGATCAAGTGGTAAAACGTGGAAGTTATAGAGTTGTATGTGAAATTATAAATTACGATAATTATTATGTGATTGAGTTGGTAATTTGTCGTAAAGTGTGAAAATTATACTTGAATGAAACATTCTAATTCACGGAATATGTTAAGGGGTTAATGTGGAATTATGTGCACCAAGATGTTACGTGTTATGTGTAAATTATTTTACGGGGTGGAGTAAGTCTTACCAGCTGTAATGCTGACTTTGTTTTCCCCCTTAGTTATTTTGCAGGTATTGTTGCATGACAATTTGGAGCATTGAGCATGAGAGCGATTTGAAATTTCCTAATAGTTCTTTTAAAGTGTTTTTCTTTATTAGATAATTTAGAAGTTCACCTAGACAACTGTATTTAATTTATTATCTTAGTAGTAGTTGTGGAATATTTTTGTAAGTTTGTTTTAGCCTGTGCGTTTGGGTATAGGTAGTTATCCAAACGTGGCGGTAGCACCCCGTTTTCCTCGATTTGTTTTTAGCTTCCGCAATTTAAACAATGGTTTCCTAATTAAATAAAAATAAAAATTTTAAATTTATCTTGGATTTTAGTTTTTGGAAAATGGAGGTGTTACAAGTTGGTATCAGAGCCTAGGGATACGATATTATAGGTATAGGAATTAAAATTGGCTAGGAATTTAAAATTTGTAATAACCGCGGTGAGGATGTGATATTTTTGCATATTTGGTTGCATATCATTCTTTGATTATTGATTATTTACCTTGATATGTTGAAACTTGGTGGACTGTTGAAGTTTGGATGATTTTTCTATATGGTGGAAATTTTGTGTCTTAATAAATGGTGGACTTGTTTATTTGGCTGAGCATGAAAGTTGGACCACTTTGAAATATTGAATTGCTATGGGTACTTGAATGATTGTGAATTATTTGGTTATTTATTTTGTTGATATCTTTATTAGAGACCTGTTTGGTAGTAGTGGATTTGTTAAAACCTATAGTGATGGTATTTCGCTAGTGGCCCTCTCTTTGGATGCTGGATTAAGCATTTGAATTTAGTGCAACCCCTCCAGCGGTAACGCTGTTAATTGTGTTGTAGAAGAATCATCATGCCACCTAGAAGAGATACCGCAGTTAACAGAAGTGGTAATGGTGGGAATGAGGCTAACGCTCCCACTAATGCTCAACTGGCTCATGGACTTCAACAGCTGACACAATTGACTCAGACTTTGGGTGCTACACTACTTCAAAATGGCAATGGAAACGACGTTGCTAAAAAGGTTGCTAGTCGCAATCCTCCTTTTTATGGCGGACAAGAAGATCCTCGTGTGCTTGAAGATTGGATAAGAGCTTTTGATAAATTGTTGGATACTATTGGTTGTCCTGCAGATTAGAAGGTGGAGGCTGCTGTGTACTACTTGCAACAAGAAGCTGTTATTTGGTGGGCAAATAATGGGCACGTTCTTCGTCAACAACCTGACTTTGACTGGGAGGCCTTCAAGACTGCTATGAGGGATCGATTCTACCCTGAGCATGTTAAGGCTACAATGTATGAGGAGTTCTTGCACTTGAAGCAAGGCAATTTATCTGTGCAAGAGTATCATGCAAAATTCTTAGAGCTTGCTCGTTTTGCATCTAAGTTGGTCCCTGATGAGGTTAGCAAGGCAGAGAAATTCATTAGGGGACTAACTTTTGGGATTCAAAAGGTGATTTGCGTCCTTGGATGTCAAACACTGAATGAGGCATACAAAAAGGCTGCTAACCTTTACCGTGTGGAATTAATTCAAAGAGAAGCCAACGTGAAGAGTAGGAGGAGAATGGAGAGTAATGAGGAAGAAAACAAACAAGGGGATAAAAGGCCAAGGTTCAACAATCAAGGGTCAAATAAAGGATTTCAAAACAATAAGGGTAATGCAGGTTATCGTGGTGACAATAGGCAAGGAAATCAAGGGCAGAAACACAATGGAACAGAGAAGTATCACTACTGCAAGAGATGTGGAAATGGACACCCTGGGAAGGATTGCCAAGGAAATCTAGTGAAATGCTTCAAATGCCAAAAGATGGGACATCGAGCGTATGAATGTCATTTAGAACTAAATGGGAACAATCAAGCAACAGATAATGGAGGTCAAAATACCAATGATGGGAAGAACAATCGAGGGAGGATCTTCGTCATGAGTAGAGCTCAGGCTGAGGCCAGTGGTGTGGTTTCTCGTGATGTTGTGTGATGTAATGGCACGAGAGCAAACCACCAAGAGACATATTCATCTAATTGTTTGCTAGTTAATTGGTTTACTAGTTCGTTTAGATTTGATTATATTAGCTCGTGAGACATTGCATATTTAATTGCTTATGTTATTTTCTTTGATTTGTGATATTTGGTACGTGTTGCAGTGTGTTTAATTTGGACTTGGTGGTTTTTATTTTTTTTTGGTGAAGGTTAATTATTAGGCTCATTGTTTAATTTCTAAGTGGTAATGCTTCGGGGACGAACCATCCTTTAAGAGGGGTAGAGTGTGATACCCCGGTTATTTGAATATTTTGATTATAAATATTAGTTAATATTTTGGTAAACTATTTTACTATATAGAAATTAATTTTAAAATATTATAGTATATCATCTGTAATTATATTACGTTGCTAATAANATTGAATTGCTATGGGTACTTGAATGATTGTGAATTATTTGGTTATTTATTTTGTTGATATCTTTATTAGAGACCTGTTTGGTAGTAGTGGATTTGTTAAAACCTATAGTGATGGTATTTCGCTAGTGGCCCTCTCTTTGGATGCTGGATTAAGCATTTGAATTTAGTGCAACCCCTCCAGCGGTAACGCTGTTAATTGTGTTGTAGAAGAATCATCATGCCACCTAGAAGAGATACCGCAGTTAACAGAAGTGGTAATGGTGGGAATGAGGCTAACGCTCCCACTAATGCTCAACTGGCTCATGGACTTCAACAGCTGACACAATTGACTCAGACTTTGGGTGCTACACTACTTCAAAATGGCAATGGAAACGACGTTGCTAAAAAGGTTGCTAGTCGCAATCCTCCTTTTTATGGCGGACAAGAAGATCCTCGTGTGCTTGAAGATTGGATAAGAGCTTTTGATAAATTGTTGGATACTATTGGTTGTCCTGCAGATTAGAAGGTGGAGGCTGCTGTGTACTACTTGCAACAAGAAGCTGTTATTTGGTGGGCAAATAATGGGCACGTTCTTCGTCAACAACCTGACTTTGACTGGGAGGCCTTCAAGACTGCTATGAGGGATCGATTCTACCCTGAGCATGTTAAGGCTACAATGTATGAGGAGTTCTTGCACTTGAAGCAAGGCAATTTATCTGTGCAAGAGTATCATGCAAAATTCTTAGAGCTTGCTCGTTTTGCATCTAAGTTGGTCCCTGATGAGGTTAGCAAGGCAGAGAAATTCATTAGGGGACTAACTTTTGGGATTCAAAAGGTGATTTGCGTCCTTGGATGTCAAACACTGAATGAGGCATACAAAAAGGCTGCTAACCTTTACCGTGTGGAATTAATTCAAAGAGAAGCCAACGTGAAGAGTAGGAGGAGAATGGAGAGTAATGAGGAAGAAAACAAACAAGGGGATAAAAGGCCAAGGTTCAACAATCAAGGGTCAAATAAAGGATTTCAAAACAATAAGGGTAATGCAGGTTATCGTGGTGACAATAGGCAAGGAAATCAAGGGCAGAAACACAATGGAACAGAGAAGTATCACTACTGCAAGAGATGTGGAAATGGACACCCTGGGAAGGATTGCCAAGGAAATCTAGTGAAATGCTTCAAATGCCAAAAGATGGGACATCGAGCGTATGAATGTCATTTAGAACTAAATGGGAACAATCAAGCAACAGATAATGGAGGTCAAAATACCAATGATGGGAAGAACAATCGAGGGAGGATCTTCGTCATGAGTAGAGCTCAGGCTGAGGCCAGTGGTGTGGTTTCTCGTGATGTTGTGTGATGTAATGGCACGAGAGCAAACCACCAAGAGACATATTCATCTAATTGTTTGCTAGTTAATTGGTTTACTAGTTCGTTTAGATTTGATTATATTAGCTCGTGAGACATTGCATATTTAATTGCTTATGTTATTTTCTTTGATTTGTGATATTTGGTACGTGTTGCAGTGTGTTTAATTTGGACTTGGTGGTTTTTATTTTTTTTTGGTGAAGGTTAATTATTAGGCTCATTGTTTAATTTCTAAGTGGTAATGCTTCGGGGACGAACCATCCTTTAAGAGGGGTAGAGTGTGATACCCCGGTTATTTGAATATTTTGATTATAAATATTAGTTAATATTTTGGTAAACTATTTTACTATATAGAAATTAATTTTAAAATATTATAGTATATCATCTGTAATATAGAAATTAATTTTAAAATATTATAGTATATCATCTGTAATTATATTACGTTGCTAATAAATTATTTGGTTATATTTGGTAATTATATTACGTTGCTAATAAATTATTTGGTTATATTTGACCAAAAAATATTTTGAGAATATTTTGTTAATATTATATTATCTTAATATATTTTCTTAATTAACCTTATATATGGTGAACTTGGTTATGTTTTGCTAATTACCTAGAATACTCACGCTTCTTTCCATATTCTACGTATATCCCAATTGGTGATTATGTATCATTAGCTTATCAATTTATCTCATCCTAATTTGTCATCCTTATTATTAGCAATTCTAATAATTTCCTATTTTGATATATGTATTTATATGTTGTAGCGTACAGTTAGAAGTATATATATATGTTAGTATATTTTCTCTCGAATCTAAACATATGTATGATACATAGTTAGTGTATATGATGTACCGTCCGTGTGTACATACACATAATATTCTTAGACTATTCCTATATATATCATTATGAGATTGGCAGTTATAATATCCTACATATTCCTTTCCTAAATACCATCACTAATGCCATTATATTCTCATCACTATCCCCTTTCCATCCTAATTCTACTACAGTGTTTCTTTCTTCCTCCCTTTTCCCCATTCACGTCTAGTAAAAAAGAAAAAAAATAGCTTAGTCTTCTTTTCTTCATTGATTGAAGTCTTCTCCCTTGCCATCATCGAGTCAAGAGTTAGCAGACAAGGATCATCAACTCAAGATGTTTCGGGTGTGGCTAGTGAATTTTCAACTTCTAGAGTAAGATTTATGTCTACTCAAAATTTATTTACCCCACAATAAAAATTCATTTTTTTAAGTGTTTATGTGCAAAACATTTGTTCAAAAATCTGTCAAGAATTTATTTAATTAGCATTTGTATATTTACTATGTGATCTTTGACCTTCGTGAAAGTTGTGTTTAATATGTAAATTTACCTAAGTAATCATATATTAGCATGAAATTATAGTCTGTATGTAGTCTTGTATAGCATGTTATGGGAATATATATGATCTATGGATAAGTTCATTAGGTATGTTAATTCGTACATACATATGAAAAAAAATATATTGTATTGTGTTTAATGATTAAACTTAATCTATAATAAATGTTGTATGTATGAATTCATGTACATATGCCTATAATTTTGTGAATGGTGGATCTTATACGTGCATATGTGTTCGCATATACATATACTGTTGGTGTGTATTTACATATAGCTAGCATAGTAGTGGTATGCTATATGTGTATAGTTAATTTATTTTTATATATGTATATCTACTAAATATCATAATCTGTGCATATATAAATATATGATTAGTGTCCTACATCTATGTAATTAGTATATACGGCATAGTATAAATGGTAGTATAATGACGATTCGTATAATTATAAAAACGTTTTTGTGTTGGATGTTAGTAAATTTTAGTATATTGTATACTGTGTAAACATATTGGTACATGGTATAAATATTATATTTAATATTTTGGTCATGGAGGATTTGTGCCTGGGTTAATCTTGTGAGGTTGGTCTCTCACGTTTGGTTGTGGATTACTATAATATACCGGTGTGGGGTTGGTTTCTCACATTTGGTTATAATTATTATTATCATATATGTTGTGAGGTTGGTCTCTCACATTTGAGTTCGTTCTACCCATTGCGGTTGGTCTCTCAATGGGGGTATGCATACTTAAAGAATTGATCTCGAGCCAATTGGGTTGGTCTCTGGTTGGTTCTTTTGGTCACTGGAGCCGAAGTAATGGCTCTTGCTAGGTATTTCTCTTCCTCATTGACTTGTGGTAAAAAAAAATAATAATAAAAAAAAGAGATTAAATCCTATTATTGATCAAAGTGGTAAAACGTGGAAGTTATAGAGTTGTATGTGAAATTATAAATTACGATAATTATTATGTGATTGAGTTGGTAATTTGTCGTAAAGTGTGAAAATTATACTTGAATGAAACATTCTAATTCACGGAATATGTTAAGGGGTTAATGTGGAATTATGTGCACCAAGATGTTACGTGTTATGTGTAAATTATTTTATGGGGTGGAGTAAGTCTTACCAGCTGTAATGCTGACTTTGTTTTCCCCCTTAGTTATTTTGCAGGTATTGTTGCATGACAATTTGGAGCATTGAGCATGAGAGTGATTTGAAGTTTCCTAATAGTTCTTTTAAAGTGTTTTTCTTTATTAGATAATTTAGAAGTTCACCTAGACAACTGTATTTAATTTATTATCTTAGTAGTAGTTGTGGAATATTTTTGTAAGTTTGTTTTAGCCTGTGCGTTTGGGTATAGGTAGTTATCCAAACGTGGCGGTAGCACCCCGTTTTCCTCGATTTGTTTTTTGCTTCTGCAATTTAAACAATGGTTTCCTAATTAAATAAAAATAAAAATTTTAAATTTATCTTGGATTTTAGTTTTTGGAAAATGGGGGTGTTACACTGTGATTGGGCATTCTTTGCTTCTGTGATTGGGCATTCATTTGCCTCTGTGATTGGCATTCATTTGCCTATGTGTTTGGGCATTCATCTGCCTCTGTGTTTGGGCACTCTTCGCCTTTGTGATTGGGCACCATTTGCCTTTGTGATTGGGCACCATCTGCCTCTGTGTTTTGGGCACCATTTGCCTCTGTGTTTGGGCTTTTGCCTCTGTGAACTAACTTTGGGTTTGATGGTTGGTATGAGGGATAGTATTTTGGTTGGAAGGTAAGGTTTGGTGCTTATCCTTGGGTTGAGGTTTGTTTGGTTCTTTATGGATTCTTGAGTTGTATTGTATCTCGTGGTTACTAGTTATTCCTTGATATATTGCGGTTTGGTTGTTTTTTGTGAGTATTCGATTGAGTTTATGATTTGGTTGATATTCCGTTATAGAATTGTTGTTTTGTACAATTCGGTTGGATATTGGTATTGTTTGGAAAGTCCTTGGTTTATTATTTATTCAGCGTATTGTTGTTGAGTATCCGTTTTAACTAAAGAACAGTTTGTTGGTGTGTATATTCTATATGGGTGCGTAAACCTATTTACAAGCTTACTATATATGTACGTTTCTCACGAGTGTGAGTGGGTGTTGCTTAGCAGTCTTTTGCTAATGGTTTCTTACATGTTTTCCAGGTATGGAGTAAGTCTAAGCGAGAGTGCGTTAGAACTTAACGTTATGAGACCGCTTAGACTAGCTTATGATGTTTAGACTTTATGTTTTGGGCCTGTGTGCCTATGTTGAGATTATATACTCTTGATTAGATTCTTGTTATGATGACATCGTTTTGAGGATTTATACTTTATGCAGTTCAGTTTTAGATAGCCTGTGCATCTAGGCCGTATTTTTCTTACCTAGATGTGGCATGATACCCCTTAGGCTATAAATCGGTTCCGCTATGTTGTGTTTGATAGTTGAGATAGGCAGCTTTTATGTTAAAGTTTTAGCTATCTCAGCTTGTGAAAGGTTGGGGTGTCACAGTGGTGGTGGTGATTGTAATGGTGTGGGGAGGGGGGGTGGTTGTGGTGATGGTGTGGTGGTAGCGATGATGGTGGTGTGGCGGTAGTGGTTATGGTGGTGGTGTGGGGTGGTGGTGGCGGTAATAATAATTCAGAAACTAGGTATAGTTTGAAAAGAGATAAGAGGATAAAGACGGTGTTAGGAACAAGTGTAATAGTTAGATTTTGATGATACCAAACAAGTTAGGAAGTTTAGGTCTCCTATTATTTTTCATTTTCTAGATTTAGGAATTTCTAATGTAAATCTAAAAGATCAACTTTAGAAATTAACTTTACTAACCGAAAGTAAACTCAATTTCAAAAGTAATTAAGCTCAGGATAGTCAAGCATTGTAAGGTTGTGAATAGTAAGTTTGGAAATGTTAATCTTCGAGAAGTCAAGACCCAAAAAGCTAAAGCTCGAGAAGTAGAAGAGTTGAAGATTCGAAGAGTTCAAGACCGGAAGGTTAAATGGTCGAAAAGTGAATGGTAAACATTGATCGGAAAGTAAAACTAACCGAATAGTTCATTACTTTCGAAAAGTTAAGAGGATTGATTACTAGTAAAATCATGTCTGAATGGTTGTTGAGGTATGACATGGAAAGTAACTCCAAAAAGTAAATGATTACTTTACGGAGAGTTTTAAGACATTCTCTAATTGAATAGTGATCAACCTCAAAATGCATGTCAAACAAGAAGAATGTAACCAAGGTTAAAAAACTCCTGGGTATACATCCGAATGAAGTTTTCCATAAATGGCCAATGGAAAAAGGTGTATCATAGAAAGTAAGGCATCAGGTGCTAAAAGCAAAGCAACGTTGAAAATCTAACAAAAACAACCAAATCAATATCCACTGGTCAATGGTCATTATATTATACGATGTATAATAGGCAATTTGAATTTTTTTCTCCCCAACGAACATTTTCCAATGGGTCTATAAATACCTCCATTCCAAGCAAAACGAGGTGCTAGTCTTTTGATACGAGAAAATATACAAGTGGATACAAGCAAGCTTAAGCGCAATCTAAAACTAACTAGTGAGAGAGAAGAATAGTTGAATTTCAAATCAAACTCAAGACTTCGGTGAAGCAAAATAAGAATCACAAGCTAAGTCTACATAGTTGAAGAATTAGAACAGTATTTTGTTCAATCAACTCACCTCTACTTGGAAAGTAGAAAGAGGCGGAATAACAAGAAAGTATATCTTGTGAAAACCCTAAGACTTGAGGCCGGTTTTGTAATCAAGGCTCAAGTTCTCGTTTATTGTACTAAAGTGCGATAGTGTAATCCTACTAGGATTTTTATGAGAAGAGTGGAGTATGTTAGGAACATTTTGTAATTAGATTTTGATGATACTAAATGATTAGGAGTTTTAGTCCCCAACTTAGTTTATTTTCTAGACTTAGATTGCTTCTACTCAAACTTCGAATAGTCTGAATTGTAACTCAAGAAGTCACACTTCGAATAGACAAATGAATTCAAATGATAACTCAAAAGATTATGTAACACCCCGGCCTGGCTATACCGTACATCCGGAGTAGTTACCGTCACACCTAGATTGAACCCTGTCAGATCAAGAAAGAGTCCACTCTAGATGCACAGGCTAAAGAAGGAATCTGATTCACACATTTTCTACCCGACATAATTATATATATATATATATATTGCAGCAGAAAGAAACAAAAGGTAGCTAGGTTAGTTACGAATATATACAGGGATTGACCTCTAGGGTCCAAAAACATAGAAGTTCATGTAGGTTACAACCTTACTAGCCAACTAACACTACTGTGGCTACAAAAGATATACACACAAAAAGAGTTGTTCTAGACTTTCCCCCAAAACACGTCATCTAATCTAAAGGACGGTACACCGGTCTTGTGTACGTCCCCCATACCAGGTGTCATTCACCTGCGAATCAAGTGAGGTGATCTAGGAAGTAGCACGGGATGTTTACCATGGACCACTCATCCCAAAACTCCGGAGGACTGGGGTCCCACGGGTAGGGATAAAAGACAACAAACTCCAGGGGATTACTCCCCTCTAACACTTCCATGGGGTAGAATCCATGCCTAGCTTGGGCTCTATTAAGAAAACTCGGCGGTCCACTGGGAACAGGAGTGTAAGCGGGTGCAGTAGGATAAGCTGGAGGAGGACTATACGTCGGAGAGGGAGGAGCAGGGGCGTAACCAGGAGCGTAGGGGTCATCGCCTAACAGGAATTGTTCATAATCATCGAACTCCACTATTGGGAACATAAACTCGGCGAATAGACTTCGCCCCTTTTAGTATGAACTGATCATACGATATAAACAACCACTGGGAAATGGCATTTAAGCTCGCTTCATCCCGTAGGCTAATCAAGGTCCTCCTCAACTTACTTAGAAACTAAGGTTTTGGAAAACATTTTCCTTTCTTTAGTTTTTCTTTCTTAAATCATTCCTTTTGGGCATATTTCATATTTTTAGTCCAATACTTGAAATTGGCTACCTCGTTAGCCCAAGATGGTGATTTTGTTTAAAATGGATTTTTCAGAATACTTTCAATGCCCGCAGGCTTTCCAAATACCATTTTCTCATCTTTCAAGTAAGGTACCCACTTACTAATAGTGACATTTTCCTCAAACAAAAATAAGATTTTTGACAACCTATTTACCAAAATGGCATACATCCTTCGACGTAAGTTTCATAAATATTTTTATTTGCCCAAAGGCTTTTCAAGCATAGTTCCCAAAATCATTTGCACATCTTACCACTTCATCATATACAATACTAGTAACACAAAACACACTTTATGCACATGTACGTATCATCTATACATATTACTCATAGGTAGCCAGCATATACAACATAACCTCTTCCTTATACATACTTACACATATAGGTATATTCATATGCATATTCATCCTTTATGGTACTTATACATATATATATATCTCACGTGTATATGTATATATATACAAAGATTTTCTTTTTATTTTTCTTACAATATTTTACACACATATGTGAATTACTTGAACCGAGAATATATATATACATCTATAACATATACTACCCACCTAGTTATATACTTATATTTCCTACTAACACTTACATATATCCATATATTTAACACAAAGCTCATAAATTCCTATTTCAACTATCAATCATCAAATCTTAGGTGACAAAACCAACTTAAGGGATTTCTTACCTCTTGGGTGAAGCACTTTTGCAATAATAGCTTAGAACCTTTCCTCAATTCTTTCACCAAAAATTCCTAAGCAAAACATACCACCATAACAATAATTTTTAAGAGATTTTAACCTATAGTTAGGTTCTAGGGAAGAAAACAAAGCTTTTAACCGAACAAAAATAGATATTTACCGAATATTTGTGGTCTTGATGAAGGATTCTAGCTATGGAGGTTGCTAGTCTTGAAGATGAAGTTGAAGAATTTCTCCCTCTTTTCCTCTCTCTATTTTTGGGCCAAATGGGCAAAATGAAGAAGCTTGGAGATCAAGTCTCTATTTATAGCAACTCTAAATTAATTTAATACTAGCATGTGGTGTAGGGAGTTGCCAAGTGTCAAATTCCTATGGTAACTCAAGGAAAATATCTTTGGCTAGACTGTTAAGGGTTAAAATAGATATAGTTACGGTAGGAAATAATTTAGGTAGGGGTAAATTCGAAACCAAAATTATCCCGAACTCAATTCTAACCTTAATTTCTAAAATCGGGCAATGTTCGGTACATCGCGAAACACAGCGATGCTACGGTCGAAATAAATTTTCACTATTACGGGCTAATTTAATTAAATAGGAAATTCATGGTTAATGGTATGGTGCCTAAAACCCACTTCCTAGGACAATCGGAATAGAACACATATTCCTAAAAATTTTACGGTTCGTGACCAGTACGTACGATCGCAGCTTATTAACGATTATTCTAACTAGTAAAGATTATTTTGAAATATCTATAAATCATAACTCGTGCATGCCAATGCCTTAGAATAAAATAAATTTAAACTCCCGTTTTTTTTTTCGAACTCTAGACTTACTGAAATGAGTGAAGGGTTACAGTTTACCCTCCTTAAGAATAGTTTCGTCCCCGAAACTTCCTTCTTATCATCTATGGTTCAAGATAGACCACCACTCACTTCCCTTTACACATAACGGTATTTATTACACCTAATCTAGCGCACAACTTGATTTAGGTACGTAACGAGTAGATCGACTCTACGCACCTGAGTTAAATAGTTCAGGATAACGTTC
This sequence comes from Ipomoea triloba, assembly GCF_003576645.1. NCBI lineage: Eukaryota > Viridiplantae > Streptophyta > Magnoliopsida > Solanales > Convolvulaceae > Ipomoea > Ipomoea triloba. Next base: position 5,838,869 of record NC_044919.1, on the reverse strand, counting down.
CATCATAATGTTTTCCAACTCCCACGTAGCTTCCTCTAGGCTGTGGTTCGACCATTGAACTTTGATCATTTTGACTGACTGGCTGTGGTTCGACCATTGAACTTTGATCATTTTGACTGACTTTCTGTGGTTCGACCATTGAACTTTGATCATTTTGACTGACTTTCTCCTTGTGTCTCGGGTTTTAGAATCCAAGATTTGAATTGGTCTTTCTTCATATGTCAACGACTCATCTATTTCCAGTTTCTCAGGCTCCAATACATGGGATGCATCAGGTACATACCGCTTAAGTTGAGAAACATAAAATACTTTATCTACTCTGTCGAGCTCAATCGATAGGGCCAATCGATAGGCTAAATTTCCTATCCTTTCTAAAATTTTGTAAGGTCCTATGTAACGAGGACTCAACTTTCCTTTCTCCCCAAACCTCTTGACTCCTTTAGTGGGTGAGACTTTTAATAACACCTTCTCCCCAACTTGATATTCGGTGAATTGTCGCTTTAAATCGGCATAAGACTTCTGACGATCCTGCGCGACTTTCATTCTCTCTCGAATGACCTTGATTGCCTCAGTAGTCTCTTGTAGGTACTGAGGTCCAAGTATAACAACATCACTCTTGTCTCTCCAACACAGAGGACTTCGACATTTCCGTCCATACAGCGCTTCGTAAGGAGCCATTCCTATACTCGCATGATAGCTGTTGTTATATGAAAACTCTATTAGATCTAGCTGCTCGTCCCATGAACCCTGAAAGTCAAGTACACAACCTCTGAGCATATCTTCCAATGTTTATATCGTTTGCTCCGTTTGGCCATCAGTGGCAGGAAGAAAAGTTGTGCTCAGCCTGAGCTGAGTGCCCATTGCCCTTTGCAAGGTTTCCCAAAAACGTGATAGAAATCGTGAGTCTCTGTCTGAAACGATGTTTTGCGCTACTCCGTGATGCTTAACTACGTGTTTAATATAGGCTCTTGCAATCTTCTCCATCGACCAAGTTTTGTTCATTGGAATGAATCTTGCGGTCTTGGTTAGTCGATCAACAATCACCCATACTTATCGTTTCCAGTTTTTGTTTTAGGCAATCCTCCTACAAAATCCATGGAGATTGAGTCCCATTTCCACTGAGGAATTTCGAATGGTTGCAGTAAACCATTTGGCTTACTTCTCTCAGCTTTGACCTTTTGACAATTTAAACACCTGGCCACAAATTCAGCTACATCCTTCTTCATACCTGACCACCAGAAATGTTGTTTCAGGTCCTTATAAAGCTTGTCCCCACTAGGATGAACTGAGTAGGGTGTGTAGTGACCTTCTTTCATTAACTGATCCATTATCTTCTTACATCTTGTAGGTATCACCCATCTACCCTGGAATCTTATGCTCCCATCCGGGTGTAACTCAAATGGACCGTGTTTTCCGTCCACCATTTTCTCCTTGATTTTCCTTAACCAATTGTTCTCCCCTTGTGCTTGTTTGATCTCCTCAAATAGGGTTGGAGTGGCCGACAGGTAATAAAATTTTACTTCTTGTTCCACTTGACCACACATCTTTATCTCCAAATTAAGTCCTTGAAAGTCCTTGCATAGCTGCTCAGGTAATACCCAAAGAGCATGATTTGATTTTCGACTCAAGGCATCTGCTACCTTGTTTGCTTTGCTCTCTTGGTATTGAATTTCCAAGTCATAATCCTTAATCAACTCCAACCATCTTCTTTNAGTAAAGATGTACTTTAAACTCTTGTGGTCTGTATAAATTTTGCAAGAGACTCCATAGAGGTAGTGTCGCCAAATTTTGAGAGCGAATACCACTACTGCTAGTTCCAGGTCATGTGTTGGGTAGTTAGCTTCATGAGGTTTTAATTGACGAGAAGCATAAGCTATTACCCTTCCATCTTGCATCAAGACGCATCCAAGTCCTTTATGAGACGCATCAGTGTACAACGCGTAGCCTTCCATTCCAACAGGTAAGGTCAACACTGGAGCGGTTGTTAACCTCTCTTAAGTTCTTGGAATGCCTGCTCACATTCTTCAGTCCAACGATACGTGGTAGTCTTTTTGAGCAGATTTGTCAACGGTCTCGCTATCTTTGCGAAGTCTTGGACAAATTTTCGGTAATAACCCGCCAAACCTAAGAAATTGCGGACTTCAGTGACCGATTTGGGTGCTTCCCATTCAGCTACTTCTCATATTTTGGCTGGGTCCACTGCTATTCCTTCCTTGGTAATTATGTGTCCAAGAAATGTTACTTCTTCCCTCCAAAATTCGCATTTCGGCAGTTTTGCAAAAAACTTCTTTTCCCTCAACGTTTGTAACACCGTTCTGAGATGTTCTTCGTGATCCTCCGGTGTCTTCGAGTAGACCAAGATGTCATCTACGAAGGCGACGACGAACATATCCAGATATGGAAGGAAAATCCGATTTATTAGGTCCATAAAAGTCCCTAGTGCATTGATCACTCCGAACGGCATAACCGTGAATTCGTAGTGCCCGTATCTCGTCCGAAACGCTGTTTTAGGAACATCCTCCTTCGCAACTCGCACTTGGTGATACCCTGACCGTAAATCAATCTTTGAGAATACGCCCGCTCCTTTCAACTGATCGAATAGATCGTCGATCCTGGGCAACGGGTACTTGTTCTTTACTGTGACTCGATTGAGTTCTCTATAATCGATGCACAGTCTAAGGCTCCCATCTTTCTTCTTAACGAACAGTACCGGCGTGCCCCAAGGTGATACACTTGGTCTGATGAATCCCTTCTCTAATAGTTCTGCCAATTGCGCCTTCAGTTCCTCCATCTCCTTAGGTGCCATTCGATAAGGTGCTTTCGAGATGGGTGAGGTTCCTGGTACGAGATCGATGGTGAATTCTACTTCTCTCTCCGGCGGCATTTCCGTGAGGTCGTCGGGGAATACGTCAGGAAATTCGCGCACAACTGGAATTCGATTAATCTCAAGTTCTTCCATTTCGACATCTTGCACCAAACAGAGATACACTTCGCATCCCTGGTGAGCGTACTTCTTTAATATTCTCCTCCCCTTTGGTTCTCGTAGGACAACCTTTTGCTCATTACACACTATCCGAGCTTTATACTTATCCAACCAATCCATCCCGAGTACTACATCGATGCCCTCAAGTTCAAAACGAACGAGGTTTCCGGGACAGTTAGATCCAGCTATTTCTATTGCAACATCAAATAGCACTAAACCAAGCACTGAGTTTATGAGAAAGGTACCGGTTACGGCGTCGCTAGCCTGAGCTTGAGTGCTATTGACGACGTAAATCTTGCCTTGGTTCCCCATGTTGCTTTCTCCCATCGCTTGCTTTCCTTTGTGGTTGGGACCGGATGTGGCATTTGTTGGTCTCCCTCGATTTGCTGACTGGAAGTTGACCACTTTATTTTCTTTGTCTGCGGGCTTCCGACCGGTGTTCCCATTAAATCCTCTTCCTTGGCTTGCGTTCTGCAGGGGTTTTTGGAGATTGTCTACCTGGGTTCGGCACTCAAAGGCCTTGTGTCCCAGAAAGCCACACTTGTAGCACTTAATCCTCATCCCTTGACAATTCTCTTCAGGATTATTCCTTCCACATCTTCGGCAAACAGGACGGTTTCCCTGATTGGTTCCTTCCCTTCCTCTTCCTTGTGTTGGGTTAAAGTTACCTTGGCTAGCTTTCTTATTTCCCAATTGGAATTTCCGTGGTTTATCATCAGCCTTCCGTTTGTTTCGGCCGTAAACTTCCTGTTGGTCCAAATACACCTGATAGTGATCCGATGCCCGATCGTATGCCTCCTTCAGAGTAGAGCACATGAATGGTGCGATCACACTTCTTACGTCCCAGTCTAGTCCACGGACAAATCTTCTTGCCTTACTTGCCTCGTCAGGCACGATTTCTTGAGCGAAACGCATCAGCTCCACGTATTTGTCATGGTATTCTTGGATGGTTGCTCCCCTTTGCTTCAGTCGTAAGAATTCTTCGCACTTGATTCCTTTGATATGCTCCGTGTAGAATTGTCCTCTCAATTCCACTTTGAATTCCTCCTAGCCGAAGTCTGGGTCTTGTAGGAGGTAGGGTCCAACTGTTGCCCACCAGTTAGTTGTCTGCAGCTTTCGTCAGGTAATAGATTGCGGAAGGTACTCGCTGATCCATAGGACAGTTTACTGCATTAAGCAATTTGTCGAACGTCCGGATCCATTCCTCCAAGATCACCGGGTCTTTTTCTCCAGTGTAATACGGTGGTTTTCGGTTTGCTATTGCTTTAGCAAAGTCAACCCGTGGCTGCCCTTGGTTTTGGTTCTGGGCTTGCTGAGCCAGCATAAACCCAGCCATTTGTTCCATTGCTTGGGCCATACGATCCATTGCTAAGATGTTGTCGTTGTTACTAGTAGGCACACTGCGTCGGGGTGGCATTTTCACTGGACGATAGTTTCAGATTAGCACCCGAGGTATAGGAGTTCTTAAAGAGTTAGCTAGCTAGGCAGTTAGTATAGCAACTACTCAAGTCCTATACGGCACTCCCTAACATTCAATTTATCATACCCACTAAGCAGGGGTTTCAATCATAGCATAACGATAATTAATGCATTACGCTAGTAAGCTTACTCACAAAAATCCTAAGCAATGATTAACACATGCAGGAAATCACAAGTATTGATCACATTATTCAACAACCAGAATCGTAAGATTCTGTAAAGTAGAAGTGAAATACCCCCTTTTTACGCTGTCTGGTTTCGGTTCCAGCTCTGCTCCGAAGCATATACTCATTAAGTTGTAATAACGACTTAGGTCGGTCTTAACGAACCTAAGCTGACTCGAAACTTAATTAACTCGAAACTGACTGACTTGAAACTAGGGTTCATAACTCGAAACTGACTGACTCCAATCTAACCTCTAAAGATTCAAACCGCTCTGATACCAACTTGTAACACCCCGGCCCGGCTATACCGTACATCCGGAGTAGTTACCGCCACACCTAGATTGAACCCTGTCAGATCAAGAAAGAGTCTACTCTAGATGCACAGGCTAAAGAAGGAATCTGATTCACACATTTTCTACCCGACATAATTATATATATATATATATATATATATATATATATATATATATATATATATATTGCAGTAGAAAGAAACAAAAGGTAGCTAGGTTAGCTACGAATATATACAGGGATTGACCTCTGGCGTCCAAAAACATAGAAGTTCATGTAGGTTACAACCTTACTAGCCAGCTAACACTACTGTGGCTACAAAAGATATTCACACAAAAAGAGTTGTTCTAGACTTTCCCCCAAAACACGTTATCTAATCTAAAGGACGGTACACCGGTCCTGTGTACGTCCCCCATACCAGGTGCCATTCACCTGCGAACCAAGTGAGGTGATCTAGGAAGTAGCATGGGATGTTTACCATGGACCACTCATCCCAAAACTCCGGAGGACTGGGATCCCACGGGTAGGGATAAAAGACAACAAACTCCAGGGGATTACTCCCCTCTAACACTTCCATGGGATAGAATCCATGCCTAGCTTGGGCTCTATCAAGAAAACTCGGCGGTCCACTGGGAACAGGAGTGTAAGCGGGTGCAGTAGGATAAGCTGGAGGAGGACTATACGTCGGAGAGGGAGGAGTAGGAGCGTAACCGGGAGCGTAGGGGTCATCGCCTAACAGGAACTGTTCATAATCATCGAACTCCATTATTGGGAACATAAACTCGGATGAGCTCCCAGAGCTCATCGGGCTACATGAGCCCACGCTAGACAACATCTGTTAAATAAAGACACATTGAAGTGTAGTTAGCACGATGGCTAAGTAAGAAAGTCCATGGTCACTCAAAATTCAACAAAGGTTTTTCAAAACAAGTATGTAAGAGTTTTGTAACTTTACCAATTTGTTGAGATTTCACCTGTAAATAAGTTAACAACGAAGATTTGCACGAAAAGAGATTAGTGAACCAATATCAACCTTTTATTTTGGATACAATCATCTCTTCTTAGTGTCGATACAGAATAACTCTTTCTTACTTTTAAATCTTCCTTAGTTTCATATTAGCAAGCGTGAGACCTTTGGAGTATTCTCTTAACTCCCTCTTTGACCACTTGGATCATCGAACTCGGGTTCAGTTGTCGTCACCCGGTCTAACACTGATCCCCTGGACATAAGGTTCGTTAAAATGATTCCTAGCTAGCCTAGCCAGGTCCGTTAAAACGACACCTACCCGGACTTTTGGAGTAACTATACCTTAAGTGTGCACACCCCCATAGGAATACCTCATCCTATGAGTTATACAGTACTCGGCGAATAGACTTCGCCCCTTTTAGTATGAACTGATCATACGATGTAAACAACCACTGGGAAATGGCATTTAAGCTCGCTTCACCCCGTAGGCTAATCAAGGTCCTCCTCAACTTACTTAGAAACTAAGGTTTTGGAAAACATTTTCCTTTCTTTAGTTTTTCTTTCTTAAATTATTCCTTTTGGGCATATTTCACATTTTGAGTCCAATACTTGAAATTGGCTACCTCGTTAGCCCAAGATGGTGATTTTGTTTAAAATGGATTTTTCAGAATACTTTCAGTGCCCGCAGTTATTTGCCCAAAGACTTTTCAAGCATAGTTCCCAAAATCATTTGCACATCTCACCACTTCATCATATACAATACTAGTAACACAAAACACACTTTATGCACATGTACGTATCATCTATACACATTACTCATAGGTAGCAAGCATATACAACATAACCTCTTCCTTATACATACTTACACATATAGGTATATTCATATGCATATTCATCCTTTATGGTACTTATACATATATATATATATCTCACGTGTATATATATATATATACAAAGATTTTCTTTTTATTTTGCTTACAATATTTTACACCCATATGTGAATTACTTGAACCGAGAATATATATATACATCTATAACATATACTACCCACCTAGTTATATNAGGATGGCTCAACTTGAGCATGTACTTGCTGTTGTTCGAAACGCTGCAATACCTGTGACCGGCTCCGGTGACTCCCAAGCCAATCACGAAGAACTTCTCGAACAAGCAGTGTGGGCTGAGAATGCAGCACAAAGGGCTGCGGATGAAGCTGCGGTAGCTCGAGCAGAGACTGAAAGGATGAGAACTGAATTCGCCGAGTTACGAGCAGAACTTCAAGCCCACCAACGCGCAGGTGAACTTCGACAGGATGTAATACAAACCATACTCACTGACCTGTCGCACCAAATGCCTGCCCAAATCCATGCACTCTTCGACGGTTTGTCCTCCTTACTTTCCCTCCGGTATGATGCCAACAAGGGGGAAAAGAAGACTCAGGGAGGGACTTCAACCAGCAAGAAGAGGGCGGCAAGTGAACCAGCTGGACCTCCTCCTCCTCCAAAAGTTCCAAAGTCAACAAGAAAACAAATGGAGGAAGCTGAAAGAGCAGATATGTTAAGGATCCAGCGTTCACTGGAAATAGGAGAAAGAAGAGAAGAAGACAAGGAAATCAGAAGAAAGAAACAAGAACAACAAACAGCCAAAGAGAAGAGAGACAAGCTACTCCTACAGAGCTACAAGGCAGGGACCAAAGAAGACTCAAACGAATATCTTCATGGAATCATAGTAAGTCTTCTTACCAAAACTGACTTAGCTCTTCATAGCGGTCTCACTCTTCGGGAATGCATCGAATGGTGGAGAGATGGGGTGATTGAAGGCAACTTCATAGGTGAAGCCTTTGTCAATTACCTTCACCTGGATATATCAAACGAATATCTAGAGCAGGTGAACTTTGAAGACCTCCACAAGACACGAGCAGCCATAAACGAGAAGAGGAAAGCGAATAAGCAGTAAGCTCTCGATGTCTACATGCATTCGAATTTGATGTTGTTCTTTATCTTCTTTCTTTTCTGCTAAAGCCCTGTAAAACACTCCTGTTATGATAATATATATATCTTTTGTTGGGGTGTTGCGTGAGTTTGGTTATTCTTGCTTTAGTAGATCAGTTGTCAAACTTACCATATGCGCTGAAAATAAAATCAATGCTTTTTCTTTTTCAAATCAGCCATATAAGTAAGTATAAGTGTTGGCATCATCAAAAAGGGGGAAATTGTTAGGAACATCATGTAATAGGTTTTGATGATACCAACTGTTAAGTAAGAATCCCCAAGTCTCGATACATAGGCTAAACAATGTAAGTTCGATAAGTAAACTAAGAGCGAAAATACAACCGGGTAATTTGAGCTCAACTCGGGAAATATTTAAGCTTAAGGTAAACTTGTTTGAACAACTTAGAAGTTTTCGTGTTGTAAGCAAACAGATAGATCAGAAGCAGGCACGAGACAACTCTGGAGGAATAAGGGTCTACGAGACATCAACTAAGTCTCGAGACACAAGCCAAGTTCGAGAGGTTAGGACCTCTCGATATACCTATCGAGTTCGAGACGTAAAGAATATTCGAGAGATAGACCTCTCGATACATGGGATTGAAACATCAAGTGGTCGAGACATCTTCTATGGTCTCGATAAACCGGCACTTCTCCAAGAGGCTGAATGTTAGTCAACATGTGCAGACAAAATACTCTAAGTTTGGAGAAGAAGAATATCATGGAGATAAAATATTGAAGAGGTGCTGAGCGGGAGGTTTCAAAATGGACGGAAGTGGATGACACGTCAGACCTCCACCACAAACGGTCAAGAAGTGCACCAATCCTGAAGTGGTCAGATTCCCCAAACAAGGAATGATGGGAACATAAAAAGAGTAACTTTATCCAAAAGAAGCAAGTGAAGCATGAACTCAAGAAAGTGGAATATGGAATATTCACTACAAAACAAAAGGCTCAAGTTACAAGACCACTACTCCATGAAAAATGCTGAAATTGTGCAAAGACCCATGTTCGGCGTGGGAGACCAATTTCAAACGGAATAGTTTTCCCTCCAACGGAACTATTCTTCTACTCTCATATATAAGGACGTAAAGACACAGAAGAAACAAGGGTTGTGAAAGAGGTCAAGAGGTTAACAAGAGGTGTCTGATAAAAACGTTCCAGTGCAAAGTGCTTAACTTGGAATATCATCCTGATATTCAATACAGCGAGAGAACACATCTTAGTGTTCGAAGAGAGTTACAAAGCTAAACTGTTATACATCCAGAAGGTGACCAAAGCTGCTCTACATCAAAGTTGATTCAACGATAGCTTGTGGTCAGATTGGAGATTGTTACATTCAACTGTGACTATCAACAACGTCTTGCTTTGGATTAAGCAAGGGAGGTGGAGTATCCTGGCTGCTGTCCGAGCGAAAGAAACCTGAGGCTTGACGCGGGCTTGGTGATCAAAGGTCAAGTGCTCGAGAGGTGGAGTAACTGGAAGCGGGGAGAAAAACCTGAGGAGAGGCGGAGTAACCTGGCTGCTGTCCGAGCGAAAGAAACCTGAGGCTTGACGCGGGCTTGGTGATCAAAGGTCAAGTGCTCGAGAGGTGGAGTAACTGGAAGCGGGGAGAAAAACCTGAGGAGAGGCGGAGTAACCTGGCTGCTGTCCGAGCGAAAGAAACCTGAGGCTTGACGCGGGCTTGGTGATCAAAGGTCAAGTGCTCGAGAGGTGGAGTAACTGGAAGCGGGGAGAAAAACCTGAGGAGAGGCGGAGTAACCTGGCTGCTGTCCGAGCGAAAGAAACCTGAGGCTTGACGCGGGCTTGGTGATCAAAGGTCAAGTGCTCGAGAGGTGGAGTAACTGGAAGCGGGGCGAAAAACCTGAGGCTTGAGGCGGGCTTCGTGATCAAAGCTCAAGCGCTCGATATTGTACTAGAAAGGGAAGTTTTTAGTGCAATCCTTCCAGGGAGTTTCTGGAAGAAGAGTGGAAGTAGGCGGGTTGGCCGAACCACTTAAAAATCTCTCTTGCATTTACTTTCTGTTTTTATCTCTCGCTAACTTCTCGATTGCACTGCATATAATCACACCTCTCGAACTAACCCAAACTCGTGCTAACCAAAAAGGGGATAATATTTCCGCTGCGCATAAAACTTTGTCTTCACCTCGTGAGGTATCGAACTTAAACATCCTAAGTTCAATACACACGAGAGGTTGAAAAAGATTTGCAAAATCTTATACAAGTCTATTCACCCCCCCCCCTCTAGACTTGTACCCCATCCCCTTGGGACCAACATATTTTTGGGCCAAATGGGCAAAATGAAGAAGCTTGGAGATCTATTTTTGGGCCAAATGGGCAAAATGAAGAAGCTTGGAGATCAAGTCTCTATTTATAGCAACTCTAAATAGAAGCTTGGAGATCAAGTCTCTATTTATAGCAACTCTAAATTAATTTAATACTAGCATGTGTCTATTTATAGCAACTCTAAATTAATTTAATACTAGCATGTGGTGTAGGGAAGCAACTCTAAATTAATTTAATACTAGCATGTGGTGTAGGGAGTTGCCAAGTGTCAAATTCCTATGGTAACTCAAGGAAAATATCTTTGGCTAGACTTTTAAGGGTTAAAACAGATATAGTTACGGTAGGAAATAATTTAGGTAGGGGTAAATTCGAAACCAAAATTATCTCGAACTCAATTCTAACCTTAATTTCTAAAATCGGGCAATGTTCGGTACATCGCGAAATACAACGATGCTACGGTCGAAATAAATTTTCACTATTACGGGCTAATTTAATTAAATAGGAAATTCAAGGTTAATGGTATGGTGCCTAAAACCCACTTCCTAGGACAATCGGGACAGAACACATATTCCTAAAAATTTTACGGTTCGTGACCGGTACGTACGATCGCAGCTTATTAACGACTATTCTAACTAGTAAAGTTTATTTTGAAATATCTATAAATCATAACTCGTGCATGCCAATGGCTTAGAATAAAATAAATTAAACTCCCGTTTTTTTTCCCGAACTTTAGAGTTACTGAAATGAGTCAGTTACATATTATATCTCGGTTAGTCTCAACAAAAAAAATTGAATAGTAACTCGAATGGTTACCTTTCGAATAGCTTGGTTTCAAGTTGGAGGAAAGAAGAACCAAATTTTCAACAACCAACTCTACTTGGAGAGAAGTAGAAAGAGGCAGAGTAAACTTGAAAAGTTGAAAAACTTGAAGGAAGTGTGATGTCCGGCTTTTTCATCAAGGAAGTATACTAGAATGATTGTTGTACTAAAGGAGATATTAGTGCAATCCTTCACAAGTTGTGAAGAAGAGTCGAGTAGGCTTCATTTAATAGCCGAACTATTATAAAAATCTCTCTCGATCTCTATCCTTTTTATTTGCGCACTTTAAATATTGCACTGCATTCCATTGACCAAGCCTAAACATTTCTAAACTTCTTTCAAATCGTGCAAAGTCAATATCAAGTTTGAAACATATCATTCGGCTACGAAATCACTCTGATCAAGTATTATCCTCAAAGAAAACTACTTAGGTTGAAGTTTTTGAAAATCCCTAGTGAGTTTATTCAACCCCCTCCCTAGACTCACTTAGCTACCCATCGGGACCAACAAGTGGTGTCAGAGCAGTTTCCTTGACTAGTAAACACTCTGTGCATACTGCCTAGATATCTCAGTCCAAAAAGGCTCAAAATTTTCTTTTCACTTTGTACAAATTTTCCTTAATCAAAATGGACCATCATCATTCTAGGCATTTAATGTTTAATCTTTCAAAGTTTGATGACTGGAAAGTCCACATGTAGGCTCACCTCTTTGCAATACACGATGAAATGTGGGACGTTATAACTGACGGACCCATTGTGATCATGATGGCCAACCCAAATCGTACAGTATAAGGGCCCGGTGCACTAGAAAGGATAATGAAGCCGAAGTCTTCATTTGGTCCAGAAGAGAGAACACACAACAATCTAGACAATATTGCGCGAGACATGCTGCACAAGACTCTTGATGAAACCCTATTTCCAAGGGTTAGAAAATGCAAAATGGCTAAGGAGATTTGAGAGACTCTCATGCTCCTTGGAGATGGTGATGAACAAGAAAATGAAAACAAGTTGACTATCACTATGAAGAAGTTCAAAGACTTCAAGATGGTGTTAACCGAATCTATCGCAGAAATGGAAACCTGGTTTATGAAGTTACTGAGCGAAGTAGCAGATATGGGAAAATAACTCACCTAGAAGGAGATCAATCTTAAAATTCTCTAAGGTCTTCCGAAGTCAAGGGAGATGAAGGTGATTGCCATGAGGAATCACTAAGACCTCAATACGATTCATACAACTCAGATTTTTAGTGATATGAAAGCTTATGAATTTGAGTGCGAGACTGTGCATGAAGTCGAACCAGAGACAAAAATATAGCACTGGTTGCAAGTCAACAACTATCTACGTCTTCAAGGTCCAACTCTAACCCTTATGATTTTTAACTAACGAGTAGTTTGCCTTCTTTATCAGGAAGTTCAAGAGATTCATGAGGAAAAATCAATCTCATGATAACTCATGCAACCCGAAGTCATCTAGAAAAAACACACTGAAAGGAAGAATGCTCCAACGACTCGTTAAGCTGAAGACTCACAAATGTTATGCTACAACTGTAGAAAGCCCGGTCACTCGCCCGGTCACTTCAAAGCCGAATGCCCATATCCTATAGTTCAGAAGCATCAAGATCAATCCAACCGGAGGAATGCATCAACGGAGAATAGTGGTCGTAACTCTAATCACTCTGGTAGCAACTAGAAGAGTGATCGAAGAAGAAAAGCTCTTGCTGTCGAAGAAACACTTGAAGAAAAAGTTGGCGAGGGAATGCTAAACCTAAGATGCCATCTAGTAGGTTAATGAGAGGTGCCAAAAAACTGTTTCCTTCCGATGAGGACTGGCTTTTGGTCTATGAGCCAATGACAAAAGCACAATTTCAACGGCATCATAGACATAAGCAAACATTCTATACTAGGGTGCATAGCAACATGCTGAGACCTCAATTTCAGAAAATATATGCACCTAAAAAGTCTCAAAAGTTTTACTCCATTCCCTATGATTATAGGGTTTTCAATGGGTATAGAGGACCAAGGATGAGCTTAGCTAGCTCTAGGTTTGCGTGGATGCCCAAACTAACCACTACCCCGGAAGGACCCAAGAAGGTATGGGTACTTAAAACAAACTAATCTTTGTTTGTAGGGTAACAGGACCATATGGTATGTAGACAACAGTTGCTCAAGACATATGATGGGAAACAAATCTAAGCTGAGAAACTACAAAGAAGTAAATGGTCCTAAAGTAATTTTTAGAGGCGAATCTAGTGGTCGAACCAAAGGAGTGTGTCCCCGATTTGGTATCAGAGCCAGCCATATCTCTTTATTCAAAACCTTCATATTTCCTAAATATGTCTTCCTCTTCAGCTTCTACATCCACATCTATTGTACCTAGCCGTTCTTCTTTTTAATCAGAAAAACCTCATTTCAAAAAATCTCTCTCTTCTAAGATGGATTATCTCTATGAGATAAATTATCTTAAAGAGGACCAAAAAATAGAAGAAACCCACCTGCCCCTTCTGAATCCATACTCTGCTTTCAATAAAAGAAACCAATCCAATCTTCTGGTTAAATCCCTTAAAGCTATTTACCAGAAACGGTCTTTAGTTCCCAAAGAATACATCTCAGCCTCAGCCATGAGCAGATGTCCCATATATTCCACCCACCAAGAACAGTTCATTACTCTTGAAATCCCTGATGAATTCCCGGCCATTTGGAGGAGAGAAGGATATACCCATATCCACTTTGGAGCAATCCGCTTTGCCATAACCTATCATGGCAGAAAGGGTCAACCCGTAGTTGCCAAGCTATGTCTCCTTGATTCCAGGTACTTAGAGTACCAACATGCATTGATAGCCACTATGGAAGTCACACTTGATTCTAGCACTGTCTGTGCTACTGTTTACCCAAATTTTAACGTATCCTTAGAAGATCCACATCTTCTAGATATGTTTAAAATTCAAGTCCATATTGTTGGAGCTAAGCATGCTGAGCAAGATGCTATTGAAGCCACTGTCCACTACCAGATGTCTTATCGATTGCAAGACCATGCTTTCGATATGAAAATTCCAGGAGGAGGAGAAGCTCTCATCCTAGTCACTGATGAACAGAAAAATGTTACCTGCACTAAGGTTCCCAGAAGATGTACAAAAGAGGAGTTGATCCAAGTCATCCCTGACACTTGGATATCNTCATGAAACAATCACAGATAAGGATCTTTTTGATTCTGTTATCAAAGGCCCAGACCCACCTGAGAGAAATCTACCAGTCATGGAAGCTTATAGTACTGGAGAAATATCAGAAGAATCTGGCTACCAATCTGAAGCAACTTAGTCAGAATCAGAAGGATATACAGATCCAGAAGGAGAAGAATCCGAGGAGTCGGAAAAACCTGCATTTATGGCAGATCCAGCAGAATCATCAACTGGTGGATACACAACTCAACAACCTGCTGATCAACCAATGGGTCATACAGAGGAAGAATACTTTGGTGTTGAAAATGCCACGGAAATGGTGATGCACAAAGGAGTAAATTATCAATTCTTTACAATTGATGATTTATCACCAGAAAAGTGGGGAGAGAAGTTTGCTGAGTTCCACACATGGATGACTACCAGTAATCTAGTAGAACGAGATACTTTCAAGATCCTGATGGAATTTACAGCAAAGTTCACCGGAATTCTTAAAGATTGGTGGTCTAAAGCAGATGGGGCATTCAAGATGATGTTCTTAGGACTACCTCTCCAGGAAGCCGTTTCAATGATTTACTTCATATTTCTGGGTAAACATGAAGATGAAGTAGAACAGAAGAGAACGGAGTTTTTCAGAATGAAGTGCATGTCTTATGAGAAAAGGCACTTAGAGGAACACTTCAAAAGGATGACAAAAGTTTTCTATTTTCTGGGATTTGACAACAATCTCAAGCAAGCTTTTGTTTCATCCTTACCACCCCTGCTGGCAGACAGTACAGATCAACTTATCAAAAAGAATCATGGATCCATAACACATCTTTCAACTGGGCAGATTAGGCAAGCAATATTTGAAAGCCTAGACAATATTTGCCAGATCCACAACAAGTTCCAGACCTTGAGAAAGCATGAATCAATTCTTTCCAAAGCATGCCAGAAGCCAAATCTCATAATAGGATCCTCATGCAATGGAGTGTGTGGAGACAAACCCAGAGTAAGAAGGAGAAATTTCACTCGCTTCAGGAAGAATCCTCAAAACACCAGGAGAATCGGATGGAAGCCAAGGAGGAGATATTTCAGAAAATCCCAGAACCAGAAAGCACAACCAAAAAAGAGGGGAAATAAAACATCTAACAAATGCTTTGTTTGTGGAAAGCCAGGACACTACGCCAAAGATTGCAAGGAGAAGCAAGCGGCTAAAATGATATCGGAAGTCCTGTCTCTTATTGATGACGATATCGCNTCATGAAACAATCACAGATAAGGATCTTTTTGATTCTGTTATCAAAGGCCCAGACCCACCTGAGAGAAATCTACCAGTCATGGAAGCTTATAGTACTGGAGAAATATCAGAAGAATCTGGCTACCAATCTGAAGCAACTTAGTCAGAATCAGAAGGATATACAGATCCAGAAGGAGAAGAATCCGAGGAGTCGGAAAAACCTGCATTTATGGCAGATCCAGCAGAATCATCAACTGGTGGATACACAACTCAACAACCTGCTGATCAACCAATGGGTCATACAGAGGAAGAATACTTTGGTGTTGAAAATGCCACGGAAATGGTGATGCACAAAGGAGTAAATTATCAATTCTTTACAATTGATGATTTATCACCAGAAAAGTGGGGAGAGAAGTTTGCTGAGTTCCACACATGGATGACTACCAGTAATCTAGTAGAACGAGATACTTTCAAGATCCTGATGGAATTTACAGCAAAGTTCACCGGAATTCTTAAAGATTGGTGGTCTAAAGCAGATGGGGCATTCAAGATGATGTTCTTAGGACTACCTCTCCAGGAAGCCGTTTCAATGATTTACTTCATATTTCTGGGTAAACATGAAGATGAAGTAGAACAGAAGAGAACGGAGTTTTTCAGAATGAAGTGCATGTCTTATGAGAAAAGGCACTTAGAGGAACACTTCAAAAGGATGACAAAAGTTTTCTATTTTCTGGGATTTGACAACAATCTCAAGCAAGCTTTTGTTTCATCCTTACCACCCCTGCTGGCAGACAGTACAGATCAACTTATCAAAAAGAATCATGGATCCATAACACATCTTTCAACTGGGCAGATTAGGCAAGCAATATTTGAAAGCCTAGACAATATTTGCCAGATCCACAACAAGTTCCAGACCTTGAGAAAGCATGAATCAATTCTTTCCAAAGCATGCCAGAAGCCAAATCTCATAATAGGATCCTCATGCAATGGAGTGTGTGGAGACAAACCCAGAGTAAGAAGGAGAAATTTCACTCGCTTCAGGAAGAATCCTCAAAACACCAGGAGAATCGGATGGAAGCCAAGGAGGAGATATTTCAGAAAATCCCAGAACCAGAAAGCACAACCAAAAAAGAGGGGAAATAAAACATCTAACAAATGCTTTGTTTGTGGAAAGCCAGGACACTACGCCAAAGATTGCAAGGAGAAGCAAGCGGCTAAAATGATATCGGAAGTCCTGTCTCTTATTGATGACGATATCGCCGAAGAAGACCTGGATGTGTCTCTTATTGATGACGATATCGCCGAAGAAGACCTGGATGGCTATCTCAGCCCAGACGATATCGCCGAAGAAGACCTGGATGGCTATCTCAGCCCAGAAGATGAACCTTCAGCAGACCTGGATGGCTATCTCAGCCCAGAAGATGAACCTTCAGCAGAAACAATCTTTTCTCTCAGCCCAGAAGATGAACCTTCAGCAGAAACAATCTTTTCCATAGAAGATGAAGTTCCGGAAGAAGATTTTATCTCATACAATTTTGGGATAAAAAAAGATGAAGAGTTCAAAGCACCCCATGTGAAAGTACAGATAAAGCACCGGTCAAGCAAGCCATTCGATGCCATAGCCCTTGTTGATACTGGAGCTCAGTTCTCAATGATGAACCCAAAGCTGTTACCTCAAGAGGCATGGAGACCATCCCAGAAACGTCTTACATCAGCATCTGGAGATGATTTTGATGCAGGATTAGAGACGAAGGAACCATTGGAGATTAGCATACTTCCTAANACCAAGGAGGTCTATGATGTTCTCATATCTCCCAGGAGCCCAATGGTTTTCAAAGTTCGATCTCAAAGTAGGATTTTGGCAGATAGGAATCAAGCCAGAAGAAAGATACAAGACAGCCTTTTGTATCCCAGGATATCATCTTGAATGGAAGGTAATGCCTTTTGGTTTCAAAATTGCACCTAGTGAATTCCAGAAAGTGATGACCAAGATCTTTGAGCCAATTCTTGACAAAGCCCTCATTTACATCGATGATATCTTACTATTCAGTAAGACCATGGAGGAACATATCTAGCTGATCAAACAATTCATGGAGATATGCCAAAAATTTGGAATCATGTTATCCGAAAAGAAGATGTTACTAGCCCAGCAGAAGATCCAGTTTTTAGGCATGGATATTGACCAGGGAAAGTTTTAACCAGGAAGGCATATTGCTCAGGAGTTACTCAAATTTTCTGATGAAAACCTCACGAAGCAGCAAGTCCAACAATTTCTTGGTATAATTATTTATATCCGAGATTTTGTTCCCAACATAGCCCCTCATGTTAGCACTCTCACCAAGATGTTGAAGAAGTCACCACCAAAATGGAGCATAGAACAAACCAAGGCAATTCGATGGATGAAGGAGCACACCAAGGAATTACCACAATTGCACATCCCAGCAGGTGAAGGACTCAGACTTCTACAAACAGATGCCAGTGATTACTATTGGGGAGCAATACTCCTACAGGAAGTCAAAGGAAAAAGGCTTGTTTGCGGCTACTCCAGTGGTAGATTCAAAGATGCAGAACTTCATTACCACTCCACTTATAAAGAGATTTTAGCCGTGAAAAATGGAATTAAAAAATTTAATTTTCATTTGATCGGTTATAAGTTTCTTATTGAGTTAGACATGTCAGCTTTTCCAAAAATGTTGCAGTTCAAGAGGAAAGAAATTCCACAAGCTCAAGCTCTAAGATGGCAACAATGGTTTTCTAGATACAACTATGATGTTCGCCATATTCCAGGAAAGAAGAATGTGGTTGCAGACTTTTTATCCAGACCACAGCAAGTTCCTCAACTCCAGTTCCAGTCCAAGATCTATGAAGTCTATATGTTCAATGAAGGAAGTTCCAGCCAGAGCACTTCATCAAATGCAGATTTTCCACCAGACATTGATGTCAACTAGTTCCCATGGAGCCATGAATACCTTGAAGAAAGAAGAACAGATTGGGAAGTCAGATTGTTCAGATACTATGGAGGTCATATGCTACAACCATATGGTATTCACCCTAAATATCCATTTGCTCAAATCTTTATTGCTCAAGTTCAAGATTGGCCAGAAGAGTTAAATTGGATATTTTGGTATTTATGCCATGAATATCATATTTTAATGGAGTTCCACAGGCCTAGCTTAAGAAAAGAGTTAGTGTAATACCCCGTATTTTATTAACATTATCCTAAGGCGTTGACATTCCTAAGTTATGATCTTCAGATATTTCAAAAGAATTTTTATAAGTGAGTATAGTTGTTATTAAGCTGCGATCGTACGTCCCGGTCACGAACCGTAAAAATTTTAGGAACTAGTATTCGGACCCGTTTGTCCTAGGAAATGGATTTTTAGACACCATACTATTATTCTTGAATTTCCTATTTAATTAGATTAGCCCATAGCAGCGAAAATTTATTTTGATCGTACATCGCTAAATTTCGCGGTGTACCGAACCTAGCCCAATTTTGAGGGTTAGTCTGGAATAAATTTTTAGTTTCGGAAATTATTCTATCTGGATTATTTTCCACCGAAACTTTATCTGTTTGGACCCCAACTGATAAGTTGTGGAGATATTTTATTATTTTATTAATTTTTTTTCCAATCTTATCACATAAGATTGTGATGTAGTATAAAAGCCAATTTTTTTCCTTTTTCCCTTGCTTTTGCCGAAATGAAGAGGAGAGGAGAGAGAGAGAGATCATCTTCACCATTCTTCTTCCTCCATTGCTTCCATAGCCAAAATCCTTCTCAACTCTCAATTTTATTCGGTAAGTTTTCGATTTTATTCGGTAGAAAGCCTTGTAATCCTTCCTAGGTTATGAATCTATGCTTAGTTTCTTGATATTTGATGTTTTGGTGTTGATTTGGACCTAGGGTTTTAAGGTGAAAGTTGGGGAAAGATCCAAGAATTTCTTCCTAAGGTGTTAATAAACCTTTGAGGTAAGGAATCCCTT
>NC_044919.1:5815329-5817687 GCF_003576645.1 Ipomoea triloba | reverse complement strand
CGCCATATTCCAGGAAAGAAGAATGTGGTTGCAGACTTTTTATCCAGACCACAGCAAGTTCCTCAACTCCAGTTCCAGTCCAAGATCTATGAAGTCTATATGTTCAATGAAGGAAGTTCCAGCCAGAGCACTTCATCAAATGCAGATTTTCCACCAGACATTGATGTCAACTAGTTCCCATGGAGCCATGAATACCTTGAAGAAAGAAGAACAGATTGGGAAGTCAGATTGTTCAGATACTATGGAGGTCATATGCTACAACCATATGGTATTCACCCTAAATATCCATTTGCTCAAATCTTTATTGCTCAAGTTCAAGACCCGGTTTTCTGTTGATATGATGTAAGCTTCCGCAGCGTTTTATTACGGATTTTGTAATAAATGTAAGAGTTGAAAATTGGGGTGTTACAGTTAGATCTTTCTGTTGAGAAAGATTTAATAAAATTCTTAACTTGGTTTTATCCATTAAAATACTGGAAGAAGTTATGCCAAGATGGTCCAGAATTTTTCACAGTTCATCTGCATAGGGAAGTCACAGCATGGGTATCCAGATTTTTAGAAGGACATGCAGAACCATTTATGAAGATTTATGAGCAGCACATGGAATCTATCATAGTCCGAGAAGAAGACTATCCAGAATTTCAAAGGTACATTTTCGCCCAGAACAAGGTCATTCCAAAAAAATTTGGCCCAGAAAAGGGATTCAGCCAGATGTGAGACAAGATGATGAGATCTACCATGAAAGGATCAAGTCAGCAAAAAACCAGTACTACTATGAGCTACACCAGACCCAGAAGGAAGATATCTGGTCACAAGACCCTTGGAACTTAGATGATATAGATTCAGTGCTTGAAGAAGTTGAAAGGATTGAGAAAGCTTATGCTCAAAAGTCTCAAAAGAAAAGGCCAGAACACAAGAGCCAGTGGAACAAAGATGTTTGGAGAACGAAGAGAAGGCAATCTGGTATGGATAGACAAGAATGGGTTAACTACATGGGTTACCCCAGCTACTCTGGCTACTGCACAGAAAGCGACACAGCATCAGACGAAGACTCCGTAATGGATCTTCAATTTCATGGAGAATGGATGGTCATGAAGACAAAGCAACCAGATTGGAACCCACAAAACTGGAAAGGAAAGAGATTCATGAGTGAATGATAAGATTTGATCTTATCTCTCCAGCAAAGCAAATCTCATCTGCAACAAAAAATCTTATCTTCAAAGATAAGATCCCCGTCCTGACAAGGTCATGTCAGCGTTATCTTATCAGTTTGGCGTGTTGTATGAATTATTAGACAACTTTATTAAAAGGTAGCTTTACTTTATGTCAAGAAGGCCATCACACTTTGTCGGCCACATGTATTGTAATAATTGTAAACAGCTGTATTGTATTTCGAGAACCATCCTTGATCCCTATAAAAGGAGGTTCAGTTTGCTTTGTAAAATATCGCAGTTTGAAATATAAATTTCTCAGTTTGCAAAATATCATGAGTTTCTAAGTTTTTCAGTTGAACGTTTTGGATAGATTTATGGTTATGTTCCTGCTAAGTCTCAAGTAATCTCTAACATGTAGAGAAGTTAAGAAGTGGTTTGAGATCAACCACAAAACTTCGGAAAATCAAATGGTGTCGTTGCTAGGAAGGGCAAACGGTTGTTATTGACTTGTTTTATATATTTGACATATTTGCATTGTTTTTACTTCATTTCAGTTGTTGTTTTTACTTTGTTTGTACTAACCTCCCTAAAACAACTACTATTTTTTCGGATAGTAAACATTCTTTCTTCCAACATTTTTGAAGGGTGAATGCAAACGACGGCTAGACGCTACCAAGGCCTACACCCTCTATAGCTTGAAATAAACCGAGCCACAACGAGAAGGACAAAAAGAAAGGCCAAACCTAGTGAGATCCTAGTAGACCGGGAGGAGAATGGTAGTTCCTAAACCCCCCGAGAATAAACACCGTTGCAATGCAATTTTTCATAAACCATAAACACACTATGATGAATCATGGCTTACTAGAATTTCATTTCCTAGCTTTTCCTTATTGATTTCAACAATTTTTTTCGTATCTCCTTTACTACAACATTCGTTCATTCAATATTTTTTGATTCTTTGTGACAATGGCGTGCCTGAGTAAATGCTACATATTCCGTAGATTTTAGACTTGTCAATACTTCTAATTTGACCTCCCTAAAGACCGACACAAATCGAGGGTAACCCAAACAATCTTTGATTTTAACAACCACAAAACTGCGGAAAATCAAATGGCGTAGTTGCTAGGGAGGGAAAACGGTTGTTATTGACTTGTTTTATATATTTGAAATATTTGCATTGTTTTTACTTCATTTCAGTTGTTGT
>NC_044919.1:5813836-5814933 GCF_003576645.1 Ipomoea triloba | reverse complement strand
AAAATCAAATGGCGTCGTTGCCAGGGAGGGCAAACGGTTGTTATTGACTTGTTTTATATCTTTGAAATATTTGCATTGTTTTTACTTCATTTCAGTTGTTGTTTTTACATTGTTTGTACTAACATCCCTAAAACAACTACTATTTGTTCGGGTAGTAAACTTTCTTTCTTTCAACATTTTTGAAGGGTGAATGCAAACGACGGCTAGAGGCAACTAAGGCCTACACCCTCTATAGCTTGAAATAAACCGAGCCACAACGAGAAGGACAAAAAGAAAGGCCAAACCTAGTGAGATCCTAGTAGACTGAGAGGAGAATGGTAGTTCCTAAACCAGCCGAGAATAAACACCTTTGCAATGCAATTTTTCATAAACCATAAACACACTATGATGAATCATGGCTTACTAGAAATACATTTCCAAGCTTTTCCTTATTGATTTTAACAATTTTCTTCGTATCTCCTTTACTACAACATTCGTTCATTCAATATTTTTTGATTCTTTGTGACAATGGCGTGCCTGAGGAAAATGGTACATATTCCGTAGATTTTAGACTTGTCAATACTTCTAATTTGACCTCCCTAAAGACCGACACAACCCGAGGGTAACCCCAACAATCTTTGATTTTAACAACCACAAAACCACGTAAATCAAATGGCGTCGTTGCTAGGGAGGGCAAACGGTTGTTATTTACTTGTTTTATATATTTGAAATATTTGCATTGTTTTTACTTCATTTCAGTTGTTGTTTTTACTTTGTTTGTACTAACCTCCCTAAAACAACTACTATTTGTTCAGGTAGTAAACTTTCTTTCTTTCAACATTTTTTAAGGGTGAATGCAAACGACGGCTAGAGGCAACCAAGGCCTACACCCTCTATAGCTTGAAATAAACCGATCCACAACGAGAAGGACAAAAAGAAAGGCCAAACCTAGTGAGATCCTAGTAGACCGAGAGGAGAATGGTAGTTCCTAATGTAATACCCCGTATTTTCCTAACATTATTCTATCCTAAGGCGTTGACATTCCTAAGTTATGATCTTCAGATATTTCAAAAGAATTTTTATAAGTGAGTATAGTTGTTATTAAGCTGCGAACCTAC
>NC_044919.1:5810245-5813356 GCF_003576645.1 Ipomoea triloba | reverse complement strand
AATTTTTTTCCTTTTTCCCTTGCTTTTGCCGAAATGAAGAGGAGAGGAGAGAGAGAGAGATCATCTTCACCATTCTTCTTCCTCCATTGCTTCCATAGCCAAAATCCTTCTCAACTCTCAATTTTATTCGGTAAGTTTTCGATTTTATTCGGTAGAAAGCCTTGTAATCCTTCCTAGGTTATGAATCTATGCTTAGTTTCTTGATATTTGATGTTTTGGTGTTGATTTGGACCTAGGGTTTTAAGGTGAAAGTTGGGGAAAGATCCAAGAATTTCTTCCTAAGGTGTTAATAAACCTTTGAGGTAAGGAATTCCCTTAAGTTGGTTTAGTCACTTGAAATTAGATAATTGATTATTTGGTTGAAATATGGTGTTTTTGGAGCTTTGAGAATATTTTTGTATACATGTTCATAGCTTGGATATGCTTGTATATGTTGTATTTATGTCCATATAGGCTTATACTTGTGAAAATAGTGAAAGGAAATCAGGGTAGATTCTGGCAGTAACTTCCGAGATTTATTGGGAAAAATTGGTAAGGTATTTTGATCCTATTTTTTTTAGACATGTAGTTCTATAAGTGTAGAACCCGCATATAAAATTTCATAATGATCGGAGTAGTATAAGTATGGTTTTCGGAATTTTTCCCAAAACTGGTCCAGAGAGAGACAAAATTTCCGGACAGCACACTGCCAAGGGCAAAGATGGAATTTTCTGTGTTTATTCGCGGACCAAAATGACCAAAACTTTTTACGGACATCAAGTACTGTGAGTTGGGGTTCTACCATAAAACTTTCAAGTGAAAAAGAGTTCGGGAACTATTTTTACCGGCTCAATCTTTCGGACTGCGCCAAGCTGAATTTTCTAAATTAAGCTTAGTATGACTATGGATGTGTTAATGATAATTGTGAGGTAGTTAGTGAGTTAATGGTGATAAAGTTAGGTAAAGATATTATTATGATGTGTATTGAGGAAATTGTCATATGGAAATGTTGAGATAAAGGTTGTATATGGTGAATCTTGAGAAAGTAGTTGTTGGATGTTTTTGGGTTATGGTTAGGCAATGACCTTACCTATTAGAATTTATATATATTTGGATGTACGATATCCTCAAGTTATGATCTAATGGTGTTGATCATAGTGGAAGTTGTTGAGGACGATAGTTAAGGATGTTGGTTGATTTTAAGTGTGAGATGGACATATGAAGTGTATCCAAAAATGTTTATGAAAACTTACGTTGAAAAACGTATGCTATTTTGATATAAAGGTTGTCAAAACCTTATTGTTTGAGAAAATGATGTTTGAAAATCCTTCAGGGGCTAAAGAGGTAGCCGATTTCAAATATTGGACTCATTGGTGAAATATGTCCAAAAGAAATGATTTGAGTAAGAAAAATTGAAGGAAGAATCATGTTTTCAAAACCGTAGTTTCTAAAGTAAGTTGAGGAGGACCTTGATTGACCCACGGGTGGCTTTAAGTGCCCATTGCCCAGTGGTCGTTATATTGTTAGAGCGAAGTCTATTCGCCGTTATGTCGTCATGTTGGAATAAGGAGAGGTGCCCACGGGAAGGCTTGAGTGCCACAGCCCGGGGTTGGGATAAGGGAGGAACCTACGGGAGGGCTGGAGTGCCATGGCCCGAGGTTGTAGGCCTCACTCTTACTATATGAAACTAAGGAAGTTTTAAAAATGAGTAAAGAGTTACTCTGTAACGTCTTTGAGAAAGAAATGATTTTGTCTTACGAGACGAGTGGATTTTGATTCACTGAACGATATACTATTTTCCAAATGATTATGTTTTCAAACCTTTGTCTACTTTTGAGTGACATCGGATTTCCTTACTTAGCCGTCGCGCTAACTGCACTTCAATGTGTTTCTTATCAGTTGCAGATTAGTATGGGCCCCTGTAGCCGATGAGTTAAATCGAAGGGAAGTACAGGTTGAGGTCTACTCTTTGATGTAGACAGGAAGGGAAGTACAGGTTGAGGTCTACTCTTTGATGTAGACAGGGATTGTTATTAATGTTGTGGTCTACTCTTTGATGTAGACAGGGATTGTTATTAATGTTGTAAGTTTAGCCTGTGCACTTAGAGGGATTGTTATTAATGTTGTAAGTTTAGCCTGTGCACTTAGAGGGATTGTTATTAATGTTGTAAGTTTAGCCTGTGCACTTAGAGTAGAGTTTGTCAAAGAGGTGATAGAATTCACTCTAGGTGTGGCGGTAGCACCCGATTTTCTGTTGATATGATGTAAGCTTCCGCAGCCTTTTATTACGGATTTCGTAATAAATGTAAGAGTTGAAAATTGGGGTGTTACACCTAAACCAGCCGAGAATAAACACCTTTGCAATGCAATTTTTCATAAACCATAAACACACTATGATTAATCATGGCTTACTAGAAATTCATTTCCTAGCTTGCCCTTATTGATTTCAACAATTTTCTTCGTATCTCCTTTACTACAACATTCGTTCATTCAATATTTTTTGATTCTTTGTGACAATGGCGTGCCTGAGGAAAATGCTACATATTCCGTAGATTTTAGACTTGCCAATACTTCTAATTTGACCTCCCTAAAGACGGACACAACCCGAGGGTAACCCCAACAATCTTTGATTTTAACAACCACAAAACCGCGTAAATCAAATGGCGTCGTTGCTAGGGAGGGCAAACGGTTGTTATTGACATGTTGTATATATTTGAAATATTTGCATTGTTTTTACTTCATTTCAGTTGTTGTTTTTACTTTGTTTGTACTAACCTCCCTAAAACAACAACTATTTGTTCAGGTAGTAAACTTTCTTTCTTTCAACATTTTTGAAGGGTGAATGCAAACGACGGCTAGAGGCAACCAAGGCCTACACCCTCTATAGCTTGAAATAAACCGAGCCACAACATGAAAGACAAAAAGAAAGGCCAAACCTAGTGAGATCCTAGTAGACTGAGAGGAGAATGGTAGTTCCTAAACCAGCCGAGAATAAACACCTTTGCAATGCAATTTTTCATAAACCATAAACACATTATGATGAATCATGGCTTACTAGAAATTCATTTCCTAGCTTTTCCTTATTGATTTCAACAATTTTCTTCGTATCTGCTTTACTACAACATTCGTTCA
>NC_044919.1:5795676-5809225 GCF_003576645.1 Ipomoea triloba | reverse complement strand
TGGCGTGCCTGAGGAAAATGCTACATATTCCGTAGATTTTAGACTTGTCAATACTTCTAATTTGACCTCCCTAAAGACCGACACAACCCGAGGGTAATCCCAACAATCTTTGATTTTAACAACCACAAAACCGCGTAAATCAAATGGCGTCGTTGCTAGGGAGGGCAAACGGTTGTTATTGACTTGTTTTATATATTTGAAATATTTGCATTGTTTTTACTTCATTTCAGTTGTTGTTTTTACTTTGTTTGTACTAACCTCCCTAAAACAACTACTATTTGTTCGGGTAGTAAACTTTCTTTCTTTCAACATTTTTGAAGGGTGAATGCAAATGACGGCTAGAGGCAACCAAGGCCTACACCCTCTATAGCTTGAAATAAACCGAGCCACAACGAGAAGGACAAAAAGAAAGGCCAAACCTAGTGAGATCCTTGTAGACCGAGAGGAGAATGGTAGTTCCAAAACCCCCCGAGAATAAACACCTTTGCAATGCAATTTGTCATAAACCATAAACACACTATGATGTATCATGGCTTAATAGAAATTCATTTCCTACTTTTCCTTATTGATTTCAAAAATTTTCTTCGTATCTCCTTTACTACAACATTCGTTCATTCAATATTTTTTGATTCTTTGTGACAATGGCGTGCCTGAGGAAAATGCTACATATTCCTTTGATTAAAGACTTGTCAATAATTCTAATTTGACCTCCCTAAAGACCGACACAACCCGAGGGTAACCCCAACAATATTTGATTTTAACAACCACAAAACCGCGGAAAATCAAATGGCGTCGTTGCTAGGGAGGGCAAACGGTTGTTATTGACTTGTTTTATATCTTTGAAATATTTGCATTGTTTTTACTTCATTTCAGTTGTTGTTTTTACTTTGTTTGTACTAACCGTCCTAAAACAACTACTATTTGTTCGGGTAGTAAACTTTCTTTCTTTCAACATTTTTTAAGGGTGAATGCAAACGACGGCTAGAGGCAACCAAGGCCTACACCCTCTATAGCTTGAAATAAACCGATCCACAACGAGAAGGACAAAAAGAAAGACCAAACCTAGTGAGATCCTTGTAGACCGAGAGGAGAATGGTTGTTCCTAAACCAGCCGAGAATAAACACCTTTGCAATGCAATTTTTCATAAACCATAAACACACTATGATGAATCATGGCTTACTAGAAATTCATTTCCTAGCTTTTCCTTATTGATTTTAACAATTTTCTTCGGATCTCCGTTACTACAACATTCGTTCATTCAATATTTTTTGATTCTTTGTGACAATGGCGTGCCTGAGGAAAATGCTACATATTCCGTAGATTAAAGACTTGTCAATACTTCTAATTTGACCTCCCTAAAGACCGACACAAATCGAGGATAACCCCAACAATCTTTGATTTTAACAACCACGAAACTGCGGAAAATCAAATGGCGTCGTTGCTAGGGAGGGCAAACGGTTGTTATTGACTTGTTTTATATATTTGAAATATTTGCATTGTTTTTACTTCATTTCAGTTGTTGTTTTTACTTTGTTTGTACTAACCTCCCTAAAAGAACTACTATTTGTTCGGGTAGTAAACTTTCTTTCTTTCAACATTTTTTAAGGGTGAATGCAAATGACGGCTAGAGGCAACCAAGGCCTACACCCTCTATAGCTTGAAATAAACCGAGCCACAACGAGAAGGACAAAAAGAAAGACCAAACCTAGTGAGATCCTAGTAGACCGAGAGGAGAATGGTAGTTCTTAAACCCCCTGAGAATAAACACCTTTGCAATGCAATTTTTCATAAACCATAAACACACTATGATGAATCATGGCTTACTAGAAATTCATTTCCTAGCTTTTCCTTATTGATTTTAACAATTTTCTTCGTATCTCCTTGACTACAACATTCGTTAATTCAACATTCTTTGAGTCTCAGTGACAATGGCGCGACTGAGGAAAATGCTACATATTCCTTTGATTAATGACTTGTCAATAATTCTAATTTGACCTCCCTAAAGACCGACACAACCCGAGGGTAACCCCAACAATATTTGATTTTAACAACCACAAAACCGCGAAAAATCAAATGGCGTCGTTACCAGGGAGGGCAAACGGTTGTTATTGACTAGTTTTATATCTTTGAAATATTTGCATTGGTTTTACTTCATTTCAGTTGTTGTTTTTACATTGTTTGTACTAACAACCCTTAAACAACTACTATTTGTTCGGGTAGTAAACTGTCTTTCTTTCAACATTTTTGAAGGGTGAATGCAAACGACGGCTAGAGGCAACTAAGGCCTACACCCTCTATAGCTTGAAATAAACCGAGCCACAACGAGAAGGACAAAAAGAAAGGCCAAACCTAGTGAGATCCTAGTAGACCGGGAGGAGAATGGTAGTTCCTAAACCCCCCGAGAATAAACACCTTTGCAATGCAATTTTTCATAAACCATAAACACACTATGATGAATCATGGCTTACTAGAAATTCATTTCCTAGCTTTTCCTT
Organism: Ipomoea triloba; assembly: GCF_003576645.1. Classification (NCBI taxonomy): domain Eukaryota; kingdom Viridiplantae; phylum Streptophyta; class Magnoliopsida; order Solanales; family Convolvulaceae; genus Ipomoea; species Ipomoea triloba. The sequence continues at coordinate 5,806,729 of NC_044919.1, read as the reverse complement.
ATTGATTTCAACAATTTTCTTCGTATCTCCTTTACTACAACATTCGTTCATTCAATATTTTTTGATTCTTTGTGACAATGGCGTGCCTGAGGAAAATGCTACATATTCCGTAGATTAAAGACTTGTCAATACTTCTAATTTGACCTCCCTAAACACCGACACAAATCGAGGGTAACCCCAACAATCTTTGATTTTAACAACCACAAAACTGCGGAAAATCAAATGGCGTCGTTGCTAGGGAGGGCAAACGGTTGTTATTGACTTGTTTTATATATTTGAAATATTTGCATTGTTTTTACTTCATTTCAGTTGTTGTTTTTACTTTGTTTGTACTAACAACCCTTAAACAACTACTATTTGTTCGGGTAGTAAACTTTCTTTCTTTCAACATTTTTGAAGGGTGAATGCAAACGACGGCTAGAGGCAACCAAGGCCTACACCCTCTATAGCTTGAAATAAATCGAGCCACAACGAGAAGGACAAAAAGAAAGGCCAAACCTAGTGAGATCCTAGTAGACCGGTAGGAGAATGGTAGTTCCTAAACCCCCCGAGAATAAACACCTTTGCAATGCAATTTTTCATAAACCATAAACACACTATGATGAATCATGGCTTACTAGAAATTCATTTCCTAGCTTTTCCTTATTGATTTCAACAATTTTCTTCGTATCTCCTTTACTACAACATTCGTTCATTCAATATTTTTTGATTCTTTGTGACAATGGCGTGCCTGAGGAAAATGCTACATATTCCGTAGATTAAAGACTTGTCAATACTTCTAATTTGACCTCCCTAAAGACCGACACAAATCGAGGATAACCCCAACAATCTTTGATTTTATCAACCACGAAACTGCGGAAAATCAAATGGCGTCGTTGCTAGGGAGGGCAAACGGTTGTTATTGACTTGTTTTATATATTTGAAATATTTGCATTGTTTTTACTTCATTTCAGTTGTTGTTTTTACTTTGTTTGTACTAACCTCCCTAAAAGAACTACTATTTGTTCGGGTAGTAAACTTTCTTTCTTTCAACATTTTTTAAGGATGAATGCAAATGACGGCTAGAGGCAACAAGGCCTACACCCTCTATAGCTTGAAATAAACCGAGCCACAACGAGAAGGACAAAAAGAAAGGCCAAACCTAGTGAGATCCTAGTAGACCGAGAGGAGAATGGTAGTTCCTAAACCCCCTGAGAATAAACACCTTTGCAATGCAATTTTTCATAAACCATAAACACACTATGATGAATCATGGCTTACTAGAAATTCATTTCCTAGCTTTTCCTTATTGATTTCAACAATTTTCTTCGTATCTCCTTTACTACAACATTCGTTCATTCAATATTTTTTGATTCTTTGTGACAATGGCGTGCCTGAGGAAAATGCTACATATTCCGTAGATTAAAGACTTGTCAATACTTCTAATTTGACCTCCCTAAAGACCGACACAAATCGAGGGTAACCCCAACAATCTTTGATTTTAACAACCACAAAACTGCGGAAAATCAAATGGCGTCGTTGCTAGGGAGGGCAAACGGTTGTTATTGACTTGTTTTATATATTTGAAATATTTGCATTGTTTTTACTTCATTTCAGTTGTTGTTTTTACTTTGTTTGTACTAACCTCCCTAAAACAACTACTATTTGTTCGGGTAGTAAACTTTCTTTCTTTCAACATTTTTGAAGGGTGAATGCAAACGACGGCTAGAGGCAACCAAGGCCTACACCCTCTATAGCTTGAAATAAACCGAGCCACAACGAGAAGGACAAAAAGAAAGGCCAAACCTAGTGAGATCCTAGTAGACCGAGAGGAGAATGGTAGTTCCTAAACCCCCCGAGAATAAACACCTTTGCAATGCAATTTTTCATAAACCATAAACACACTATGATGAATCATGGCTTACTAGAAATTCATTTCCTAGCTTTTCCTTATTGATTTTAACAATTTTCTTCGTATCTCCTTGACTACAACATTCGTTTATTCAATATTCTTTGAGTCTCAGTGACAATGGCGTGACTGAGGAAAATGCTACATATTCCTTTGATTAAAGACTTGTCAATAATTCTAATTTGACCTCCCTAAAGACCGACACAACCCGAGGGTAACCCAACAATATTTGATTTTAACAACCACAAAACCGCGAAAAATCAAATGGCGTCGTTGCCAGGGAGGGCAAACGGTTGTTATTGACTTGTTTTATATCTTTGAAATATTTGCATTGTTTTTACTTCATTTCAGTTGTTGTTTTTACATTGTTTGTACTAACAACCCTTAAACAACTACTATTTGTTCGGGTAGTAAACTGTCTTTCTTTCAACATTTTTGAAGGGTGAATGCAAACGACGGCTAGAGGCAACTAAGGCCTACACCCTCTATAGCATGAAATAAACCGAGCCACAACGAGAAGGACAAAAAGAAAGGCCAAACCTAGTGATATCCTAGTAGACCGAGAGGAGAATGGTAGTTCCTAAACCCCCGAGAATAAACACCTTTGCAATGCAATTTTTCATAAACCATAAACACACTATGATGAATCATGGCTTACTAGAAATTCATTTCCTAGCTTCTCCTTGTTGATTTCAACAATTTTTCTTCGTATCTCCTTTACTACAACATTCGTTCATTCAATATTTTTTGATTCTTTGTGACAATGGCGTGCCTGAGGAAAATGCTCCATATTCCGTAGATTAAAGACTTGTCAATACTTCTAATTTGACCTCCCTAAACACCGACACAAATCGAGGGTAACCCCAACAATCTTTGATTTTAACAACCACAAAACTGCGGAAAATCAAATGGCGTCGTTGCTAGGGAGGGCAAACGGTTGTTATTGACTCGTTTTATATATTTGAAATATTTGCATTGTTTTTACTTCATTTCAGTTGTTGTTATTACTTTGTTTGTACTAACCTCCCTAAAACAACTACTATTTGTTCGGATAGTAAACTTTCTTTCTTTCAGCATTTTTGAAGGTTGAATGCAAACGACGGCTAGAGGCAACCAAGGCCTACACCCTCTATTGCTTGAAATAAACCGAGCCACAACGAGAAGGACAAAAAGAAATGCCAAACCTAGTGAGATCCTAGTAGACCGGTAGGAGAATGGTAGTTCCTAAACCCCCCGAGAATAAACACCTTTGCAATGCAATTTTTCATAAACCATAAACACACTATGCTGAATCATGGCTTACTAGAAATTCATTTCCTAGCTTTTCCTTATTGATTTCAACAATTTTCTTCGTATCTCCTTTACTACAACATTCGTTCATTCAATATTTTTTGATTCTTTGTGACAATGGCGTGCCTGAGGAAAATACTACATATTTCGTAGATTAAAGACTTGTCAATACTTCTAATTTGACCTCCCTAAACACCGACACAAATCGAGGGTAACCCCAACAATCTTTGATTTTAACAACCACAAAACTGCGGAAAATCAAATGGCGTCGTTGCCAGGGAGGGCAAACGGTTGTTATTGACTCGTTTTATATCTTTGAAATATTTACATTGTTTTTACTTCATTTCAGTTGTTGTTTTTACATTGTTTGTACTAACAACCCTTAAACAACTACTATTTGTGCGGGTAGTAAACTGTCTTTCTTTCAACATTTTTGAAGGGTGAAAGCAAACGACGGCTAGAGGCAACTAAGGCCTACACCCTCTATAGCATGAAATAAACCGAGCCACAACGAGAAGGAGAAAAAGAAATGCCAAACCTAGTGATATCCTAGTAGACCGAGAGGAGAATGGCAGTTCCTAAACCCCCGAGAATAAACACCTTTGCAATGCAATTTTTCATAAACCATAAACACACTATGATGAATCATGGCTTACTAGAAATTCATTTCCGAGCTTTTCCTTATTGATTTCAATAATTTTCTTCGTATCTCCTTTACTACAACATTCGTTCATTCAATATTTTTTGATTCTTTGTGACAATGGCGTGCCTGAGGAAAATGCTACATATTCCGTAGATTAAAGACTTGTCAATACTTCTAATTTGACCTCCGTAAAGACCGACACAAATCGAGGGTAACCCCAACAATCTTTGATTTTAACAACCACAAAACTGCGGAAAATCAAATGGCGTCGTTGCTAGGGAGGGCAAACGGTTGTTATTGACCTGTTTTATATATTTGAAATATTTGCATTGTTTTTACTTCATTTCAGTTGTTGTTTTTACTTTGTTTGTACTAACCTCCCTAAAACAACTACTATTTGTTCGGATAGTAAACTTTCTTTCTTTCAACATTTTTGAAGGGTGAATGCAAACGACGGCTAGAGGCAACCAAGGCCTACACCCTCTATAGCTTGAAATAAACCGAGCCACAACGAGAAGGACAAAAAGAAAGGCCAAACCTAGTGAGATCCTAGTAGACCGAGAGGAGAATGGTAGTTCCTAAACCCCCCGAGAATAAACACCTTTGCAATGCAATTTTTCATAAACCATAAACACACTATGATGAATCATGGCTTACTAGAAATTCATTTCCTAGCTTTTCCTTATTGATTTCAACAATTTTCTTCGTATCTCCTTTACTACAACATTCGTTCATTCAATATTTTTTGATTCTTTGTGACAATGGCGTGCCTGAGGAAAATGCTACATATTCCGTAGATTAAAGACTTGTCAATACTTCTAATTTGACCTCCCTAAAGACCGACACAAATCGAGGGTAACCCCAACAATCTTTGATTTTAACAACCACAAAACTGCGGAAAATCAAATGGCGTCGTTGCTAGGGAGGGCAAACGGTTGTTATTGACTTGTTTTATATATTTGAAATATTTGCATTGTTTTTACTTCATTTCTGTTGTTGTTTTTACTTTGTTTGTACTAACCTCCCTAAAACAACTACTATTTGTTCGGGTAGTAAACTTTCTTTCTTTCAACATTTTTGAAGGGTGAATGCAAACGACGGCTAGAGGCAACCAAGGCCTACACCCTCTATAGCTTGAAATAAACCGAGCCACAACGAGAAGGACAAAAAGAAAGGCCAAACCTAGTGAGATCCTAGTAGACCGGAGAGGAGAATGGTAGTTCCTAAACCCCCGAGAATAAACACCATTGCAATGCAATTTTTCATAAACCATAAACACACTATGATGAATCATGGCTTACTAGAAATTCATTTCCTAGCTTTTCCTTATTGATTTCAACAATTTTCTTCGTATCTCCTTTACTACAACATTCGTTCATTCAATATTTTTTGATTCTTTGTGACAATGGCGTGCCTGAGGAAAATGCTACATATTCCGTAGATTAAAGACTTGTCAATACTTCTAATTTGACCTCCCTAAACACCGACACAAATCGAGGGTAACCCCAACAATCTTTGATTTTAACAACCACAAAACTGCGGAAAATCAAATGGCGTCGTTGCTAGGGAGGGCAAACGGTTGTTATTGACTTGTTTTATATATTTGAAATATTTGCATTGTTTTTACTTCATTTCAGTTGTTGTTTTTACTTTGTTTGTACTAACCTCCCTAAAACAACTACTATTTGTTCGGGTAGTAAACTTTCTTTCTTTCAACATTTTTGAAGGGTGAATGCAAACGACGGCTAGAGGCAACCAAGGCCTACACCCTCTATAGCTTGAAATAAACCGAGCCACAACGAGAAGGACAAAAAGAAAGGCCAAACCTAGTGAGATCCTAGTAGACCGAGAGGAGAATGGTAGTTCCTAAACCCCCCGAGAATAAACACCTTTGCAATGCAATTTTTCATAAACCATAAACACACTATGATGAATCATGGCTTACTAGAAATTCATTTCCTAGCTTCTCCTTATTGATTTCAACAATTTTTCTTCGTATCTCCTTTACTACAACATTCGTTCATTCAATATTTTTTGATTCTTTGTGACAATGGCGTGCCTGAGGAAAATGCTACATATTCCGTAGATTAAAGACTTGTCAATACTTCTAATTTGACCTCCCTAAAGACCGACACAAATCGAGGGTAACCCCAACAATCTTTGATTTTAACAACCACAAAACTGCGGAAAATCAAATGGCGTCGTTGCTAGGGAGGGCAAACGGTTGTTATTGACTTGTTTTATATATTTGAAATATTTGCATTGTTTTTACTTCATTTCAGTTGTTGTTTTTACTTTGTTTGTACTAACCTCCCTAAAACAACTACTATTTGTTCGGGTAGTAAACTTTCTTTCTTTCAACATTTTTGAAGGTTGAATGCAAACGACGGCTAGAGGCAACCAAGGCCTACCCCCTCTATAGCTTGAAATAAACCGAGCCACAACGAGAAGGACAAAAAGAAAGGCCAAACCTAGTGAGATCCTAGTAGACCGGTAGGAGAATGGTAGTTCCTAAACCCCCCGAGAATAAACACCTTTGCAATGCAATTTTTCATAAACCATAAACACACTATGATGAATCATGGCTTACTAGAAATTCATTTCCTAGCTTTTCGTTATTGATTTCAATAATTTTCTTCGTATCTCCTTTACTACAACATTCGTTCATTCAATATATTTTGATTCTTTGTGACAATGGCGTGCCTGAGGAAAATGCTACATATTCCGTAGATTAAAGACTTGTCAATACTTCTAATTTGACCTCCCTAAACACCGACACAAATCGAGGGTAACCCCAACAATCTTTGATTTTAACAACCACAAAACTGCGGAAAATCAAATGGCGTCGTTGCTAGGGAGGGCAAACGGTTGTTATTGACTTGTTTTATATATTTGAAATATTTGCATTGTTTTTACTTCATTTCAGTTGTTGTTTTTACTTTGTTTGTACTAACCTCCCTAAAACAACTACTATTTGTTCGGGTAGTAAACTTTCTTTCTTTCAACATTTTTGAAGGGTGAATGCAAACGACGGCTAGAGGCAACTAAGGCCTACACCCTCTATAGCATGAAATAAACCGAGCCACAACGAGAAGGAGAAAAAGAAAGGCCAAACCTAGTGCTATCCTAGTAGACCGAGAGGAGAATGGCAGTTCCTAAACCCCCGAGAATAAAACCTTTGCAATGCAATTTTTCATAAACCATAAACACACTATGATGAATCATGGCTTACTAGAAATTCATTTCCTAGCTTTTCCTTATTGATTTCAATAATTTTCTTCGTATCTCCTTTACTACAACATTCGTTCATTCAATATTTTTTGATTCTTTGTGACAATGGCGTGCCTGAGGAAAATGCTACATATTCCGTAGATTAAATACTTGTCAATACTTCTAATTTGACCTCCCTAAAGACCGACACAAATCGAGGGTAACCGCAACAATCTTTGATTTTAACAACCACAAAACTGCGGAAAATCAAATGGCGTCGTTGCTAGGGAGGGCAAACGGTTGTTATTGACCTGTTTTATATATTTGAAATATTTGCATTGTTTTTACTTCATTTCAGTTGTTGTTTTTACTTTGTTTGTACTAACCTCCCTAAAACAACTACTATTTGTTCGGATAGTAAACTTTCTTTCTTTCAACATTTTTGAAGGGTGAATGCAAACGACGGCTAGAGGCAACTAAGGCCTACACCCTCTATAGCATGAAATAAACCGAGCCACAACGAGAAGGACAAAAAGAAAGGCCAAACCTAGTGATATCCTAGTAGACCGAGAGGAGAATGGCAGTTCCTAAACCCCCGAGAATAAACACCTTTGCAATGCAATTTTTCATAAACCATAAACACACTATGATGAATCATGGCTTACTAGAAATTAATTTCCTAGCTTTTCCTTATTGATTTCAATAATTTTCTTCGTATCTCCTTTACTACAACATTCGTTCATTCAATATTTTTTGATTCTTTGTGACAATGGCGTGCCTGAGGAAAATGCAACATATTCCGTAGATTAAAGACTTGTCAATACTTCTAATTTGACATACCTAAAGACCGACACAAATCGAGGGTAACCCCAACAATCTTTGATTTTAACAACAACAAAACTGCGGAAAATCAAATGGCGTCGTTGCTAGGGAGGGCAAACGGTTGTTATTGACTTGTTTTATATCTTTGAAATATTTGCATTGTTTTTACTTCATTTCAGTTGTTGTTTTTACTTTGTTTGTACTAACCTCCCTAAAACAACTACTATTTGTTCGGATAGTAAACTTTCTTTCTTTCAACATTTTTGAAGGGTGAATGCAAACGACGGCTAGAGGTAACCAAGGCCTACACCGTCTATAGCTTGAAATAAACCGAGCCACAACGAGAAGGACAAAAAGAAAGGCCAAACCTAGTGATATCCTAGTAGACCGAGAGGAGAATGGCAGTTCCTAAACCCCCGAGAATAAACACCTTTGCAATGCAATTTTTCATAAACCATAAACACACTATGATGAATCATGGCTTACTAGAAATTCATTTCCTAACTTTTCCTTATTGATTTCAACAATTTTTCTTCGTATCTCGTTTACTACAACATTCGTTCATTCAATATTTTTTGATTCTTTGTGACAATGGCGTGCCTGAGGAAAATGCTACATATTCCGTAGATTAAAGACTTGTCAATACTTCTAATTTGACCTCCCTAAACACCGACACAAATCGAGGGTAACCCCAACAATCTTTGATTTTAACAACCACAAAACTGCGGAAAATCAAATGCCGTCGTTGCTAGGGAGGGCAAACGGTTGTTATTGACTCGTTTTATATATTTGAAATATTTGCATTGTTTTTACTTCATTTCAGTTGTTGTTTTTACTTTGTTTGTACTAACCTCCCTAAAACAACTACTATTTGTTCGGGTAGTAAACTTTCTTTCTTTCAACATTTTTGAAGGGTGAATGCAAACGACGGCTAGAGGCAACCAAGGCCTACACCCTCTATAGCTTGAAATAAACCGAGCCACAACGAGAAGGACAAAAAGAAAGGCCAAACCTAGTGAGATCCTAGTAGACCGGGAGGAGAATGGTAGTTCCTAAACCCCCCGAGAATAAACACCTTTGCAATGCAATTTTTCATAAACCATAAACACACTATGATGAATCATGGCTTACTAGAAATTCATTTCCTAGCTTTTCCTTATTGATTTCAACAATTTTCTTCGTATCTCCTTTACTACAACATTCGTTCATTCAATATTTTTTGATTCTTTGTGACAATGGCGTGCCTGAGGAAAATGCTACATATTCCGTAGATTAAAGACTTGTCAATACTTCTAATTTGACCTCCCTAAAGACAGACACAAATCGAGGGTAACCCCAACAGTTTTTGATTTTAACAACAACAAAACTGCGGAAAATCAAATGGCGTCGTTGCTAGGGAGGGCAAACGGTTGTTATTGACTTGTTTTTATATCTTTGAAATATTTGCATTGTTTTTACTTCATTTCAGTTGTTGTTTTTACATTGTTTGTACTAACAACCCTTAAACAACTACTATTTGTTCGGGTAGTAAACTGTCTTTCTTTCAACATTTTTGAAGGGTGAATGCAAACGACGGCTAGAGGCAACTAAGGCCTAGACCCTCTATAGCATGAAATAAACCGAGCCACAACGAGAAGGACAAAAAGAAAGGCCAAACCTAGTGATATCCTAGTAGACCGAGAGGAGAATGGTAGTTCCTAAACCCCCCGAGAATAAACACCTTTGCAATGCAATTTTTCATAAACCATAAACACACTATGATGAATCATGGCTTACTAGAAATTCATTTCCTAGCTTTTCCTTATTGATTTCAACAATTTTCTTCGTATCTCCTTGTCTACAACATTCGTTCATTCAATATTTTTTGATTCTTTGTGACAATGGCGTGCCTGAGGAAAATGCTACATATTCCGTAGATTAAAGACTTCTCAATACTTCTAATTTGACCTCCCTAAACACCGACACAAATCGAGGATAACCCCAACAATCTTTGATTTTAACAACCACAAAACTGCGGAAAATCAAATGCCGTCGTTGCTAGGGAGGGCAAACGGTTGTTATTGACTCGTTTTATATATTTGAAATATTTGCATTGTTTTTACTTCATTTCAGTTGTTGTTTTTACTTTGTTTGTACTAACCTCCCTAAAACAACTACTATTTGTTCGGATAGTAAACTTTCTTTCTTTCAACATTTTTGAAGGTTGAATGCAAACGACGGCTAGAGGCAACCAAGGCCTACACCCTCTATAGCTTGAAATAAACCGAGCCACAACGACAAGGACAAAAAGAAAGGCCAAACCTAGTGAGATCCTAGTAGACCGGTAGGAGAATGGTAGTTCCTAAACCCCCCGAGAATAAACACCTTTGCAATGAAATTTTTCATAAACCATAAACACACTATGATGAATCATGGCTTACTAGAAATTCATTTCCTAGCTTTTCCTTATTGATTTCAACAATTTTCTTCGTATCTCCTTTACTACAACATTCGTTCATTCAATATTTTTTGATTCTTTGTGACAATGGCGTGCCTGAGGAAAATGCTACATATTCCGTAGATTAAAGACTTGTCAATACTTCTAATTTGACCTCCCTAAACACCGACACAAATCGAGGATAACCCCAACAATCTTTGATTTTAACAACCACAAAACTGCGGAAAATCAAATGCCGTCGTTGCTAGGGAGGGCAAACGGTTGTTATTGACTCGTTTTATATATTTGAAATATTTGCATTGTTTTTACTTCATTTCAGTTGTTGTTTTTACTTTGTTTGTACTAACCTCCCTAAAACAACTACTATTTGTTCGGATAGTAAACTTTCTTTCTTTCAACATTTTTGAAGGTTGAATGCAAACGACGGCTAGAGGCAACCAAGGCCTACACCCTCTATAGCTTGAAATAAACCGAGCCACAACGAGAAGGACAAAAAGAAAGGCCAAACCTAGTGAGATCCTAGTAGACCGGTAGGAGAATGGTAGTTCCTAAACCCCCCGAGAATAAACACCTTTGCAATGAAATTTTTCATAAACCATAAACACACTATGATGAATCATGGCTTACTAGAAATTCATTTCCTAGCTTTTCCTTATTGATTTCAACAATTTTCTTCGTAACAACATTCGTTCATTCAATATTTTTTGATTCTTTGTGACAATGGCGTGCCTGAGGCGTGCCTGAGGAAAATGCTACATATTCC
>NC_044919.1:5781420-5794596 GCF_003576645.1 Ipomoea triloba | reverse complement strand
ACAACGAGAAAGGACAAAAAGAAAGGCCAAACCTAGTGATATCCTAGTAGACTGAGAGGAGAATGGTAGTTCCTAAACCCCCGAGAATAAACACCTTTGCAATGCAATTTTTCATAAACCATAAACACACTATGATGAATCATGGCTTACTAGAAATTCATTTCCTAGCTTTTCCTTATTGATTTCAACAATTTTCTTCGTATCTCCTTTACTACAACATTCGTTCATTCAATATTTTTTGATTCTTTGTGACAATGGCGTGCCTGAGGAAAATGCTACATATTCCGTAGATTAAAGACTTGTCAATACTTCTAATTTGACCTCCCTAAAGACCGACACAAATCGAGGGTAACCCCAACAATCTTTGATTTTAACAACCACAAAACTGCGGAAAATCAAATGGCGTCGTTGCTAGGGAGGGCAAACGGTTGTTATTGACTTGTTTTATATATTTGAAATATTTGCATTGTTTTTACTTCATTTCAGTTGTTGTTTTTACTTTGTTTGTACTAACCTCCCTAAAACAACTACTATTTGTTCGGGTAGTAAACTTTCCTAAAACAACTACTATTTGTTCGGATAGTAAACTTTCGGCTAGAGGCAACCAAGGCCTACACCCTCTATAGCTTGAAATAAACCGAGCCACAACGAGAAGGACAAAAAGAAAGGCCAAACCTAGTGAGATCCTAGTAGACCGAGAGGAGAATGGTAGTTCCTAAACCCCCCGAGAATAAACACCTTTGCAATGCAATTTTTCATAAACCATAAACACACTATGATGAATCATGGCTTACTAGAAATTCATTTCCTAGCTTTTCCTTATTGATTTCAACAATTTTCTTCGTATCTCCTTTACTACAACATTCGTTCATTCAATATTTTTTGATTCTTTGTGACAATGGCGTGCCTGAGGAAAATGCTACATATTCCGTAGATTAAAGACTTGTCAATACTTCTAATTTGACATCCCTAAAGACCGACACAAATCGAGGGTAACCCCAACAATCTTTGATTTTAACAACAACAAAACTGCGGAAAATCAAATGGCGTCGTTGCTAGGGAGGGCAAACGGTTGTTATTGACTTGTTTTATATATTTGAAATATTTGCATTGTTTTTACTTCATTTCAGTTGTTGTTTTTACTTTGTTTGTACTAACCTCCCTAAAACAACTACTATTTGTTCGGATAGTAAACTTTCTTTCTTTCAACATTTTTGAAGGTTGAATGCAAACGACGGCTAGAGGCAACCAAGGCCTACACCCTCTATAGCTTGAAATAAACCGAGCCACAACGAGAAGGACAAAAAGAAAGGCCAAACCTAGTGAGATCCTAGTAGACCGAGAGGAGAATGGTAGTTCCTAAACCCCCCGAGAATAAACACCTTTGCAATGCAATTTTTCATAAACCATAAACACACTATGATGAATCATGGCTTACTAGAAATTCATTTCCTAGCTTTTCCTTATTGATTTCAACAATTTTCTTCGTATCTCCTTTACTACAACATTCGTTCATTCAATATTTTTTGATTCTTTGTGACAATGGCGTGCCTGAGGAAAATGCTACATATTCCGTAGATTAAAGACTTGTCAATACTTCTAATTTGACCTCCCTAAAGACCGACACAAATCGAGGGTAACCCCAACAATCTTTGATTTTAACAACAACAAAACTGCGGAAAATCAAATGGCGTCGTTGCTAGGGAGGGTAAACGGTTGTTATTGACTTGTTTTTATATCTTTGAAATATTTGCATTGTTTTTACTTCATTTCAGTTGTTGTTTTTACATTGTTTGTACTAACAACCTAAAACAACTACTATTTGTTCGGGTAGTAAACTTTCTTTCTTTCAACATTTTTGAAGGGTGAATGCAAACGACGGCTAGAGGCAACCAAGGCCTACACCCTCTATAGCTTGAAATAAACCGAGCCACAACGAGAAGGACAAAAAGAAAGGCCAAACCTAGTGAGATCCTAGTAGACCGAGAGGAGAATGGTAGTTCCTAAACCCCCCGAGAATAAACACCTTTGCAATGCAATTTTTCATAAACCATAAACACACTATGATGAATCATGGCTTACTAGAAATTCATTTCCTAGCTTTTCCTTATTGATTTCAACAATTTTCTTCGTATCTCCTTTACTACAACATTCGTTCATTCAATATTTTTTGATTCTTTGTGACAATGGCGTGCCTGAGGAAAATGCTACATATTCCGTAGATTAAAGACTTGTCAATACTTCTAATTTGACCTCCCTAAAGACCGACACAAATCGAGGGTAACCCCAACAATCTTTGATTTTAACAACCACAAAACTGCGGAAAATCAAATGGCGTCGTTGCTAGGGAGGGCAAACGGTTGTTATTGACTCGTTTTATATATTTGAAATATTTGCATTGTTTTTACTTCATTTCAGTTGTTGTTTTTACTTTGTTTGTACTAACCTCCCTAAAACAACTACTATTTGTTCGGATAGTAAACTTTCGGCTAGAGGCAACCAAGGCCTACACCCTCTATAGCTTGAAATAAACCGAGCCACAACGAGAAGGACAAAAAGAAAGGCCAAACCTAGTGAGATCCTAGTAGACCGGTAGGAGAATGGTAGTTCCTAAACCTCCCGAGAATAAACACCTTTGCAATGCAATTTTTCATAAACCATAAACACACTATGATGAATCATGGCTTACTAGAAATTCATTTCCTAGCTTTTCCTTATTGATTTCAACAATTTTCTTCGTATCTCCTTTACTACAACATTCGTTCATTCAATATTTTTTGATCCTTTGTGACAATGGCGTGCCTGAGGAAAATGCTACATATTCCGTAGATTAAAGACTTGTCAATACTTCTAATTTGACCTCCCTAAACACCGACACAAATCGAGGATAACCCCAACAATCTTTGATTTTAACAACCACAAAACTGCGGAAAATCAAATGCCGTCGTTGCTAGGGAGGGCAAACGGTTGTTATTGACTCGTTTTATATATTTGAAATATTTGCATTGTTTTTACTTCATTTCAGTTGTTGTTTTTACTTTGTTTGTACTAACCTCCCTAAAACAACTACTATTTGTTCGGATAGTAAACTTTCGGCTATAGGCAACCAAGGCCTACACCCTCTATAGCTTGAAATAAACCGAGCCACAACGAGAAGGACAAAAAGAAAGGCCAAACCTAGTGAGATCCTAGTAGACCGGTAGGAGAATGGTAGTTCCTAAACCTCCCGAGAATAAACACCTTTGCAATGCAATTTTTCATAAACCATAAACACACTATGATGAATCATGGCTTACTAGAAATTCATTTCCTAGCTTTTCCATATTGATTTCAACAATTTTCTTCGTATCTCCTTTACTACAACATTCGTTCATTCAATATTTTTTGATTCTTTGTGACAATGGCGTGCCTGAGGAAAATGCTACATATTCCGTAGATTAAAGACTTGTCAATACTTCTAATTTGACCTCCCTAAAGACCGACACAAATCGAGGGTAACCCCAACAATCTTTGATTTTAACAACCACAAAACTGCGGAAAATCAAATGGCGTCGTTGCTAGGGAGGGCAAACGGTTGTTATTGACTTGTTTTATATATTTGAAATATTTGCATTGTTTTTACTTCATTTCAGTTGTTGTTTTTACTTTGTTTGTACTAACCTCCCTAAAACAACTACTATTTGTTCGGGTAGTAAACTTTCTTTCTTTCAACATTTTTGAAGGGTGAATGCAAACGACGGCTAGAGGCAACTAAGGCCTACACCCTCTATAGCATGAAATAAACCGAGCCACAACGAGAAGGACAAAAAAGAAAGGCCAAACCTAGTGATATCCTAGTAGACCGAGAGGAGAATGGTAGTTCCTAAACCCCCGAGAATAAACACCTTTGCAATGCAATTTTTCATAAACCATAAACACACTATGATGAATCATGGCTTACTAGAAATTCATTTCCTAGCTTTTCCTTATTGATTTCAACAATTTTCTTCGTATCTCCTTTACTACAACATTCGTTCATTCAATATTTTTTGATTCTTTGTGACAATGGCGTGCCTGAGGAAAATGCTACATATTCCGTAGATTAAAGACTTGTCAATACTTCTAATTTGACCTCCCTAAAGACCGACACAAATCGAGGGTAACCCCAACAATCTTTGATTTTAACAACCACAAAACTGCGGAAAATCAAATGGCGTCGTTGCTAGGGAGGGCAAACGGTTGTTATTGACTCGTTTTATATCTTTGAAATATTTGCATTGTTTTTACTTCATTTCAGTTGTTGTTTTTACTTTGTTTGTACTAACCTCCCTAAAACAACTACTATTTGTTCGGGTAGTAAACTTTCTTTCTTTCAACATTTTTGAAGGGTGAATGCAAACGACGGCTAGAGGCAACCAAGGCCTACACCCTCTATAGCTTGAAATAAACCGAGCCACAACGAGAAGGACAAAAAGAAAGGCCAAACCTAGTGAGATCCTAGTAGACCGGTAGGAGAATGGTAGTTCCTAAACCTCCCGAGAATAAACACCTTTGCAATGCAATTTTTCATAAACCATAAACACACTATGATGAATCATGGCTTACTAGAAATTCATTTCCTAGCTTTTCCTTATTGATTTCAACAATTTTCTTCGTATCTCCTTTACTACAACATTCGTTCATTCAATATTTTTTGATTCTTTGTGACAATGGCGTGCCTGAGGAAAATGCTACATATTCCGTAGATTAAAGACTTGTCAATACTTCTAATTTGACCTCCCTAAAGACCGACACAAATCGAGGGTAACCCCAACAATCTTTGATTTTAACAACCACAAAACTGCGGAAAATCAAATGGCGTCGTTGCTAGGGAGGGCAAACGGTTGTTATTGACTTGTTTTATATATTTGAAATATTTGCATTGTTTTTACTTCATTTCAGTTGTTGTTTTTACTTTGTTTGTACTAACCTCCCTAAAACAACTACTATTTGTTCGGGTAGTAAACTTTCTTTCTTTCAACATTTTTGAAGGGTGAATGAAAACGACGGCTAGAGGCAACCAAGGCCTACACCCTCTATAGCTTGAAATAAACCGAGCCACAACGAGAAGGACAAAAAGAAAGGCCAAACCTAGTGAGATCCTAGTAGACCGAGAGGAGAATGGTAGTTCCTAAACCCCCCGAGAATAAACACCTTTGCAATGCAATTTTTCATAAACCATAAACACACTATGATGAATCATGGCTTACTAGAAATTCATTTCCTAGCTTTTCCTTATTGATTTCAACAATTTTCTTCGTATCTCCTTTACTACAACATTCGTTCATCCAATATTTTTTGATTCTTTGTGACAATGGTGTGCCTGAGGGAAATGCTACATATTCCGTAGATTTTAGACTTGTCAATACTTCTAATTTGACCTCCCTAAAGACCGACACAACCCGAGGGTAACCCCAACAATCTTTGATTTTAACAACCACAAAACCGCGTAAATCAAATGGCGTCGTTGCTAAGGAGGGCAAACGGTTGTTATTGACTCGTTTTATATATTTGAAATATTTGCATTGTTTTTACTTCATTTCAGTTGTTGTTTTTACTTTGTTTGTACTAACCTCCCTAAAACAACTACTATTTGTTCGGGTAGTAAACTTTCTTTCTTTCAACATTTTTGAAGGGTGAATGCAAACGACGGCTAGAGGCAACCAAGGCCTACACCCTCTATAGCTTGAAATAAACCGAGCCACAACGAGAAGGACAAAAAGAAAGGCCAAACCTAGTGAGATCCTAGTAGACCGGTAGGAGAATGGTAGTTCCTAAACCCCTCGAGAATAAACACCTTTGCAATGCAATTTTTCATAAACCATAAACACACTATGATGAATCATGGCTTACTAGAAATTCATTTCCTAGCTTTTCCTTATTGATTTCAACAATTTTCTTCGTATCTCCTTTACTACAACATTCGTTCATTCAATATTTTTTGATTCTTTGTGACAATGGCGTGCCTGAGGAAAATGCTACATATTCCGTAGATTAAAGACTTGTCAATACTTCTAATTTGACCTCCCTAAAGACCGACACAAATCGAGGGTAACCCCAACAATCTTTGATTTTAACAACCACAAAACTGCGGAAAATCAAATGGCGTCGTTGCTAGGGAGGGCAAACGGTTGTTATTGACTTGTTTTATATATTTGAAATATTTGCATTGTTTTTACTTCATTTCAGTTGTTGTTTTTACTTTGTTTGTACTAACCTCCCTAAAACAACTACTATTTGTTCGGGTAGTAAACTTTCTTTCTTTCAACATTTTTGAAGGGTGAATGCAAACGACGGCTAGAGGCAACCAAGGCCTACACCCTCTATAGCTTGAAATAAACCGAGCCACAACGAGAAGGACAAAAAGAAAGGCCAAACCTAGTGAGATCCTAGTAGACCGAGAGGAGAATGGTAGTTCCTAAACCCCCCGAGAATAAACACCTTTGCAATGCAATTTTTCATAAACCATAAACACACTATGATGAATCATGGCTTACTAGAAATTCATTTCCTAGCTTTTACTTATTGATTTTAACAATTTTCTTCGTATCTCCTTGACTACAACATTCGTTTATTCAATATTCTTTGAGTCTTAGTGACAATGGCGCGACTGAGGAAAATGCTACATATTCCTTTGATTAAAGACTTCTCAATAATTCTAATTTGACCTCCCTAAAGACCGACACAACCCGAGGGTAACCCCAACAATATTTCATTTTAACAACCACAAAACCGCGAAAAATCAAATGGCGTCGTTGCCAGGGAGGGCAAACGGTTGTTATTGACTAGTTTTATATCTTTGAAATATTTGCATTGTTTTTACTTCATTTCAGTTGTTGTTTTTACATTGTTTGTACTAACAACCCTTAAACAACTACTATTTGTTCGGGTAGTAAACTGTCTTTCTTTCAACATTTTTGAAGGGTGAATGCAAACGACGGCTAGAGGCAACTAAGGCCTACACCCTCTATAGCTTGAAATAAACCGAGCGACAACGAGAAGGACAAAAAGAAAGGCCAAACCTAGTGAGATCCTAGTAGACCGGTAGGAGAATTGTAGTTCCTAAACCCCCCGAGAATAAACACCTTTGCAATGCAATTTTTCATAAACCATAAACACACTATGATGAATCATGGCTTACTAGAAATTCATTTCCTAGCTTTTACTTATTGATTTCAAATATTTTCTTCGTATCTCCTTTACTACAACATTCGTTCATTCAATATTTTTTGATTCTTTGTGACAATGGCGTGCCTGAGGAAAATGCTACATATTCCGTAGATTAAAGACTTGTCAATACTTCTAATTTGACCTCCCTAAAGACCGACACAAATCGAGGGTAACCCCAACAATCTTTGATTTTAACAACCACAAAACTGCGGAAAATCAAATGGCGTCGTTGCCAGGGAGGGCAAACGGTTGTTATTGACTTGTTTTAAATCTTTGAAATATTTGCATTGTTTTTACTTCATTTCAGTTGTTGTTTTTACATTGTTTGTACTAACAACCCTTAAACAACTACTATTTGTTCGGGTAGTAAACTGTCTTTCTTTCAACATTTTTGAAGGGTGAATGCAAACGACGGCTAGAGGCTACTAAGGCCTACACCCTCTATAGCTTGAAATAAACCGAGCCACAACGAGAAGGACAAAAAGAAAGGCCAAACCTAGTGAGATCCTAGTAGACCGGTAGGAGAATGGTAGTTCCTAAACCCCCCGAGAATAAACACCTTTTGTAACCCCTCGTCTATTTCGATAAGTTTGAGGTTCAGAAAATATGTCTTTAAGCTATGACATTCATAGGATAAGTGACCGATGCTTCAAAATAATTTTTTTTGAGGAAGTATAGTTGTTATTAAGTTGCGATCGTTCGTGCCGGTCACGAACCGTAAAATTTTAGAAGCTGGTATTCGGACCCGATTATCCTAGGAAATGGATTATTAGACACCATATTATTATTCTTGAACTTCCTATTCAATTAAATCAACCCATAGCAGCGAAAATTTATTTTGATCGTACATCGCTAAAATTTCGCGGTGTACCGAACCTAGCCCAATTTTGAGGGTTAGTCTGGAATAAATTTTTGGTTTCGAGAATTATTCTATCCAGATTATTTTCTACCGAAACTTTATCTGTTTGGACCCCAACTGATAAGTTTGAAAATACTTCATTATTTTATTCTATTTTTTTTTCTTCCCCATAAAGACATCTTACCTCAAAAGGAAGAATACCCAAAGCCAATTTATTCCATTTGTTCTTCTTCTTCTTCTTCCTTGGCCGAATTTCAAAAGAGAGAAAGAGAGGTGACTTCCACCATTTTCCTCCATTAAAACCATAGCCAAGCTTGTACACAACTCTCCAATTTGTTCGGTAAGATTTCAATATTATTCGGTAGAAAGCTTTGTATTCCTTCCTAGATCATGAATCTAAGTATAGTTTCTTTATATTTGTTGTTATGGTGGTGTATTCTACCTAGGGTTTTCGGTGAAACTTGGGGATAAAGGTTCAAGACTACTTTTACGGTGATATTACACACTTGTGAGGTAAGGAATTCCCTTAAGTTGGAATTAGTCACTTGAATTTGGATAATTGATTTTAGTTGAAATATGGTGTTTTTGGAGCTTTGGGAATATTTTCGTATACAAGTTCATAGCTTGGATATGCTTGTATATGTTGTATTTATGTCTATATAAGCTTATACTTGTGGAAATAGAGAAAGGAAATCAGGATAGATTTCTGTCAGTAACTTCCGTGAATTTCTGGGAAAAATCGGTAAATTATTTTGGTCCAATTTGTTTTATACATGTAGTTCTATAAGTGTAGAAGCTGTATATAAACTTTCATAATTTTTGGAGTAGTATAAGTATGGTTTTCGGAATTTTTCCCAAAACTGGTCCAGAGAAGGAAAAATGCTGGACAGCACACTGCCAAGGGCAAAAATGGAATTTTCTGTGTAAATTCGTGAACCTAGGTGACCAAAACTTTTTATGAACATCAATTACTATGAGTTAGGGTTCTACCATAAAAATTTCAAGTGAAAAAGAGTTCGGGAACTATTTTTACCGGCTCAATCTTTCGGACTGCGCAAAACTGTAATTTCTGGACAGAAACTGTCAAAATCAATTTTGACAAAAATATTTTTTTGTAACAAAACTAGTGACGAAATTTTGGGATGTCACAACCATATTTGGATGAAATAAATTATTTTGAAAATACTATTTGATTCCAGGAAAGAAAAAGAAAAAAATGTTTTCAAACCCTTAGTTTCTGGAATAAGGTGGGGACCTTCGGGAAGGCTTAAACGCCACGGCCCGGGGTTGGAATAAGGTTGGACCTATGGGAGGGCTGGAGTGCCATGGCCCTAGGTTGGGATAAGGAGACCGACGGGAAGGCAGGGAAATGCCACTGCCCAAGGTTTGAGAAGGAGAATTGAGAAATGTTCAAAGTGCTTACTCAGGGGAAACTAAGTGGAAAATTTTTGAGTATGAAAATTATTGTTACTCTGAGCTGCGGTTCAGATTATTATAAATATTAGAGCTGCGGTTCTATTTGCAAATGATGAAATTCCTGGAAATGTGAAATTTTGCAAACTTGTCTGAAAAGGGCATGAAAATTATTTTGAGTGGCAAGTTATGACTTCATTCTTATTTGAGAAAAGCTTTATATGATTTAACGTTTATACGCTATTATACTATCTATAAATCGTTTCGTTACAGGCAGATTTTCAAATCATGGTAAAACTTTATAAAGCTTTTAGATTATCTATGTTTTCAAACCTTTGTCTACTTTTAAGTGACAAATGGATTTCCTTACTTAGCCGTCGCGCTAACTGCACTTCAATGTGTTTCTTATCAGTTGCAAATTAGTGTGGGCCCCTGTAGCCGATGAGCTCGGAATAGAAGGGAAGTACAGGTTGAGGTCTACTCTTTGATGTAGACAGGGATTGTTATTAATGTTGTAAGTTTAGCCTGTGCACTTAGAGTGGAGTTTGTCAAAGAGGTGATAGAATTCACTCTAGGTGTGGCGGTAGCACCCGATTTTCTGTTGATATGATGTAAGCTTCCGCAGCATTTTATTACGGATTTTGTAATAAATGTAAGAGTTGAAAATTGGGGTGTTACACCTTTGCAATGCAATTTTTCATAAACCATAAACACACTATGATGAATCATGGCTTACTAGAAATTCATTTCCTAGCTTTTACTTATTGATTTCAAATATTTTCTTCGTATCTCCTTTACTACAACATTCGTTCATTCAATATTTTTTGATTCTTTGTGACAATGGCGTGCCTGAGGAAAATGCTACATATTCCGTAGATTAAAGACTTGTCAATACTTCTAATTTAACCTCCCTAAAGACCGACACAAATCGACGGTAACCCCAACAATCTTTGATTTTAACAACCACAAAACTGCGGAAAATCAAATGGCGTCGTTGCCAGGGAGGGCAAACGATTGTTATTGACTTGTTTTAAATCTTTGAAATATTTGCATTGTTTTTACTTCATTTCAGTTGTTGTTTTTACATTGTTTGTACTAACAACCCTTAAACAACTACTATTTGTTCGGGTAGTAAACTTTCTTTCTTTCAACATTTTTGATGGGTGAATGCAAACGACGGCTAGAGGCAACTAAGGCCTACACCCTCTATAGCTTGAAATAAACCGAGCCACAACGAGAAGGACAAAAAGAAAGGCCAAACCTAGTGATATCCTAGTAGACCGAGAGGAGAATGGTAGTTCCTAAACCCCCGAGAATAAACACCTTTGCAATGCAATTTTTCATAAACCATAAACACACTATGATGAATCATGGCTTACTAGAAACTCATTTCCTAGCTTTTCCTTATTGATTTCAACAATTTTCTTCGTATCTCCTTTACTACAACATTCGTTCATTCAATATTTTTTGATTCTTTGTGACAATGGCGTGCCTGAGGAAAATGCTACATATTCCGTAGATTAAAGACTTGTCAATACTTCTAATTTGACCTCCCTAAAGACCGACACAAATCGAGGGTAACCCCAACAATCTTTGATTTTAACAACCACAAAACTGCGGAAAATCAAATGGCGTCGTTGCAAGGGAGGGCAAACGGTTGTTATTGACTTGTTTTATATATTTGAAATATTTGCATTGTTTTTACTTCATTTCAGTTGTTGTTTTTACTTTGTTTGTACTAACCTCCCTAAAACAACTACTATTTGTTCGAATAGTAAACTTTCTTTCTTTCAACATTTTTGAAGGGTGAATGAAAACGACGGCTAGAGGCAACCAAGGCCTACACCCTCTATAGCTTGAAATAAACCGAGCCACAACGAGAAGGACAAAAAGAAAGGCCAAACCTAGTGAGATCCTAGTAGACCGGGAGGAGAATGGTAGTTCCTAAACCCCCCGAGAAAAAACACCTTTGCAATGCAATTTTTCGTAAACCATAAACACACTATGATTAATCATGGCTTACTAGAAATTCATTTCCTAGCTTTTCCTTATTGATTTCAACAATTTTCTTCGTATCTCCTTTACTACAACATTCGTTGATTCAATATTTTTTGATTCTTTGTGACAATGGCGTGCCTGAGGAAAATGCTACATATTCCGTAGATTAAAGACTTCTCAATACTTCTAATTTGACCTCCCTAAACACCGACACAAATCGAGGGTAACCCCAACAATCTTTGATTTTAACAACCACAAAACTGCGGAAAATCAAATGCCGTCGTTGCTAGGGAGGGCAAACGGTTGTTATTGACTCGTTTTATATATTTGAAATATTTGCATTGTTTTTACTTCATTTCAGTTGTTGTTTTTACTTTGTTTGTACTAACCTCCCTAAAACAACTACTATTTGTTCGGATAGTAAACTTTCTTTCTTTCAACATTTTTGAAGGTTGAATGCAAACGACGGCTAGAGGCAACCAAGGCCTACACCCTCTATAGCTTGAAATAAACCGAGCCACAACGAGAAGGACAAAAAGAAAGGCCAAACCTAGTGAGATCCTAGTAGACCGGTAGGAGAATGGTAGTTCCTAAACCCCCCGAGAATAAACACCTTTGCAATGCAATTTTTCATAAACCATAAACACACTATGATGAATCATGGCTTACAAGAAATTCATTTCCTAGCTTTTCCATATTGATTTCAACAATTTTCTTCGTATCTCCTTTACTACAACATTCGTTCATTCAATATTTTTTTATTCTTTGTGACAATGGCGTACCTGAGGAAAATGCTACATATTCCGTAGATTAAAGACTTGTCAATACTTCTAATTTGACCTCCCTAAAGACCGACACAAATCGAGGGTAACCCCAACAATTTTTGATTTTAACAACAACAAAACTGCGGAAAATCAAATGGCGTCGTTGCTAGGGAGGGCAAACGGTTGTTATTGACTTGTTTTTATATCTTTGAAATATTTGCATTGTTTTTACTTCATTTCAGTTGTTGTTTTTACATTGTTTGTACTAATAACCCTTAAACAACTACTATTTGTTCGGGTAGTAAACTGTCTTTCTTTCAACATTTTTGAAGGGTGAATGCAAACGACGGCTAGAGGCAACTAAGGCCTACACCCTCTATAGCATGAAATAAACCGAGTC
The DNA here is from genome assembly GCF_003576645.1 of Ipomoea triloba. NCBI lineage: Eukaryota > Viridiplantae > Streptophyta > Magnoliopsida > Solanales > Convolvulaceae > Ipomoea > Ipomoea triloba. The sequence goes on along the minus strand of NC_044919.1, from coordinate 5,781,974 downwards.
ACAACGAGAAGGACAAAAAGAAAGGCCAAACCTAGTGATATCCTAGTAGACCGAGAGGAGAATGGTAGTTCCTAATCCCCCCGAGAATAAACACCTTTGCAATGCAATTTTTCATAAACCATAAACACACTATGATGAATCATGGCTTACTAGAAATTCATTTCCTAGCTTTTCCTTATTGATTTCAACAATTTTCTTCGTATCTCCTTTACTACAACATTCGTTCATTCAATATTTTTTGATTCTTTGTGACAATGGCGTGCCTGAGGAAAATGCTACATATTCCGTAGATTAAAGACTTGTCAATACTTCTAATTTGACCTCCCTAAACACCGACACAAATCGAGGATAACCCCAACAATCTTTGATTTTAACAACCACAAAACTGCGGAAAATCAAATGGCGTCGTTCCTAGGGAGGGCAAACGGTTGTTATTGACTCGTTTTATATATTTGACATATTTGCATTGTTTTTACTTCATTTCAGTTGTTGTTTTTACTTTGTTTGTACTAACCTCCCTAAAACAACTACTATTTGTTCGGATAGTAAACTTT
>NC_044919.1:5774906-5780420 GCF_003576645.1 Ipomoea triloba | reverse complement strand
TATATATATATATATATATATATATATATATATACATATAATTCTTAATTAAAATTATTATTCGGGGACGGGGCGGGGAGGGGTATCCCCGTCCCTGTCCCCATCCCCGGCGGGGAATTAAAAAAGTTCCCCGTCCCCGTCCCCGATCTCCGAAATTTTTCTCCATCCCCGTCCCCGTTTCAAACGGGGACGGGGATCCCCGGCGGGGACGGGGCACATTGCCATCCCTAGTAGTAGTTGAATGCTGTTTGAAGATGAACCTTTGTTTTTTGGCAGGATCAACTTCTTTGTGGTTTGCTCTCTCATTGGTATGGTAGTTCTTCTCCCACTAAATTACACGGGTAGTAGTGTGCGACCAAAGAGCTATCATTCCATGGATGCTTTTGCAATATCTAATATCAGTAGTGGCTCTAACAGGTAATGCACATCGACTTTACTTTCCATATTGGGTTCGCAAAATCTTGTGATGAATTTCACTCTTGTTTCAGTTGGATTACACGTACTGGTCTAATGGTCTTTGATTCATGTGTTTGGCAATCTGCAGGTAACTCACCCCTATATATATATATTCCCTGTTTTCTCTCAATCTATTCACTTTTCAAATTAGGCAAGAGATTTTATCATGGTCATATTTTTAGAATGCTGCTTAGTCATTTATAACATTACGTATTGCAGATTAGGATTCTAATCTATTTCTCAAATCCATTGCCTTATTGAGCTGTTTTACCCCGTTTGAATTCTTGGTTCAAAGGAAAACTTTAAATTTTCTTTTTCCTTTTTTTCTTGGTAAGGAGAAATAGTTGTACAGTTTTTCCATTCTGCAATTTCAACTTTTTCAGAGAGCCCAATTTTCTTTTTGAGAGTTTCCTGTTTTAATTGTCAGCTATTGCATTGGGAGACATTATATTCTATTCTATGCTTTCAATGAATCCTTACTAAGTTGGTTGTGAAATCGTAAAAACACATGGCAAAAACAAGAAGTAAATAAATTCAAAGGCAGATTCATATAATTTTTAAGTAATCTAACATGCTCCAACGAAAATCATTATTTGGAGCTTTGATCTCAGTTTTAGTGAAGGTTTAGAGTGTCATGTAGAAAAGGTCACAATTTAGTGCCGTTACAAGAATGAAGTCCTGATTTGATACTTTTGGTGCCATTTCACAGGCTTTGGGTGCATTTTTCAGTCCTATGTTTTGTTTCTTGTTATGCATTATACTTGCTATACAAGGTAACCTCTTGCTCAGATTGCAAAGTTTAGGTATAAACTTGCTCTTTTTGCTTATATACTTTGTGCTTATCGTTGATTGTGCTTCTTGTCATTTGTGCTGCATTGGTAATTCACATATCTGCAAGTGGATTCATTGCACGCTTATTTTGCTTTTGAACACTTCAATCATTTAATTATAAGAATAAATCTGCAGATTTTGTTGAGAAAAACGAGCATACGGAATCATATCTATAAACTTCTCACACTGCCTAGTCACCATATAAATCACATAGCATGTCACAAAAAGTCAATTTGAAACAATGCATTAAATGTACCATTTGAAATCAACAAATTTGATAATCTTTCCAAAACTGAAAGTTGTTTAAGTCATTCATCTTAAATTATTTGTCTTCAATTTGCTCCCATAACCAAAATTATGTCAAGTTGATTTATTTTGTTGCGTTTCCTCAAAAGATTTGTCTTTCCTGCTTTTCTTTTGGAAATAAAAATCTGGTAAGTTTACATGAAACATGCTGCCTCATCTATTGCCAGGAATGTTCTTATATTTTACTGAAAAGGATTCAACAACTGCGTAACAAAAGGCAATACCCCAACCAGTTCACCATTCTGGTTCGACGAATTCCATTTTGCCAAGAACACAAGGTTCGGGGATGCTGCATAGACCACTTTTTCACCAAGCATCATCCATATTCATATCAGTCTTATCAGATTCTTTATGACGGGAAGGAACTTGAAAATTTGGTGGTGAGTGTATAATCCACAGTTAGACATGATGGCTATGTTTGGTAGACCTTATTTTAGAGCTTATAGCTTAGTTTAAGTTACAAATAAGTTATTAGCTCTGTTTGGTAAAACATGGAGTTTTAAGCTCTCAGCTTTAAGCTAGGTATGCCAAACAGAGCCTATGTATATGTGTTTATCTCAGACTCGACAGTTGTCTCAGCCTTTATCTTTTATGCTCTTTTCCGTCGTACTTTCCTTGGTAATTGACTGGTGGGTGCTTTTCATGTAGAACAAGGCAAAGTCTGCTGCAAAGAGGATTGAGGACCTAAAAGTGAAACAATCAACTAACAAACGCAGTGGAAAGTCTTTTCTTTCTGGTGCATGTAGAAAGAAAGATAAGATTGAGAAACTTGAGCAAATGCTTCAAGAACTTCATTCCAAAATAAGGCACGTAAGACGTAAAATGATGCTTCAAGAGAAGGTTGATTCTTCCCCTTTTATGCCCAGTTTCTGCTTTATTCAATTGGTATGGAATGTTAAGAGTCCCACATTGTAAAATAAGAGAGAACAGATGGGTTTATAAGGCCATGGGTTAAACTAGCTAATTGGTTGGATTCAATCTTTTAGTGTGGTTTGGCCGATTTGAGTGAGCCTAGCCCAATCTTAGTTTATAACATGGAATTAATAATAGTAATATCTGTGATTTGACGATGGTGTCTATATAATGACAGCTCTTTTGAATGTTAATGCTAATTTTCTTTTGTATAGGAATTGCCAGTTGCATTTGTTACATTCAGGTCACGATGGGGTGCTGTTATAGCCGCTCAATCTCAGCAGCATTCAAATCCCTTACTTTGGATCACTGAAATGGCTCCAGAACCAAGGGATGTGCTTTGGCGAAATTTAGCAATTCCGTATAGGATCTTGCCACTTTATGAGATTGTAATTCTTGTTGCGGTGGTGTTTCTCACTCTTTTCTTTGCTATACCAGTTACAGCAGTTCAAGGGATCGCCAAATATGAAAGACTGAGCAAATGGTTTCCACCCGTAAAGGCTCTGGAGTTAATGTACGAAAGTTCTTCTATTAATCACTTGAAATGTTCTTTTTGAACATTATTAGTAACTTAACATTATTAGAGATTTAGAGTTGTTTCCAAATATGTCGGTGATAACGTGTATGGTTTTTCAGTGTTTGAAAATTATGTCTAAGGTGCGTACTTTTGTGGCTGATTTTCAATGGTTTCATAACCCGTTGTGTGTTTTTGCAGTCCAGGATTAAAGTCTGTGGTTACAGGATACCTTCCGAGTGCCATTCTCAATGGGTTCATTTACATTATACCGTTTGCCATGATCGGGCTGTCAAGATTAGCGGGCTATATCACGAGAAGTAAAAAGGATATGAAAGCGTGCAAGATGGTGTTTTATTTTCTCGTGGGAAATGTATTCTTTTTAAGCTTGTTATCGGGGTCCTTACTTGATCAGATCGGACAATCTTTCTCTCAACCCAAGTATATTCCTAGTCGTCTTGCTAGCGCCGTCTCTGCCCAAGTAAGTAGAATTCTAAATAAATTTACATTTTTGCCCGCTTTTCTTTTGGCGCATCATTGGTACATCTTTTTGCTATAGGGCAAAGAATATTAAACGAATGGCTACTTTTTATATGGAGACTTTAGAGTCGAATTGATTTTGCATGGTCCGATTTATATAGTTAAACATGAATCGCTTGTTAACAGATATGCTGGCAATAATGTTCTTCTGCCTAAGCAATATGTCTTTCCTTCAGGCAGACTTCTTTATGACATATATCTTGACCAATGGCCTGTCCGGATTTTCTTTGGAGATTCTTCAGCCCGGATTACTTATTTGGGATGCTATAAAGCCATCCACGTGGGATCGCGGGAAGGAAAGAAATCCATATCTCTATTCTTTACCTTATTACCGGATAATTCCTTTTGTTGCTCTCTGTACACTTATTGGCATTGTATATGCAGTCGTCTCACCGCTGCTTCTTCCATTTCTGGTTGGCTACTTTCTTCTTGGCTATGTCGTCGTCACCAACCAGGTGAAGTTCCAATTCTTTAAATCTAGTTTAGCACACCAGATTTGTGTTTTTTACTTTGTTCTCTAACGGTTTGGGGCTTCCATGAAAGACTTTTCTCCTTAAATAGACATAGAAATCTGCCCTAAGCATCCCGTGATTACAAATACTTTGATATGAACTTTTTGTTCAACGGTAATGCTTCTACAAGCAGCAACGAATGTGATAAATAGATGGTGGTATGTGTGATACAGATTGAAGACGTGTATATAACTTCATATGAAACACACGGACAGTTCTGGCCATGCATTCATCACTACATTATTGTTGCACTCGTCATCATGCAAATTACTATGATCGGTCTTTTTGGACTCAAATCGAAGCCTTCAGCTTCCTTTGCCACAATACCGCTCATGATTCTCACTTTGTTCTTTAACGAGTACTGTAAGATTCGGTTCTATCCTAGCTTTCGCCATCTCTCTGTACAGGTAAAATTACATTTTCCTTTTCTTCCCCGTTTTGGTTGACAAGATGGAGAGTAGTATATTAACCAATTAGCAAATATAGTTAAATGGCATGTAAATAATACCTGCATTCATCCTTGTAGATGTTCTCCATTTTTACATGGAATTTTGGCTTTAACTGCAGAACATAAGACACAATAAGACACAACAAAAACGCAGTGGAGTATTTGGCCTTACTGGCAAAAAAGGGTGTTAAATTTGGGGTATTCCTAGTTAAGATGGCTAAGGATACAAACTTGTAATAACCACAGCCTTCTGGTTTGAGGTGGTTAGATATGGATAATCTAGACCGGTTTACCTCCTTGTGATCCTTTGCCGGTTAGGGTCACAAGGTAAGGTCTACCCAATGCACACCCTTGAGCATAGTTATCACGGCGTCGCCTAGTCGTCGACTCGACTAGGCGACGCCTTGGCGTCCTGTCGGTGGAGACAGGACGCCGGGAGGCTTCGCCTCGCCTGAAAACGGGAGGCGAGCTCCGGCGTCGGCCAGGTGTCGCAGGCGGGCGCCATGGACGCCGACCCTGCGTCCAACCCGCAAACCCAACCCATTTTTAGTAATTTTATTTTAAAAAAAAAAAAGTTTGACCTAATAAGAAGAGAGAAGAAGAAAGGATTTCAGATCTAGTGCGTCGACTAATGTCTCCCACAGCCATCGCCATCGCCCTCCCACAGCCATCGCCCATCGCCGTCACCGTCGCCCTCCCACCGCCTGAGTCGTCCTTCTTTCTTCTTCTTTCCTCTTCTTCTTTCTTCTCCATTTTCTTTGGTTTTCTCCATCTGCGACTATTTGTCTTCCTATGGATTTGGGTTATAAACTGCCAGACTGCCACTTCTTTGGTTACTAATATTAGTGGGCAGTGGGCAGGGCAGGGGGCAGTAGGCTAGGGCGGCAGTGGGCAGTAGGCTAGGCAGTGGGCAGGTGCAGTACAATTTATATGTTTAATTGTTTATAAATATATATATATATATATATATATATATATATATATATATATATATA
>NC_044919.1:5772899-5773906 GCF_003576645.1 Ipomoea triloba | reverse complement strand
GAAACCATTCTCACATCTCGGTGGGGTAAAGCAGGATAAGGGAGAAAGCCTGCGAGACTTCTTAAGCAAATGGAAAAAAGAAGTCAACAACGTATATAACTTCGATTCGAAGGCAGCAATTCTCATCTTCATCCAAGCACTGAGGTCAGGCGATTTCCACAAACAACTGAACACCCACCACCCACGCTCTTATGAAGAACTCATGAGAACGGCCAACCGGTACGCAGACGCAGAAGAGGCTGACAGGAGAAAGAAGGATGAGGAGGAAGGACGAAAGAGTGAGCGACCTGATAAAGCTGGTCCGCCCAGCCAGGCACCACGACCAAACCAACCACCCTCAACGAAGGGAAGAGATGAGCATTCCCGTATCGCCCCACCGCGGTACTTAACACCGCTTACTCACCCGCGTATCGCCCCACCGCGGTACTTAACACCGCTTACTCACCCGGTTAGCGTGATTCTAAGTCACTTAACACCGCTTACTCACCCGGTTAGCGTGATTCTAAGTCACGTAACACCGCTTACTCACCCGGTTAGCGTGATTCTAAGTCACGCTGAGGAAATGGGAATGGTGCATTTTCCCTCAGCACCAGCATTCGTTGAGTGTCCAGGACAGTACCAGCATCAACAAAGCCTACCCGACAATGTGTGGCGAAAGGAAGAAGATCCTGAGCCTTCAACTTCCAACACCAAGAAGAGGAGGTGCGACCTGGGCGAGGAAGCAAGAAACAGTGAGCTAGAGGAAAAGTCCGTGCAACGCAAAAAACATGTAATTCGCTGATGGTCGGTCAAAAACTCTCCAATTTGGCCGAAGTCAGTCCTCGGCCAAGTTTGGTCGAGGTCAATCCTCGTCCAAAATTTTTTTTTTAAAAAAAACAATAATAATAATATAATTGGCCGAGGTCAGTCCTCGGCCAAAACTTGGTCGAGGCCTGACCTCGGCCAACACTTGGTTTGAAGTCGGCCACCTCATCAAGTGGCTCCTCAAGTAGCGTCACCTCATCAAG
>NC_044919.1:5757612-5758667 GCF_003576645.1 Ipomoea triloba | reverse complement strand
CAGTAACCAAACGACCATCCGGAGAAAGGATGGGCGAATCTGGTGGATTGGCTCCGCGTCACTCCACTAGACACAAAACACCACAGGAAGGCCTGGTGGAAAGACTCCAAAGGCAGATAGATGATTTGGAAAAGAAAGTAGAAGCAAGAGAACACTCACCAGAACCGGAGGTAAGAATGGCCGCTCCATTCTCTCCTGACATAATGGAAGTTCCTCTTCCAAAAGACTTTCGACTACCCACCATCAAGGCCTACACTGGCACTTCAGATCCGCGTACCCATATGACAAGATACAAGGCAGCCATGGTCATGATTGGGGCAAGCGATGCCATAATGTGCAGAGCGTTCTTGTCCACTTTGGACGGGACTGCTCAAGATTGGTTTAACACAATCCCAGACGGATCAGTTCAGACTTTTGCAGAGCTATCCAAAAGTTTCTTGTCTTATTTCTCAGGGAGTATACAACATAAGAAACCATTCTCACATCTCGGTGGGGTAAAGCAGGATAAGGGAGAAAGCCTGCGAGACTTCTTAAGCAAATGGAAAAAAGAAGTCAACAACGTATATAACTTCGATTCGAAGGCAGCAATTCTCATCTTCATCCAAGCACTGAGGTCAGGCGATTTCCACAAACAACTGAACACCCACCACCCACGCTCTTATGAAGAACTCATGAGAACGGCCAACCGGTACGCAGACGCAGAAGAGGCTGACAGGAGAAAGAAGGATGAGGAGGAAGGACGAAAGAGTGAGCGACCTGATAAAGCTGGTCCGCCCAGCCAGGCACCACGACCAAACCAACCACCCTCAACGAAGGGAAGAGATGAGCATTCCCGTATCGCCCCACCGCGGTACTTAACACCGCTTACTCACCCGGTTAGCGTGATTCTAAGTCACGCTGAGGAAATGGGAATGGTGCATTTTCCCTCAGCACCAGCATTCGTTGAGTGTCCAGGACAGTACCAGCATCAACAAAGCCTACCCGACAATGTGTGGCGAAAGGAAGAAGATCCTGAGCCTTCAACTTCCAACACCAAGAAGAGGAGGTGCGACCTG
>NC_044919.1:5685290-5744822 GCF_003576645.1 Ipomoea triloba | reverse complement strand
CGAGAAATGCCGCAACGTGGTGCGGACTTGGCCGAGACATGCCGCAACGAGTTGCGGAAGTGGGCGAGAAATGCCGCAACGATGTGCGGACACGGCCGAGAAATGCCGCAACGATGTGCGGACTTGGGCGGCAAATGCCGCAACGATGTGCGGACTTGGTGCGGACATGGCCGAGAAATGCCGCAACGAGGTGCGGACTTGGGCGAATGCCGCAACGAGTGTGCGGAATGGGCGAGAAATGCCGCAACGATGTGCGGACTGTGGCGGCCGAGATGCCGCAACGATGTGCGGACTTGGTGCGGGATGCCGAGAAATGCCGCAGGGGTGACTTGGCCGATACATGCCGCAACGTGGTGCGGAACGGGCGAGAAATGCCGCAACGATGTGCGGACTGTGTGCGGACATGGCGAGAAATGCCGCAACGAGGTGCGGACTGTGCGCGGACATCGCCGAGAAATGCCGCAACGATGTGCGACTTGGTGCGGACAAGGCGAGAAATGCCGCAACGAGGTGCGGACTGTGCGCGGACATGGGCCGAGAAATGCCGCAACGTGCGGACTGCGCGCGGACATGGGCGAGAAATGCCGCAACGATGTGCGGACTTGGCCGAGAAATGCCGCAACGTGGGTGTGCCGAGACATGCCGCAACGAGTTGCGGAAGTGGGCGAGAAATGCCGCAACGATGTGCGGACATGGGCGAGAAATGCCGCAACGATGTGCGGACTGTGCGCGGACACGGCGAGAAATGCCGCAACGATGTGCGGACTTTGTGCGGAGATGGCCGAGAATGCCGCAACGAGGTGCGGACTTGGGCGGAAATGCCGCAACGATGTGCGGACATGGCCGAAATGCCGCAACGTGGTGCGGACACGGGCGAGAATGCCGCAACGTGGTGCGGACTTGGCCGAGACATGCCGCAACGAGTTGCGGAAGGCGAGAAATGCCGCAACGATGGTGCGGACACGCGAGAAATGCCGCAACGATGTGCGGACCGGAAATGCCGCAACGATGTGCGGACTTGGCGGACATGGGCGAGAAATGCCGCAACGAGGTGCGGACTTGCGAGCATGCCGCAACGAGTTGCGGAAGTGGCGAGAAATGCCGCACGGAGGACACGGCCGAGAAATGCCGCAACGATGTGCGGACTTGGTGCGGAGATGGCCGAGAAATGCCGCAACGAGGTGCGGACTTGGCCGATACATGCCGCGGACTTGGGCGAGAAATGCCGCAACGATGTGCGGACTTGGCCGAGAAATGCCGCAACGTGGTGCGGACTTGGCCGAGACATGCCGCAACGAGTTCGGAAGCGAGAAATGCCGCAACGATGTGCGGACATGGGCGAGAAATGCCGCAACGATGTGCGGACTGTGCGCGGACACGGCCGAGAAATGCCGCAACGATGTGCGGACTTTGTGCGGAGATGGCCGAGAAATGCCGCAACGAGGTGCGGACTTGGGCGCAAATGCCGCAACGATGTGCGGACATGGCCGGAAAATGCCGCAACGTGGTGCGGACACGGGCGAGAAATGCCGCAACGTGGTGCGGACTTGGCCGAGACATGCCGCAACGAGTTGCGGAATGGGCGAGAAATGCGCAACGATGTGCGAACATGGCCGCAACGATGTGCGGAGGCGGAAATGCCGCAACGATGTGCGGACTTGGTGCGCACCGAGAAATGCCGCAACGAGGTGCGGACTTGGGCGCATGCCGCACGAGTTGCGGAAGTGGCGAGAAATGCCGCAACGATGTGCGGACTGGCGGACAAGCCGAAGACACTGACTGACCGAGAAACAACGATGTGCGGACTTGGTGCGGAATGGCAGAAATGCCGCAACGAGGTGCGGACTTGGCCGATACATGCCGCAACGTGGTGCGGACACGGCGAGAAATGCCGCAACGATGTGCGGATGTGCGGACATGGGCGAGAAATGCCGCAACGAGGTGCGGACTGTGCGCGGACATCGCCGAGAAATGCCGCAACGATGTGCGGACTTGGTGCGGACAAGGGCGAGAAATGCCGCAACGAGGTGCGGACTGTGCGCGGACATGGCCGAGAAATGCCGCAACGTCGTGCGGACTGCGCGCGGACATGGGCGAGAAATGCCGCAACGATGTGCGGACTTGGCCGAGAAATGCCGCAACGTGGTGCGGACGCCGAGACATGCCGCAACGAGTTGCGGAAGTTGCCGCAACGAATGGGCGAGAAATGCCGCAACGATGTGCGGACGTGCGCGGACACGGCCGAGAAATGCCGCAACGATGTGCGGACTTTGTGCGGAGATGGCCGAGAAATGCCGCAACGAGGTGCGGACTTGGGCGGCAAATGCCGCAACGATGTGCGGACATGGCCGAGAAATGCCGCAACGTGGTGCGGACACGGCGAGAAATGCCGCAACGTGGTGCGGACTTGGCCGAGACATGCCGCAACGAGTTGCGGAAGTGGGCGAGAAATGCCGCAACGATGTGCGGACACGGCCGAGAAATGCCGCAACGATGTGCGGACTTGGGCGGCAAATGCCGCAACGCGGATGCGGACATGGCCGAGAAATGCCGCAACGAGGTGCGGACTTGGGCGAGACATGCCGCAACGAGTTTTGCGCAACGATGTGCGGTGGGCGAGAAATGCCGCAACGATGTGCGGACTGTGCGCGGACACGGCCGAGAAATGCCGCAACGATGTGCGGACTTGGTGCGGAGATGGCCGAGAAATGCCGCAACGAGGTGCGGACTTGGCCGATACATGCCGCAACGTGGTGGACACGGGCGAGAAATGCCGCAACGGTGACGTGTGCGGACATGGGCGAGAAATGCCGCAACGAGGTGCGGACTGTGCGCGGACATCGCCGAGAAATGCCGCAACGATGTGCGGACTTGGTGCGGACAAGGGCGAGAAATGCCGCAACGAGGTGCGGACTGTGCGCGGACATGGCAATGTCGGACTGCGGACATGGGCTGCCGCAACGATGTGCGGACTTGGCGAGAAATGCCGCAACGTGGTGCGGACTTGGCCGAGACATGCCGCAACGAGTTGCGGAGTGGGCGAGAAATGCCGCAACATGTGCGGACTGTGCGCGACACGCCGAGAAATGCCGCAACGATGTGCGGACGTGCGGAGGATGGCCGAGAAATGCCGCAACGAGGTGCGGACTTGGGCGGCAAATGCCGCAACGCAACGATGTGCGGACATGGCCGAGAAATGCCGCAGTGGCGCGGACACGGGCGAGAAATGCCGCACGTGGTGCGGACTTGGCGAGACATGCCGCAACGAGTTGCGGAAGTGGGGCGAGAAATGCCGCAACGATGTGCGGACACGCCGAGAAATGCCGCAACGATGTGCGGACTTGGGCCGAAGGGAAGAGATGAGCATTCCCGTATCGCCCCACCGCGGTACTTAACACCGCTTACTCACCCGGTTAGCGTGATTCTAAGTCACGCTGAGGAAATGGGAATGGTGCATTTTCCCTCAGCACCAGCATTCGTTGAGTGTCCAGGACAGTACCAGCATCAACAAAGCCTACCCGACAATGTGTGGCGAAAGGAAGAAGATCCTGAGCCTTCAACTTCCAACACCAAGAAGAGGAGGTGCGACCTGGGCGAGGAAGCAAGAAACAGTGAGCTAGAGGAAAAGTCCGTGCAACGCAAAAAACATGTAATTCGCTGATGGTCGGTCAAAAACTCTCCAATTTGGCCGAAGTCAGTCCTCGGCCAAGTTTGGTCGAGGTCAATCCTCGTCCAAAATTTTTTTTTTAAAAAAAACAATAATAATAATATAATTGGCCGAGGTCAGTCCTCGGCCAAAACTTGGTCGAGGCCTGACCTCGGCCAACACTTGGTTTGAAGTCGGCCACCTCATCAAGTGGCTCCTCAAGTAGCGTCACCTCATCAAGTTGGTGTTACCTCATCAAGTGGCGCTGCTCCTCATCAAATAAAAAACTCTATTCCCTTATGGCCGGCACGAGATCCGATCTCGCTAGCTACCTGACGGGGGAGTGTTTTCCTGGGTCAAGCCAGATGCTTGATTTCAAAAACACCACACTCTAGTCCCTTAGGGCTGGCACGAGATCCGATCTCACTAGCTACCTGACGGAGAGCTGACCATTGACCGAGCCTACGACTGATCGAAGTGAACTCACACACAGAGCGACAAAAAAAAAAAAAAGGCACGGTCACGTACCGTGATTTCGGCGCTGGCCGAAGTCACGCTACGGCGTGACTTCGGCAAGTGCAGTCACGCCACGGCGTGACCTCGGCCAGCGCCGAGGTCACGCTACTTCGGCCCAGCGCCGAGGTCACGCGACCTCGGCACGGTGCCGAGGTAGGAAAACGTAAAAAACAAAAAACAAAAAAAAAAACAAAAAAACAAAAAAAAAAATTCCAATAAAATTTCCTTCTAGAATCCAACATACAAAATTTTCAGCACAAGTGCCAAGCTGTTACTCCCTAGCTACCTCAGCCGTTCTCGCCAGCTAGGGAGTAGGGGGCTAGTGACAGGGTAATTGGGTACCCGACCCGGAACCATTGTCGTAACCAAGACAGTTGCCGTTCAAACTACCAAGACACCTCACTCCTCAGCATCAATGTGCAACGGTCCAACTCCTCAGCATTGATGGCCAACGTTCAGCTCCTCAGCATTGATGGCCGACGTTCAGCTCCTCAGCATTCAACACCTCAGGTATTGATGTCCAACGTTCAACTCCTCATCAATGCTCCGTTACTGAGCTGAAAGGAATAAAAGGACTCACAACCACATAGTGAGGGGGACACTTCTTACTGGACAAAACAACACTGAATTCATCTGTACACTGAGCACTACGCTCTGAGCACTACGCTCAATATTGTATTCAAATACTTGATAACACTTAATAATACTCAAATACATACCGGTAACACATTATTACCGTCAGGATCAAATCCACCCATCTCAGATGATGTATTGTCTAAAAGTTTTCGAGTAGATAAGAAAGTAATTGGACAAATTAGATCTCAATTTTCTTAGAAAAAATTTGTTTTGAATGTGAGTTGGTCTATGCAGTAAGTAATAAAAGATTCTTTCCCTTTTATAATGTGATACTCCGTTTTATTGTGTGATATTTAAATATCTGATTTTATAGCCGCATTTAAATATTAACTAGTATACATTTTTGTTTAAATATGATGTCCACACCACTGTAATACGATGCGCAGTATATACAGGATTGTATAGTATGCCAAAAGAACCAAATGTTAACCCAATGGGGTAGCTCAAGTGGCAAGTGAGCTCTCCTTGTAGAGAGAAATTTCGGGAGAACCCGGGTTTCATCCCTGCAAGTGAGGATTCCCCTTGGGCCAGCTCCTGTGCCTCTCAGAGCGAATGTGGGTGGACCTCGGACCGTTAAACGGACGGATAAAAAGACCCTGTAAATTTACCAAAAAAAAAAAAGAACCAAATGTTAGAAAATATAATTTTATAGCTTTTAAAGTATAGTTGATTAGAGAATATATTTCTCAATTATCGAAAGTGAATATACATCTTGTTTATAAGTTTTTAATCACAATGTAGTTTCTAATTTTCAATCCTCTCATGTGTTATAATTTTGATATCTAAATTATGACTAAATATCAATTTTAATTCCTAATTATTCAACATAAAATTAAGGACTAAAACCACTAAAAGTAACCTTAGCTAATTGCATGCAAACATATTTACGTATGCATATATAATACTAGTATTTTCTATGCGCGATGCACAAAAATAGATGTTCAATATTGAATATTAAAATCTTAAATTAATTTAAATTTTAGATATTTATATTATTTTATAATAATAATAATAATAATAATAATAATAATGTAAACTATTTTTATAAAATTGATATATATTAATATACAATGTCTATATATTATGAACATAGAAAAAAAAAACAAGCATGATAACGATAGTTGGAAAAGATTATTAAAGTTATAATGGTAGGAGTATTTTTTTACCAAAATATTGTATAATACAACCCATATAGCTTAATGTATTGGAAGGTAGCCTGGGCAGCACGAGAACAGAACAACACTGCGGACATATTGGCAAATTTGGCCAGCACATATGACAGTGGGATACACATTCTGCAGGACCCACCAGATGGCATTAGGAACATACTAGAAGATGAAGCGATAGGTATACCTTGCTGGCGGAATTTGTTTGTAAATAGTTAGAAGAATGTAATGAACATTCTGGGTAACCCCTTCCAATTGATATAAAAAATATATATAGCTTAATGTATAAAAAAGAAAGTAATCGAAAAAAAAATATAAATGAAGAAAAAACGGACCTCCTCACCACCTATAATTATTCTAATACTGGAGATGCTATTTTTTCTAATAACAATAAGAAGAATCCAACAAATTTACATTACCAGCATCAAGAGAGAGAGAGAGAGAGAGATTTTAATAAGGAAAAAAAATCCTGTTTTACTAAAAATAATTGACTCAATTTGAAATGGCGATTATTACCAAATTGATATATATCTTTCCATAATATACAAAAAGAGAAATGAAGAAAATATGATTGGTATTCTTCAAGTAACTATATATACTCTATACTCGAGCAAATGCATTCACACAAATTAAACAACAATGGCCTTTCACTTGACATTAACCTTAGCCATTATTGCTTTAGTTTCTTCATTTGCTCATGCCTATGATCCAAGCCCTCTTCAAGACTTCTGTGTTGCGGCAAATGACCCCAAAGCCACTAGTACCTCTCATACATTATTTTCTGTTTTCTTGTTCATAAATACTCACTATATATGTATATGCAACTAACATTTGGGATTAATTTGTAATTTTTGTGCAGTTTTTATTAATGGAAGAGTTTGCAAAGACCCAAAGCTTGTAACTCCAGAAGATTTCTTCACAACAGGTCTTAATACTTCCACATTACCCGCGGCGTTCCCGGGCTCAACATTTAGTTCGGCTAGTATTAACAATATACCTGCATTAAATACACTCGGTCTCACTTTGGTTCGCAATGACTATGTGGTTGGTTCCGTTGTTCCACCCCACATTCACCCTCGAGCATCTGAGCTTGCCATCGTTTTGGAAGGTACTTTCTACTTCGGATTTGTAACCGCTGATCCAAGCGATCCGACAAAAAATCGAGTCCATGCAAAAACGTACAACGTTGGAGATGTTTTTGTTACCCCTCAAGGACTTATTCACTTTGGGGCTAACATTGGATCTGGAAATGGAAGTACTTATGCGGTTTTCAATAGCCAAAGTCCTGGGTTTAATTTTGTATCGGATCAGCTTTTTAGATCTGACCCACTCATCTTAGATGATGTGTTGGCTAAATCTTTTCGTGTGGATGAGAAAGTGATAAAGCAAATTAGAGCACAATTCTCTTAGGAAAAGTAGCATTTTAATGTAAACGGAATGTGCAATAATTAAAGATTGTTTCTCTTTTATAATGTAATAAATATATGGTGTGGCATTCCTATCTCATGTGATAATCACATTTTTTAAAAGTTATTAATCCATATAATACGAATGAATATTGGTTCAAATTCAAAGATTTAATGCACAAACATCATTGACACTCTAATTCTTTCAGATGATCATACTATGATTGGAAACTAATTACATGAGTGTTGAGCATAAATAGAGAATATAAATACGTTGAGGGAGGGGCTTCAATTTTGATTGTTGAGGTCAAGGAATTTAATAATGTAAAGGTAAAGATGAATTTATAGCGTAAGAAAATTGTGTGAAGAATATTTTATTTGAGCTTATTTGTAAACATTGTATCGTCCGAATCTCGTAACTATTGAGAGGATGATAAGTGTGCAAATTGATGGATCAATTTGGACTAATTGAGCAGGTGGGCATGGTTTATTTTGGATCAACCATCAAATAGTATTGAGAACCTATTACTTTTAGATGCCTTTAATTTAAAGAGTGGTAAGATGTTGTTTAACTATGGTAGTCTAGTTTGCTCCAAAAAAAAATTACGGTAGTCTAGTTTTACCTGTCTTTTACTTTTGGATATAACAAAAAATAGTGATTATGGATTGTCGGCAGAGAATGTAGGCAGCAGCCACATTAGGTAGCACACAAAGTTTGGCAAGCTACAATATTTAAATGGAGTTAGGAATGTTAGGCACCTACAAAGTTTGAACAAAACTATTTATTGTTTGGTCCCTACATTTTAGGCTAACTACAAAATGACCCCAAATCTACAACTATAAATAGGGAGGTCATTTGTCATTCTAGTCATCCCAAATCATTCTATTCTTCCCTCATATACTAGAGATATTAGAGAGTTTGTTGAGTGTATTTCTCCTTCCTAGCAAGAGAGAATTATCCTTGTTTTCTCCTTGTTAGTTAGAGAGTGGTTGTAACTCCTATTTTCTCATAGTGAAATTCTTCTACCCTTGCCCGTGGTTTTTACCCTAATTTGTTTAGGGGTTTTCCACGTAAAATCTGTGCCTCATTTATTTTTCTTTCTCAAATTATTGTTGCAATCTGATCTATCCCACTTCCGCGGGCGCAACAATTGGTATCAGAGCCTTCAGATATATTGTTCAGAATTTGTTTCAAGAACAATATGGCAGCGAAATTTGAGATTGAAAAATTCAATGGGAAAAAATTTCTCATTGTGGAAATTGAAGGTGAAGGCTATCCTGAGGAAAGACAACTGTCTAGCAGCTATCAGTGAAAGGCCGGTGGATTTTACTGATGACAAAAAATGAAGCGAGATGAACGAGGATGCTATGGCGGATCTATACTTATCAATAGCAGATGGAGTATTGTCAAGCATTGAGGAGAAGAAGACGGCCAAGGAGATTTGGGATCACCTCAACCGGTTGTACGAGGCCAAGTCACTGCACAACAAAATTTTCCTTAAGAGGAAATTATATACTCTTCGTATGTCAGAATCTACTTCAGTGACGGAACACTTAAATACGCTGAATACTCTATTTTCCCAGCTTACATCTCTAAGCTGTAAAATAGAGCCACAGGAGCGTGCGGAATTTCTACTTCAGAGTCTACCTGATTCGTATGATCAGCTCATCATCAACTTAACAAACAACATCCTTACAGACTATCTAGTCTTCGATGATGTTGCAGCTGCGGTTCTTGAAGAAGAAAGTCGGCGCAAGACNTGGAATTTACCTCAGAATTCCAATCCTCAAGGAAATGTTGCAAGTACCTCGGATGATGGAAGTGCTCTCTGTTGCGAAGCATCAATAGCCAGGGAAGGCAGAAAAAGGTTCGCGGATATATGGCTCATAGACTCGGGAGCCACATATCACATGACCTCAAGGAAAGAATGGTTCCATCATTATGAACCAATCTTAAGAGGATCTGTGTACAACTGCGACGATCATGCCTTGGAGATTATCGGCATTGGAACCATCAAGCTGAAGATGTACGATGGAACAGTCCAAACTGTTCAGGATGTGCGGCACGTGAAGGGCCTGAAGAAAAATCTATTATCCTATGGAATATTGGATAATAGTGCAACCAAGATTGAAACACAGAAAGGAGTCATGAAGATTTTCCAAGGAGCGCTTGTGGTGATGAAAGGGGAGAAGATAGCTGCAAATCTATACATGCTGAAGGGAGAGACTTTGCAAGAAGCAGAGGCATCGGTTGCCGCATGTAGTCCAGACTCTACGCTGCTATGGCATCAGAAACTTGGGCACATGTCAGAACAAGGAATGAAGATTCTTGTGGAGCAAAAGCTACTTCCGGGGTTAACAAAGGTATCACTTCCTTTGTGTGAGCATTGTATAACAAGTAAGCAGCATCGTCTTAAATTCAGCACATCAAATTCTAGAGGCAAGGTTGTTCTAGAATTGGTTCACTCTGATATGTGGCAAGCACCGGTTCCATCCCTAGGAGGGGCAAAGTATTTTGTCTCATTCATCGACGATTACTCTAGGAGATGCTGGGTGTACCCTATCAAGAGAAAGTCAGATGTGTTTGCGACTTTCAAAGTCTTCAAAGCACGGGTGGAACTTGATTCCGGGAAGAAGATCAAGTGTTTCAGGACAGATAATGGCGGGGAATATACAAGTGAGGAATTTGATGACTTCTGCAAGAAGGAAGGCATCAAAAGGCAGTTCACGGTGGCATACACTCCTCAACAAAATGGAGTGGCAGAGCGGATAAACAGAACCTTGCTGGAAAGGACAAGAGCAATGTTGAGGGCTGCGGGCTTAGAAAAATCATTCTGGGCAGAAGCAGTCAATACCGCCTGTTATTTGGTGAATCGAGCTCCATCAACTGCAATCGAGCTGAAGACACCAATGGAGATGTGGACTGGTAAGCCTGTTGATTATTCAAACCTCCATATATTTGGAAGCATTGTGTATGCAATGTACAATGCCCAGGAAATTACAAAGTTGGATCCGAAGTCCAGGAAATGTAGATTCTTGGGGTATGCTGATGGAGTAAAGGGGTATCGCTTGTGGGATCCCACTGCCCACAAAGTTGTCATCAGCAGGGATGTTATCTTTGTAGAGGACATGCTACAAAGAGGAGAAGTTGATGATAGCACGGAAAAAGAAAAGCCAAAAACTACTCAGATACAGGTAGAGGAGGAATTTGAACAAGATTCTTCTGAAGCAGAACCGGCGCACGAGGAACCAGAACCAGAACGCTCTGGAACTCCAACAACTCGTCAATCAGACCGTGAAAGAAGACGTTCCACTTGGCACTCAGATTATGTTATGGAGGGGAATGTTGCATACTGCCTTCTAACAGAGGATGGTGAGCCATCAACCTTTCAGGAAGCGATAAACAGCTCAGATGTTTCTCAATGGACGGCAGCAATGCAGGAAGAAATAGAAGCTCTCCATAAAAATAATACATGGGAACTTGTGCCACTACCACAAGGAAGGAAGCCAATTGGTAACAAATGGGTCTTCAAAATCAAAAGGAATGGTGACGATCAAGTGGAGCGGTATCGTGCAAGACTNGACGATCAAGTGGAGCGGTATCGTGCAAGACTAGTGGTGAAGGGATATGCTCAGAAAGAAGGTATTGATTTCAATGAAATATTTTCACCTGTGGTTCGACTAACAACAGTTCGTGTAGTTTTGGCGATGTGTGCTACATTCAACTTACATCTAGAGCAGCTAGATGTGAAAACGACTTTTCTTCATGGAGATCTTGAAGAAGAGATATATATGCTCCAGCCTGAAGGATTTGAAGACAAAGAGAATCAGAACTTGGTTTGCAGGTTGAACAAATCTCTATACGGTTTAAAGCAGGCGCCAAGGTGTTGGTATAAGAGATTTGATTCCTTCATCATGTGCGTTGGATACAACAGACTGAATGCAGACCCTTGTGCATATTTCAAGAGGTTTGGAAAAGATAACTTTGTTATATTGTTGTTGTATGTAGATGACATGTTGGTCGCAGGCCCCAACAAAGATCACATTGATGAATTGAAGACACAACTGGCTAGGGAATTCGAAATGAAGGACTTGGGACCAGCAAACAAGATTCTAGGGATGCAAATTCACCGAGACAGAGGTAATAGGAAGATTTGGCTTTCTCAAAAGAATTATTTAAAGAAAATCTTGTCACGTTTCAGCATGCAAGATTGTAAGCCAATTTCTACCCCTCTTCCTATTAATCTCAAAGTATCCTCAAGTATGAGTCCTAGCAATGAAGAAGGGAGGATGGAGATGTCTCGAGTACCGTATGCATCAGCGGTGGGGAGTCTAATGTTCGTTATGATATGTACAAGACCAGACATTGCGCAAGCAGTGGGAGTAGTTAGTCGGTACATGGCGAATCCAGGCAGAGAGCATTGGAACTGTGTGAAGAGGGTCCTAAGATACATCAAGGGGACCTCAGATGTTGCATTATGTTATGGAGGATCAGACTTTCTTATTAACGGGTATGTGGATTCTGACTATGCAGGGGATTTGGATAAAAGTAAATCTACGACAGGATATGTGTTCAAAGTTGCTGGTGGAGCTGTAAGCTGGGTTTCAAAACTGCAAGCAGTTGTGGCTACGTCAACAACAGAAGCAGAATATGTAGCAGCTACACAAGCCAGTAAAGAAGCAATTTGGTTGAAAATGCTATTGGAGGAGCTCGGGCACAAACAAGAGTTTGTCTCTTTGTTTTGTGACAGTCAGAGTGCCTTGCATCTAGCAAGGAATCCTACATTTCATTCAAGGACGAAACACATACGAGTGCAGTACCATTTCATCCGAGAAAAGGTGGAAGAAGGGACAGTAGATTTGCAGAAAATCCATACCACGGACAACGTAACAGATTTCCTAACAAAGGTAATCAATGTTGATAAGTTTACTTGGTGTCGATCTTCCTGTGGCCTGATAGAGACGTAAGCGACATGGAAAGTGCAAGGTAGAAAGAATGGTGTGAAGATATGATTGTTACAATCTAATCTTCAAGTGGGAGATTGTCGGCAGNTATATTTTGATTCATTTGTCTTTTCTTGATTTGCATTAGTGATTTTGTCTATCTAATTAAAATGATTAACTCAATAATAAGGAATTGGAGATTCTTAGCTTACTAATTTATAAACATCTTTCCATAATATATATACACAAAATAATTAATGAAGATCAAAAGAAATTATTGAATTGATAGTGTTCAACAAAGTTAGGGAGTATATAAATACTCCAGTTTCAAGAAAGAAAAATAATACAATCATATCACACAAGCAAACATCAACAACAATGGCGATTCACACGACATTAACCTTAGCCATTATTTCTTTAGTTTCTTCATTTGCTCATGCCTATGATCCAAACCCTCTTCAAGACTTCTGTGTTGCATCAAATGACCCCAAAGCCACAAGTACTCATAAATTCTTTTTTTTTTCTTTTTTGTGTGTATGTGACTTTAATAGTAAGATCGATATATTTTTGATTAATTTGAAAATTTGTCTGCAGTTTTTGTGAATGGAAGGGCGTGCAAAGACCCAAAGCTTGTAACAGCAGAAGATTTCTTCACCTCAGGTCTTAATACTACCAAGTTTCCAGCGTTCGCCGGTTCAACATATAGTGCGGCTAGTATTAACGAAATACCTGGACTTAATACCCTCGGCCTCACTTTGATCCGCAATGATTTTGCACCAAATAGCGTCACTCCACCCCACATTCACCCTCGAGCAGCTGAGCTTGTCCTCATCTTAGAAGGAAGTGTCTACTTCGGGTTTGTGACCGTTGATCCAAGTGACAGAACCAAAAATCGTGTTTATGCAAACACGTACAACGCTGGAGATGTTTTTGTCACCCCACAAGGTCTCATTCACTTTGGGGCTAACATTGGAACTGGAAATGTAAGTACTATTGCAGTTTTTAATAGTCAAGATCCTGGGTTTAATTTTGTACCAGACCAGCTCTTTGGATCAAATCCACCAATCTTGGATGATGATGTGTTGTCCAAAGCTTTCAGAGTGGATAAGAAAGTGATAAGTCAAATTAGAGCAAAATTCTCTTAGGAGAAATATTTTTGAATGTAAACAATAATTAAAGGTTATTTCTCTAGCCTTTGTAATGTTGTAATAATACTCAATATTATGGTATGATATTTTATCGATGTAATAATCACTTGTTTAATAGTTGCATAAATTACAAACAAATAAATAATGATATCAGATTATAATGATCTTTTTAAATGTGTAAAATGATATTCAAACGTCTAATTTTTGGCCTGGCCATGAAAATTTCTTTCCCTAACCGGGTGTTTGGTTGGAGAGAGAAAATTAGAATGGAAAGAAATTTCAATATGAGGAATAATATGGAAAATTAAATTTCAGTGTTTGGTTTGGAATAGAATTATTGATAATTTCAATTCTAATATTTAGTATACATGAAATTAAAAAGGAATAGGTAATATGCACTACTACAGCAAATACATTTAACGTCGCCTAAATGACGTCGATTTTTTAAAAAACCGACGTCAAAAAATTTACTAAAGTAACTAACACACCCCTCACGTGTGAGTTAGAAATGTTCTTTTATTAAATAGTGCAAACATTCGAACATCTTTCACTTTACTTTATTTGATATCAAAGTGTAAAATGTATTTTATTTAACAAAGAAAAAAGCACATTTGATATTTTGATAGTTTCTCCTATAAGAAAAATATATAAAAGTTAAAAACTAAATTGTAGCGATGAAGGAGTGGTGATGGTATGATGACGCAAGGAATAACGTAAGCTCCTTAGCTTGTTTCAGTTTTCCAAAATTTTTTAATATTCATGATTTTTTACCGAGTACTATATGTTTTATTATTTACTCAAATATTTTCAGTCCAAAGAATTAAGTTACTGGATTTAAATCTATGACCACCCATTTAAAATGATAACCAGAATTTCATCAAACTGCATAATAGTTGGGTTGGTAAATAATTTAATGTGCAATTTAAGTATTCTTACACAGTCTTTATAAGACTAAGACCTTTGACCTTCTAATTATATTAATAATTTATTTATCAAATGTCTCAAGCTATTGGCTCAATATATTGTCTTATTTGATGCAAACATTAATTAACGAGAATTATTAAAAAAAAAAACTAAGTATCTTACGGGACGTTTGTTTGGAAGGAATTACAATTTCATTTTCACCTAATTCCAAAGGTAACGAAAATTAATTAACGAAAATTATTATTAAATGTTTGTTTGGAAGGAATTGCAATTACCTTCAA
Organism: Ipomoea triloba; assembly: GCF_003576645.1. Taxonomy (NCBI): domain Eukaryota; kingdom Viridiplantae; phylum Streptophyta; class Magnoliopsida; order Solanales; family Convolvulaceae; genus Ipomoea; species Ipomoea triloba. The sequence continues at coordinate 5,730,155 of NC_044919.1, read as the reverse complement.
CCAAACAAAAAAAAATTTACTTAATTTTTTTTTTTGTTTGGTTGAGGTAATTGTAATTCCGTAGAATTATAATTACCTCATTTTCATGGAATTAGAATCACATGTCTTCCTTGGTATATTTCAATTTCATGATTTTTAGGAATAGAAGCGATAACATTGAGACAAAATTATCTCTTTTTTTTAAACATAAAATTGATGTTCGACATCTTGCTCTCGATCATAGCGTGATGAACCCTTCTTATGATGTTTTTTTGGATGTAAGCTTTTAAAAAACTTAACAATTTATTATGTTAAATTAGGTTTGAACTTTAATTTTTATGAAATTTTTTTTTTTTGGATATGAGCTTAATTACGAAGCTTAACATTTGACGAAGTATTTGCTTGAAAATTAATTATAGTCTATCTAATTCAAGAATCAAGAGATTGTAGATGAGTGGTATTTGAATGTTTTTTTTTTGGTGTGTTTAAATATGTAGGTGGGTCCAGTTTTCAAAAAAAAAAATGTAGGCGTGTGTCCAAGACTCCAGGAGATACTTTCCATTTAATAATAATAATAATAATAATAATAATAATAATTAATAATTGAGGGATATATTATAAACAGACCCGGGGAGGATCAACCCGAAAAAAATCGGAGCCAATTAGCAATGGAGCCCCAGGACCTAGCCTGGCCAAGCCCGATCAGCCTACTCTGGCCTAGCCTGCCTAGGGCGAGCCCTGTGCTCGACCGGGTGCGAGGTCTTCGTTTATTGGGGTTTACACGGCGTGAGGTGCGGTCTACGGTGGTTATAACTTCCCGCTCTCTTCTCACGGGATAGTTAGGAGATTATTAGTATATTTTTTGAATACAGATTATTAGTATATAAACACTCTCATTTGTCTTGTTAAGATATAACATATCATTTTTAGTCTTAGTAATAGCATTACATAAATTCCTCAATACAAATCATTAATTAATCGAGTTATTTGAGTTAGACCCCGGTCAACATAATTCATCAATAATAATAATAATAATCTAAAAACATAATAAGTGTGATGTGTGAATGAAGGTTATACCCTTCACTTATGTCCGCCTTTTCCGTTAAGTTTTTTTTTTTTTTTTTTTTTTTATATACACGTTATGCTATAAAAGTTGTACTTTATAATATTTTGTACAAATATATCCCTACCATTATAACTTTCGGTATCTTTTCCACTATTGTTATCATGCACATGCATCCACAATATACTTTATTATCTTATTCAATAATAATAATATATTAACATTATATATTGGAGTTATATGTTAATTAATTTAAAATTTTAATATAAAATATTAATATTGGACACCTACTTTTTGCGCATCGCGCATACAAAATTCTATTAATAGTATAAAAGTTAAAAAAACTTTAAAATGTAACGATGAAGGAGTGGTGATGGTATGATGACGCAAGGAATAACGTAAGCTCCTTGTTTCACTATTGCAGATGATGGTTGGTCATTGGTCAACTTTTCTTTTCTTATTTCCTTTTCTTTTTGGGATGCAAGCTTTTTAAAAAACTTAACATTTAATTTATTTTATTAAGTTGTGAATTTTTATTTTTATGATTTTTTTAGATGTGAGTTAATTGTGAAGCTTAACATTTGAAGAAGTATTCGTATGGAAATTATTTAGAGATATTGTAGATGAGTGATATTTGAATATGTTATTTTTTTGGTGTTTGACTTTGTAAATAGGTCTGAGATATACTTATCATTTAATAATAATAATAATAATAATAATAATAATAATAATAGGCATTTTTTACATCATAAAACATTGTTGAAAGTTTAAATACCATGTGTTTTAATTTACTTCAAAAAATTGCCATATGTTTGGACCAATTATTTTGTCAAATTATATTAAAGTGTCACTATTATTTGTATTTATTAATTATTATTCAGTATATGATAGTCAATTTTATTAAGTTAATAGATAAAATCATGTTAAATGATTAAAAATAATTTTATATGATTCTTATATAAAACATTATTTCTTGTATTTAATTCAATTATTTGACATTGAATAGTGTATTTTTTTTTAAAGAACTAATATGACATTGCAATATATAAAACAACAACAACAACATGGTTTTGATATATATATATATATATATATATATAAATAAAAAAAAAAGAAGACATCTTCTTCCCTAAGAATGGACGAACATGATGTCCCTAGCTATTAGGTGAAGATGAGACTTTTTGTTTTCTTCCCTAAAAAAGGACAAACATGAAGTCATCTCAATACAATCTAGACAAATATAATTTAGGTAAGAGACGTATGTATGCTAATAGGAGAGTGAAGTTGACAGCAATAAGTAGCTGTCTTCGAAGGTTATATAATTTTTTTTTAAAAATCTTATAAAAATATCAAATCAAATATTATTATTAGTACTACTGTATGAGAAAAAGAATATGGTACAAACATTTTAAAACATGCAACATTTTACATTGTACTATACATATTATAGCAACCTGGGGACGATAACAGCAGCTTAATTATTTATTATTTGTCTTTTTTTTTTTTTAAAGTCGTATTCTCAAAGATTGATTTGAAGTTGTAAGTTGATCACGAAGCATATGTCAATATACGTACGCGTCCAAGAAAGCTGAAGGCCATTAGGTTACTCATTCGTCATAGTTGACCATCACAATCAAGAAAGCTAAAGATTAGGTCGCTCCCATTAGGAGCTAAAATGTTTGATAAACTTTGTTAGGTTGTTCCAAACACGGTTTTTTTTTTTTTCGTTAGTGTATATATATATGCAATTTTCTTGAATAGGAAGGTGTGCAAGGACCTGAAAACTTGTGACGACTGACGATTTCTTTGCATCGGGTCTGAATGGCATTAAGAGGCCATCGTTGCGGCGCAACGTACGGGTAGAGGTAGAAGAAAGAGAATAGAGGAGAGAAAAGGTAAAAGTATACTATGCAAACTAGAGATGGTTTATTGTAGGATTATATTTGTAAGAGAAAAAAAGAATAGAGAGGAGGTCTATTACCTTGTGTGCACAAGTTACACTTTGTATGTACCTATTGGGCACGTTTGCAATTTTTGGCTACTTTTCTTTTTCTTTTTCCTTTTTTTTTTTTCTCCATCTCTTTTTCTTGATATCAACGAATCTGAAATAATTAAATACCCCATTGTTAAGATTAGATAGATGTATTGTCCATAACTTCCCGAATGGATAAGTGATTGAACCCAGATATCTTAGTCTTAGGAGAAATAAGTCCTCGACTTATTGTCCCCCATAAAGGGAACATCTTCTAGAATGTCATTGATGCATTCCATTATATACAGTATACTATACTAGCTTCCGGTGAGATGTGTGGGAGAACAATAATGTGTATTATTGAAATATATCACGTGAATTTTTATATTTTACTCCTAAATTTTACTTTTATTATCAAATTTTTTATATGAACAATTTTTTGGAGACCTACATAATTAAAATAGTCCTTCATTATTTCTCACGTAAGAAAGTAAACACGAGAGAGTAGAATTTAAGAGTATTCATAATAGAATCTTCAAAAAAAAAAAAAGAGTATTCATAATAGAACTTATTTGTGCTTACTGCTTAAATTTGATAATAATATCAATTATGAGTAGCCTACACTGATTAATTTTATTGTAATTGTTTACTGATTAGAATCACAAAATAAAAATTAATTTATTTTGGCTTCATTTCCACCTCCGGCTTACTTTTGTTAGGTGAGGTCAAATATTTCCATCAATATAAAATTATGGTTATATATATTAAAATAACTTTAAACTTTAACCGTCGTTTGGTTGAAAGCTAAGGAGGGGATTAGAAAAGAAAAGAATTATAATTCATGAGAAAAAAAATAAGATGATAAAAAGATAGGAATTCAAATTTCATTATTTGATAGGTAGGAATAGAATTATTGGGAATTGAAAGAGAAGAAATGATATTTTAATTTCATTGCTATTTTTTAAGAAAAAAAACGTAGAAGTGTTTCATATATTAGTTTTTGGATAAAAATTTGTCATTTTAAGAATACTGTAGAAAGTAGTTTATGAACAAATAGACAACATCTGGGTGGGTAGCACTCAAAAAAAAAAAACCTGACTTAACTCCTGTAGTTGTATTGTTTTAAACGAATATGCACAATAATACAAACTCGTATTGTTTGGCCTAAATACATATGGATAAGTAAATTAAACCAGTATGTATAAACATGCATGCATTGTTTTTATATGAATATTCAACAATATAATATTTATTCAATTCCTTCAAACTTTGATTTATTTATAGAAATACAACAGCTTGATATTAACCTTATATCTCTACCTGTTCACATTTTGCAATGTACAAACATGATTCACTTTGTCCGGCCATCATGTAGATTCCTATATATAATACTAATATATTGTCTCATATTCACACTAGCTAGCTATTATAAAACAATGGCCATTAGTTTCCTAGTAACCTTATCCATTTTTGCTTTTACTTGTTCAATTGCTTATGCTTATGATCCAAGCCCTCTCCAAGACTTCTGCGTTGCAGTAACTGATCCCCAACATGCTGGTATTACCTTTTTCTTTTGTTCTTTCGATTCTTATTATAAGTAAAATATATATATGCAGTTTAATTTCTTGAACTTTTTGGTTAATTGGTAATATATATATGCAGTTTTCATGAACGGAAGGGTGTGTAAGGATCCGAAACTTGCGACGGCGGATGATTTCTTCGCTTCTGGTCTAAACGGTATTGGGACGGCGGTGTTTCCGGGGCTGAGCGTGTCGGTAAACGTGGCGGACGTGAACCGCATACCGGGGCTCAACACCCTGGGGCTCACGGTGGTTCTTGCGGAGGTTGGACCTGGGGGTCTGATTCCACCTCACACGCATCCTCGTTCTTGCGAGTTCATCATGGTCACGCAGGGCAGCGCCTACGTAGGATTTGTGGCCGTTGATCCGAGGAATGGCCTGAAGAATCGGCTGTTTGCGAAGACGCTGAAGGCCGGAGATGTTTTTGTGATCCCGCAGGGGCTTATCCACTTTATGCACAACGTTGGAGTCGGCAACGCCACGTTTTTTACGGCTTATAATAGCCAGAATCCGGGGTTGATTACTATTGCCAATGAAATGTTTGGGACGGATCCGGCCATATCCGGGGATGTTCTGTCCAAAGCTTTTAGAATTGATAAGGAATCTGTCAAACATATCCAAGCAAAGTTCGCCTCAGTTAGTTAGACTGACTAGCCTGTTTTTTCAGTTAATTGTCATGAATGGAATGACATAGTGTGCAAGAGTGCTTAGGGTGGTATTGGGCTATGATAATAAAACATAATGCTCAGCACTCGAACTTGATGTGGCTAGTCAGGACGGTCTTTTTAATTTTTATGATCGTATTCTTATAAATAAATAAGACCCTATCAAAAGTATAAACACAATTTTTAAAACAAAACACACAAGTAACAGAAAAATCTATCTTCTTAAGAAAATGAAAGTGTCCTATTTCTTTCTCTGAAAAGCACTTGAGAGAACTTCAAAAGGGACAAAACTAGCACTAATCCTGTTATGCCATTACCTAACCAATTTGAGTTATGATTTATGAATAGTGTATCTTCTTTTAGTTGGTAAATGTTTGTACTTGGTTTTGAGTTCTTTTTTTTTTTTTCTTTTTGTACTTGTTTCATGCTTTATTGATGTTTTCAGTAAAATACTGAAATATATAATAAGTTATTGACATTAATAAGTTGGTGAATGTTTGTACTTGTAAGTTAACCCAAAAAATTATTTATTACACGCTTATATTAGCTGTTTTATTAGTCAAACAAGCTAAACTTTGATTGATAAGGTATTTTTCAAATACTCCCATATTTAAAACAAGATGAATCTTAGAGACCACATATGTAAAATAATATCACGAAACAAATTAATTACGACATTAATAGTTGCCCTTGTCTACAAAGAGATCGAATTATATCATTAATGTTATGTATTAGCTTTTCATGCATGCCATCACATTAACTAATATTAAAGTCGGATGTAATTTGTATCATGTTAGTAACTAGTGTACTAGTTTTAGTGTCTAATCTATATTAATATATGTGTTCAAAATGATTTCATCTTACTTTGAGCTCAAACAACGTATTTCAAATTTCACTTGAATCTCATATAAGTATTTCTACATGATACATAAGTTTTGTAAATTTTAGGGTAAACTCATTCTCTTCACCTTAACTATTATAATTTTTTTTATAACTTAAAAAAGGTAGCCTATATATTATTTCAAGATTGGATGCATTTGCGAAAATCGTTTGGCAAAAGCAATTTTGTGAAAGAGTATACTGTACTTTTTAACCAAACACATACTAAAAATGATTGGTTTTAAAATGAAACCATATATACGAGAAAATATTTTTTATGAGAAGCTTCTTCATAGGTAACTAATATAATACAATAAACACATTTTTCAAGTTTTTTAACAAAAAACTTCTCGCATGAGTAAGCCATATAGAGTTAATTATCGTTTTGGTCCCTAGACTATAGTAAAAGTACCAAATTGGTCCTCGGCTTTCATTTTTAACCGATTAAATCCTTAACTATTGATTTTTTGTCCGATTTAATCCTCCGTCTGTTGGGGTGTTAAGTGATCATCTACTTTGAGGGCATAATAGTCAATAGTTTATTTGTTAATATATTTTTAGTTATGTTATATATCACATTCATTTTTAGTTTTTTTTTAATTTTTTTTTTTGAAATTTTTTTTGGTTTTTATTGATAATATATAGTTTATCCAAAATTTTAAAGTTTATCACGAATTATTTAATTCCATTAAATTGATGTGTCATTGAGTAATTAACCTCACAATTTGGCCTGGACTGACATTTCGACGTTACATTTAATTACTTAAAATAATTTAATTTGACTAACGTGTATAAAGTAACAAGTTTCTATCAATTCATCAATAGTTAAACAATTATAAGAATCATTATTATATGAGACAAGATGTGGTACACAAATTTTAAAAGAAGCAATATCTTACGTTGTATATATCACATCATTGCAAGTTGCAATCGGGACGAAAACAACACCTCAATTATTATTACGTTTTTAATTTTGACTTTTTTTTTATTCCTAAGATTGATTTGAAGTTGTAGCTAAAGACTTTGTGGTCAAGTGACATTCGGTGTCTCAATTAACACTCGCTTTAGTGGAGTTAACTGACGTTCTATTTGTTTAAACATAAAGAGTTTAAAATATCTTTTCAAAATAAATTAGTAGCTATTAGATTTTAAACTTTCAAATTTAAGCTAACTTTTAAGTTATATATCCCAAACAGAATCATAATAACAATTACAAGTGTGGGCTTTGATTTGTAAGCATATAACATAAGGGTTGCTGGCATGAAAAATGAAAATAGATCTCATTTGTTTATCATAAAAGATATATATTTAAATGTGAAATGTTGTGATATTTTTAATTTTTAAATAAATAAAATTTTCATTGCATTATTCAAAAGTAAAACAACATCATTTTTGGGTAAAACAAAGAAAACCAGTCTAAACATGCATTGTTTTTGTATGAATATGCATAAACTTTGATTTATTTTTGGAAATGCTACCGCTTGGACGCTTGATATTAAGCATATATAATATCTCTACCTGTTCATTAGCTTTTTGCAATGCACAAACTGACAAACGTGATTCATTTTGTACATCACATTGATTATATTCCTATATATAATACGGAGTCCTAACATATATTATATATATTCAACATTATCTCATATTCACACTAGCTACAATAATGGCCACTGGTTTCCTAGTAGCCTTAACCATTGTTGCTTTAACTTGTTCAGTTGCTTATGCTTATGATCCAAGCCCTCTCCAAGACTTCTGCGTTGCAGTAAATGATCCCCGGCATGCTGGTATTACCTCTTTCTTTTGTTCTTTCGATTCTTATTATAAGTATATGTATATATATATATATACAGTTTGGTTAATTTCTTGAACTTTTTGGTTAATTGGTATATATATACAGTTTTCATGAACGGAAGAGTGTGTAAGGATCCGAAACTTGCGACGGCGGATGATTTCTTCGCTTCTGGTCTGGACGCTATTGGGACGCCGGCGTTTCCCGGGCTGAGCGTGTCGGTGAACGTGGCGGATGTGAACCGGATACCCGGGCTCAACACGCTGGGGCTCACGGTGGTTCGGGCGGAGCTTGGACCGGCCGGTTTGATTCCACCTCACACGCATCCTCGTTCTTCTGAGTTCATCCTGGTCGTGCAGGGCACGGCCTACGTAGGATTTGTGGCCGTTGATCCCGCGAATCGCGGGAAGAATCGGCTGTTTGAGAAGACGCTGAAGGGCGGAGATGTTTTTGTGATCCCGCAGGGGCTTATCCACTTTATGTACAACGTTGGAGGCGGCAATGCTACGCTCTTTACGGCTTTCAATAGCCAGAACCCGGGGGTGATCACCATTGCAAATGAGTTGTTTGGGTCGGATCCGGGCATATCCGAGGATGTTCTGTCCAAAGCTTTCAGGATTGATAAGGAATCTGTCCAACATATTCAAGCAAAATTCTCTTCAGTTGGTTAGCCCCTGTTGTTTCAGTTGTCATGATCATGAATGAATGGAATAAGAGTTAATTCCATTATTGGTTCTACATGACAATTCACTTTTAATTTTTCCTTTTCAGTATATTTACATTATTTCAGTACATCTACATTATGTAATACGGAGTAGTATTATGTGGCATGATCGTTTTTTGTTCTTCATCAACAAAACCACTTAAATTTCGTAAAATACAATTGAATAATAATAGATTAGGAGTAGTATTTTCCATAATAATATGATAATAGATTAGGAGTAGTATTTTCCATAATAATATGATAGAGTGCTTTGAGGTTGGTCCAAAAAGGCAATTGAGTTTGGTTTTAGAATTTTGAGTTTGTTCTAATTAAAGACATTGCTCAATTGCCGAGAATAGAGTTTTCATACCATAATTATTAGGAGGTTGACTGTTCAGTACTTGATGTGGGACAAAACAAACCATCCAATTACCAAAGAAAGTAAAAACCTGATGTTTTCATACCATAGTTCTTGTCTGCATTGTTTCAGAACTTTTAGTGTCTTAAATCTGCTTAATCTTGATATAATCATTAAAAAGTAAGCATACTGCTTTCTTATATGATCAATTTGAATAGGAACTGGATGGTTTTCATTTTAGAATATGTTCCTTCAGATGCTGGAAAGCCATTTTCATTTCAAAACTAGAACATCAACGGTAGTTGCAAATGAATTACTGAATTTATTGACTCTCTTTTTACAGGCTATGTAAATTAACAGAATCTTGGATGAAGAGAACTGTTTCCAAGGGACAAACAGTGGATAATATGCTCTGTATTGCTAGAACATGTGAAATGAGCAAATGTAATAGGAAAGAGTGTCAAATATCCTAAAACTCAAATGGTTTCATTACACTATGCAACTCTCTCAAGTTTTAATTATTTGGCAATAACTCTGTATATTTCATAGTTATATAGAGAACAGTAAAGTTGAAAGCATTAAAGATTACAGAATTATTTGCCATCTACTAAACTCTTAACTCTTAAAGAAAGAACACTACAAAATCAGTCAAGAACAGCAAGCTTCTTATACTCTTCCCCAGAAATGGCAAGCTCCATGACTTCCTCAGGGTTCACAATGCCACCATTTTCCAAGAAGATGGTCAGCAGATTCTTGGAGAACCCACTCACCAATGCCACACCACTCTGGTTGGCCACAACAGGAGTGGACCTTGAAGCTCTGAGGTTCCAGAACACAACTTCTGGAACATTTGTGAAGCCCTTCTCCCTGAATTTCCTCTGTATCACTTCATAATCAGTCTCCCAAGAATTTTCTGAACCCTCCAAAGGATTCTCTGAACCCTCCAAAGGATTCTCTGAAACCTCCAAAGGATTCTCTGAAACCTCCAAAGGATTCTCTGAAACCTCCAAAGGATTCTCTGAAACCTCCAAAGGATTCTCTGAAACCTCGTCGAACTCCATGTCACTAAAATCAAACACCCTCCTAACCTCGTCGAACTCCATGTCACTAAAAACAAACACCCTCCTAATCATTTGTTCCTGGCTCAGTTTTCCCTCCACTGCAATCTCCAAGATCCTATCAAACGCTTTCTGGAAATTTGTGTTCATACCCCAGTCCATTGTTTTGACAAATGCAGTCTTTTCCAGCAGGGTTTCACCCTTGATTTTATGAAGCTGAGGATCTGCACTGAAAGTGATCAGGTTTCCCTTCCACGGTTCTTCACTTAATTCAGAAACTAAGATTCCTAATGCCACAGAGACATCCATAGGTATTCCTGACATACTCCCAGACACATCACATATAGCAATGCAATTACTCAACTTCCCCTTGTTGGCAAGATCATCAACCATTCTTTTCCACTGCAGCTCGGCAACCTCTGCAACTTCTGTCTCCTCCGGGTCTGCACGTTCCAATGATTTTATGATCTCATGGGGTAGCAATGCCCCGGCTGCAATCTTTGCCTCCCCGCTCTTCACCTTCCTAAGGTACTCAGTAAACCTCTCGTTATCGTGCTTCGCAAACTTCTTCGTGTAGTTCTTCATTGCAACCGAGGCCACCCGCTTGTAAGGCAGCACGTTCCATTGTTTGGCACTCATATACACCTCGGGCAACTCCAATGCCTTGTGCAAAGGCACAAGAACTTGTTTTCTCAGTCTGTCCCTCACCTTATAAACATAATGTGCCTCCTTTAAGCACTCATATTCTGTGTACTTCTCCCTAGGGAACAATTTTCTTGCAATGCTCTCACAAATTAAGGTGGTCTTATCATATGATGAATCAATAGTGGGGCACCATTTTGCAGCCAAGCTGATGTCTCCAAGATTCCCTGACTTCAATTTCTCAAGATCAGCCTCTAGCATTTCTGCAAAAAGATCGGAAATTTTGTCATGTAGTAACCTGTATTTTTCATCAGTAATGTATGTTTGTAAACCCTTTACAGCCTTGTTTAACTCTCTCTGCTTTCTTAAAACCCTTGCTTTCTCCTTCTCAGCCCTTGCTTTCTCCTTCTCAGCCATCAATTCCTCCGGAGTTTTCTTGATTTTCTCCTTCTTAGGCTTCAATTTCTCCAAATTCTTCTTGATTTTCTCCTTCTCAGCCTCAGCCAACAATTCCTCCTCCCAATCCTTCTCCATTTCATCCTTCTCAGCCATCAATTCCTCCGAATCCTTCTTGATTTCATCCTTCTCAGACATCAATCCCTCCGAATCCTTCTTGATTTCATCCTTTTCAGACATCAATTCCTCCGAATCCTTCTTGATTTCATCCTTTTCAGACATCAATTCCTCCGAATCCTTCTTGATTTCATCCTTTTCAGACATCAATTCCTCCGAATCCTTCTTGATTTCATCCTTTTCAGACATCAATTCCTCCGAATCCTTCTTGATTTTCTCCTCCTCCTCATTTCCCTCATCATGATTCTCATCATGATCATTCTCTTCACTACCATAAACTTCATCACTATAAACTTCATCATCATTCTCATCATCGTTTTCCGGGTAAAAGAATCTCCGGCGTCCACGACGAAACCTACTCCGTCTCCGGCTCGAATTCTCCCTCTGCTCCTTCTCAAATTTCCTGACATAGGGTCCTTCCAAAATCCTATACAGAATTTCAAGAAAATCTTTAAAATACCCAAACTCAGCAAGGGCCTTGAGATTACCAGACAGAGTTTTTGGATGGTTGTAGTGGAGCCAAAGCGCCGCCAAATAAAACCCTTCCTTGTCAGACTTGCCGGTCCCCCTCACTCCCCTGAGGTTACAGATCAGCTTCAGAGTGGTCAAGGGATTGTGGGCCCACGACACATCGAGCCGCCCGATCAAATCCTGGGGCGGCATGTGCGGAACCACGTGGAAGAAGAAGTCCAAGCATGGGTTTCCGGTGGAGAGGAAAGTGGCCGAGCCATTCTCGGTGAAGCCCATCAAAGGGTTCGGGTCGGGCGAGCCATTCTCGGTGAAGCCCATCAAAGGGTTCGGGTCGGGCTGAACCTTCTCGGTGAAGCCCATCAAAGGGTTCGGGTCGGGCTGAACCCCCTGGGGTTTGGTAGATGAATCGGAGCCATGGGTATCGACGGGTGGAGTGTTGGCTTCGCCGCCGTGATCGGCGACGGATGAAAGCTTTGCACGGTCGATCTCAGGTGGGCCGAGGAGCTGAATGGGAGCCATTAGAGGTGCGATTATGATGAAAGTGAAAGTGAAAGTGAGAAAAGAAGAATTGTGAGTAGCGAATTTATAGTATGGAGTTGCTTAGCCTCCAAGAATAAAGAAAACGTCTTACGCATATATTCCGTAATATAGATGTTGAAACTGACAACGACTCTAGAGTCTAGAGAGTAGAGACCGTAATTTTATGCAACTACTTTTATGCCAATTACACAAAATACACCAATTTAAAATTGATAAAAAATAGTCTTAAATATGGTAGTATGGTACCGATTTAAATATGTCTTCGATAGGTAGAATCTGTTCAATATATGTTGTGATTTGACAAAAAAAAAATTGAAAAAAGTAAAATACACAAATTTAAAATTGTATCACATAATAAATATGTAAATCACTTTAGTAAAAAATTGATTTTTTTATTGGATAACAATTATTATACTTTTACTAATAAATATTATCTAAATCTTTTCTTTTTAAATTTAAATCTAATCTATCTATAAATAAAATAAACATATGGTTCACCATGGTAACTTCTATTATATTTTTCCATTATTATTACAATGCACACGCATCCACAATATATTTTCTTAATATTCTTCAATGGTAACAATATATGTAGGCATTAAAAATAAATTTGATTTCATTTAGATTTTAATTAGTAAGGATTAATTTTGGTAATTTTTTAAAAGATAACTATCAAATTTGTGAAAATGCTTTACATTATTATTATTAGGGAAAATGACACTTTTTCCCCCTATGTTATGTGCATATAGCACTTTTCCCCCCTGTGTTATTAAAGTGACAATTTTCCCCCCTGAAATGTTAAATTGACATTGTTACCCTTAAAAATAATTATTTCATTTATGTTTCTTCTCCAACAAATTATTACTTATATGTATGGATGATCACGACGGTTCGAACCTAACTAAACACTGTAGCAATCATATCGAAATAGTATGGACGGTTCTGGTTGCGATTCAGAACCGAACAAATAAAATTAAATAATTGTTGAACCGTGAACCGGAACTTAACCACAATCATATATAGTGAAAATGATAAAACACTTATTTTGATAAATCGGTACGGTTCGTTTCCAATTTCGATTTTAAACTGCCACTCAAAACTTATTTATTTATTTATTTATTTTTATAATTTTATTACTTATTTAAAAATAGTCTAAATTCAACAATTATTTTATTTTATTGTTTCGGTTATGAATCGTAACCGTAACTGTTGGTCCCAAGGGGATGGGGTACAAGTCTAGAGGGGGGGGTGAATAGACTTGTATAAGATTTTGCAAATTTTTTCAACCTCTCGTGTGTATTGAACTTAGGATGTTTAAGTTCGATACCTCACGAGGTGAAGACAAAGTTTTATGCGCAGCGGAAATGTTATCTCCTTTTAGTTAGCACGAGTTTGGGTTAGTTCGAGAGGTGTGATTATATGCAGTGCAATCGAGAGGTTAGCGAGAGATGAAAACAGTAAGTAAATGCAAGAGAGATTTTTAAGTGGTTCGGCCAACCCGCCTACGTCCACTCTTCTTCCAGAAACTCCCTGGAAGGATTGCACTAAAAACTTCCCTTTTTAGTACAATAACGAGCGCTTGAGCTTTGATCACGAAGCCCGCCTCAAGCCTCAGGTTTTTCGCCCCGCTTCTTGTTACTCCACCTCTCGAGCACTTGACCTTTGATCACCAAGCCCGCGTCAAGCCTCAGGTTTCTTTCGCTCGGACAGCAGCCAGGTTACTCCGCCTCTCCTCAGGTTTTTCTCCCCGCTTCCAGTTACTCCACCTCTCGAGCACTTGACCTTTGATCACCAAGCCCGCGTCAAGCCTCAGGTTTCTTTCGCTCGGACAGCAGCCAGGTTACTCCGCCTCTCCTCAGGTTTTTCTCCCCGCTTCCAGTTACTCCACCTCTCGAGCGCTTGACCTTTGATCACCAAGCCCGCGTCAAGCCTCAGGTTTCTTTCGCTCGGACAGCAGCCAGGATACTCCACCTCCCTTGCTTAATCCAAAGCAAGACGTTGTTGATAGTCACAGTTGAATGTAACAATCTCCAATCTGACCACAAGCTATCGTTGAATCAACTTTGATGTAGAGCAGCTTTGGTCACCTTCTGGATGTATGACAGTTTAGCTTTGTAACTCTCTTCGAACACTAAGATGTGTTCTCTCGCTGTATTGAATATCAGGATGATATTCCAAGTTAAGCACTTTGCACTTGAACGTTTTTATCAGACACCTCTTGTTAACCTCTTGACCTCTTTTACAAAAACCTTGTTTCTTCTGTGTCTTTACGTCCTTATATATGAGAGTAGAATAATAGTTCCGTTGGAGGGAAAACTATTCCGTTTGAAATTGGTCTCCCACGCCGAACATGGGTCTTTGCACAATTTCAGCATTTTTCATGGAGTAGTGGTCTTGTAACTTGAGCCTTTTGTTTTGTAGTGAATATTCCATATTCCACTTTCTTGAGCTCATGTTTCACTTGCTTCTTTTGGATAAAGTTACTCTTTTTATGTTCCCATCATTCCTTGTTTGGGGAATCTGACCACTTCAGGATTGGTGCACTTCTTGACCGTTTGTGGTGGAGGTCTGACGTGTCATCCACTTCCGTCCATTTTGAAACCTCCCGCTCAGCACCTCTTCAATATTTTATCTCCATGATATTCTTCTTCTCCAAACTTAGAGTATTTTATCTGCACATGTTGACTGACATTCAGCCTCTTGGAGAAGTGCCGGTTTATCGAGACCATAGAAGATGTCTCGACCACTTGATGTTTCAATCCCATGTATCGAGAGGTCTATCTCTCGAATATTCTTTACGTCTCGAACTCGATAGGTATATCGAGAGGTCCCTACCTCTCGAACTTGGCTTGTGTCTCGAGACTTAGTTGATGTCTCGTAGACCCTTATTCCTCCAGAGTTGTCTCGTGCCTGCTTCTGATCTATCTGTTTGCTTACAACACGAAAACTTCTAAGTTGTTCAAACAAGTTTACCTTAAGCTTAAATATTTCCCGAGTTGAGCTCAAATTACCCGGTTGTATTTTCGCTCTTAGTTTACTTATCGAACTTACATTGTTTTGCCTATGTATCGAGACTTGGGGATTCTTACTTAACAGTTGGTATCATCAAAACCTATTACATGATGTTCCTAACAATTTCCCCCTTTTTGATGATGCCAACACTTATACTTACTTATATGGCTGATTTGAAAAAGAAAAAGCATTGATTTTATTTTCAGCGCATATGGTAAGTTTGACAACTGATCTACTAAAGCAAGAATAACCAAACTCACGCAACACCCCAACAAAAGATATATATATTATCATAACAGGAGTGTTTTACAGGGCTTTACAGAAAAGAGAGAAGATAAAGAACAACATCAAATTCGAATGCATGTAGACATCGAGAGCTTACTGCTTATTCGCTTTCCTCTTCTCGTTTATGGCTGCTCGTGTCTTGTGGAGGTCTTCAAAGTTCACCTGCTCTAGATATTCGTTTGATATATCCAGGTGAAGGTAATTGACAAAGGCTTCACCTATGAAGTTGCCTTCAATCACCCCATCTCTCCACCATTCGATGCATTCCGGAAGAGTGAGACCGCTATGAAGAGCTAAGTCAGTTTTGGTAAGAAGACTTACTATGATTCCATGAAGATATTCGTTTGAGTCTTCTTTGGTCCCTGCCTTGTAGCTCTGTAGGAGTAGCTTGTCTCTCTTCTCTTTGGCTGTTTGTTGTTCTTGTTTCTTTCTTCTGATTTCCTTGTCTTCTTCTCTTCTTTCTCCTATTTCCAGTGAACGCTGGATCCTTAACATATCTGCTCTTTCAGCTTCCTCCATTTGTTTTCTTGTTGACTTTGGAACTTTTGGAGGAGGAGGAGGTCCAGCTGGTTCACTTGCCGCCCTCTTCTTGCTGGTTGAAGTCCCTCCCTGAGTCTTCTTTTCCCCCTTGTTGGCATCATAGCGGAGGGAAAGTAAGGAGGACAAACCGTCGAAGAGTGCATGGATTTGGGCAGGCATTTGGTGCGACAGGTCAGTGAGTATGGTTTGCATCACATCCTGTCGAAGTTCACTTGAGCGTTGGTGGGCTTGAAGTTCTGCTCGTAACTCGGCGAATTCAGTTCTCATCCTTTCAGTCTCTGCTCGAGCTACCGCAGCCTCATCCGCAGCCCTTTGTGCTGCATTCTCAGCCCACACTGCTTGTTCGAGAAGTTCTTTGTGATTGGCTTGGGAGTCACCGGAGCCAGTCACAGGTATTGCAACGTTTCGAACAACAGCAAGTACATGCTCAAGTTGAGCCATCCTCTGAGATTGATCAGCCATGAATTGACGCACCTCGCCAATGAAAGCTCGTTCGGCCTGTTGATCAAAGTCAGAAGAAGAAGGAGAAGAAGATTGAGTGGTACCTCTAGTCGGAGGGGACTTGGGTGCTTCCAGATTTCCACCCATGACTTGCATTCGTGATTCCACCTCTCGACTGACTTCCTGAGGTTCAGCAGGGACACTGGGATCAGAGCTCGAAGGTAGCTCCATATCAGGTGCTTCCCGGTTTCCACCTGAGGGATGGATCACTTCTTGCTCTTCACCTCTCGAACCTGGAGCCTCAGCTTCAGCTGCTGGTAAGGTAGGATTGGCCAAGGTGGGAGTCTCTGCATCAGATGCTTCCCGGTTTCCATCTGATTGAGGTTCCCCCTCAACACTACCTCTCGAACCAGTGCTGGGAACGTGATCATCTACTGGAGGAGTTGATTCATCGGCAGGTGCTTCCCGGTTTCCACCTTCTTGAACCTCAACTCTCGAACCAGCAGGGTTCTCCTCATTCTGCTCTTGTTGCTCACTTGTTTGCACTTCAGTATGCTCTGGTGAATCTGGAATATCTATTATCTCAGGAGCAGCTGGTGCACTCCACCTTTCCCTATTAACCATATCGATGGGAAAGCCTGGGAGTTGGAGCAACAAAATTTCACCCTCTCGAACTGTCTGAGCTTCATCTGTTGCATTCGAGGGTGTGGACTCAGGTGGTGGCAGTAGTAAGACAGAGTTAGGTGCCACCTCATGTGCTTCAGAGGTCTCGGATTCACCTCTCGAAGCTACCTGGTCTTCTAGAGCAGATTCACTCACTTGGGACAAGGGGATTGCTGCAGTTGGAGTAGGAGTGTCAGCATCATCTCGAGCAACCCCAGAGGTCTCTCCTGGACCTCTCGTGTGTTCTACACTTTGTCCCAAGGATATTGCTGTGGCAAGCCTGATATCCTCTCGAAATTGAGCATCTAGTTCAGGATCTTCTTCAGGCTCGGCTTCATCTTCTTGTGCATCAACAGCTATGCCCTTTCCTTTGTCAGATCGACCAAGATTACTCCTGATTACTTGCATCTCATGGGCACGGTTTTGAAGCTCGTCGGCTGGGATTTCAGTGAGATCTAACCAGTTTAGTGCAAATCGTTCCTCAGCCTCCATCTCTGCTGCTCTTGAGATCAATTGATCAAAGGGACCTGTTCTCCAGTTGATCCAGCGAAGTACTCTGGAGAAGTCGTCCAAACTCGATACATTCTCAACACTTTGATTCAATCGAGATGTGATTTCAGCATTCAGCTCATCAGAGTCAGCAGGTAGGATTTCTGTTGCTGATGCACACTCCACAGCTTGTTCAGTTATCTCTCGAACAACCGAGAGATCATGTGTCAACCCATCATTCAGAAAAGCTTGCACTGGGTTCCTGACCACAGTGCCCTGACCATCAGCAGCCACCACACAGTCTAGATCTTCAGCTGCTGGAATATCTACCTCTCGAACCACCTGTCGTGGTTCCTCAACAATACCCTGTACTGGATCACTGATCCCAGTACCTTCAACTTCTCGAGCCTCCTCTTGAGGCAAACCAACAGATTCATCAACATCCTCAGCACCATCAACAGCAAGTATATCAACACTTAAAGTTCCTGACAGGGACTTGGTAGGGGGCACTCTCTCAACCTCAGTGGCCAGTGTAGCCTGAGGTTCCCCCTGGGCTTGTGCCCTGTCCTCAAATGGTACTTGTATAACGGACGGTGTCACCTCTCGAACCTGGGTGACAGCAGCAGTCTTGGTCCTCTTGGCCTTCCTTTTCAATTCAACCCTCTTGACTAGGGTGTCCAAAAGCTCGTCATCAGAGCGCTTCTCCTTAGCTGGGGCTTTCCTTTTGCCCCTTCCCTTAGGCTTTGAGGGTGAAGATGCATCCTTAGCACCTTTTGCCTTAGCTTGAGGTTTCGTTCTACCCATATAGGTATTCCGATGAACCTCTCGCCCTTCCCTCAGTTCGAAGCCCTTCAGTCTCAATAGAAATTGAACAACAAAGCCAAAACCAACCTTTTTGTAGATTGTCAGGTCGGAGTTGGAAACTGAGCTCTGCACTTGGTGTTTGAGGCAGTCGAAGATGATGTGAGCCCAGTCCAACTTGTTGTTGTTCCAGATGGCGTGGAGGATTTTCAGAGTGTCCAGATTGACTTCGTCTGTTCCGGACACCTTGCCGAGGATGAATTTTATGATGAGCTCGGCGGCTAGGGCAAACCTCTCCTTCAAATGAAATCTGCGGAGGGCAGAGGATGCTCTGGGTGGTGCAGTCTCCAATCGGATTTTGTCCCAAAACTCCTGCTTATCCATGTTGTAGTCCGATAGATGCTTGACTGCCTCCTCCGACGTAGCAAAGTCGAATGCTGCTCGTAAATCACCCACAGAGATTGTTATGTCTATTTCGTTGAAGCGGCTTTCAATCTTGCCCTTCGTGACCTTGGCATGAGCGAACCATTCTGTGTAGTCGAGGTCATGAATGGTTCGGTAGTCATGCGTCATGTACCGCATTAGTCCTGCCTTCTCAAATTTCTTCAAGACTCTCTCCGCCATTGTTGGATTTGGCGAGTGGGTGATGAAGCCATCTTTGTCAAGGATGCTTCCCGCCTTGACTTGTTTAATCTGAGAGCGTATGTGGTCTAGCTCTCTCTGGTATGCACTGGAGGATGAAGATGAAGATGAAGAAGATGATGATTCAGACGCCATTGAAGAAAGTTTGTGTGTTTTGGAGGGAATGTGTACAGCGTCTAAGGATTTGGGGATTTTGGGTATATGGTTTTGAGTTTGAATCCGGGTAAAGAAGAAGGATTTTGCTTTTATATTAGGCGGATTCGGGTTGGATATATGGGTAGGGTTGAGAGTTTGACCCGTGGAAGGATCCCGGTTGATTTAAAAGATGTAAGAAGTCAGAAATACCCCTGATAACGGTCAGCTTATAAGGTATTTTGGTAAGGGTATTTCGGTAAAGTATAGAACGGTTTAAGCTTTGAGACAGTGGAGTATTGATATTTTAAAATAAGCATGCTCCCACTAATCAAGATAATGCCCTTAAGTGCGAAAAACCGTCAGTAACCGATGACCACGTGGCTAGCATTTATGTCCAAAGATAGCCGTTCCACCTCATATATCCGTTGAGCTTATCAAATTCACCTTTCGAAGGTGAATGATCTTCCTCATGAGTTTAAGGATCTTCCCCCTGAGTGATTGATCCCTAAACCTCCTTATTCTTCCGTCTTGATCTGGTTAAGGATCTTCCCCCTGAGTGATTGATCCCTAACCCTCCTTATTCCTCCATCTTGATCTGGTTAGGGATCTTCCCTTTGATCCCTAACCCTCCTTATTCCTCCTTTCAGAGATATCAGTTTGTTACCTTTCGAAGTGACCTCTCGAACTACCCTTCTTCGAGACATAATGTATGTAGACAAACTGATCGGGTGACCTCTCGAACTACCTTTCGAACACAGATTGCGAGAGAAACAAGTTTGATTCATTTAAAAGATATCACTTGGAACATATCCTTAAGTTCATTTAGTGATTTCCAGATACATTACATATGAATCAATATCCTATTAAATTCCCTAGAAACTTTTGTTTGGCCTTGGTCAGCCTAATAGGAATCTATCGTTAAGGCGGGAACTAGCCATCTAAAGTCCTATTTGTCTAATAACAGAACTGGGGGTGGCTATTCCCTTTTCTTGTTCTTCTCTCCGGAGCTGCTTACTATAGTTGGGAGTGACCATCTTCATCGCTAATCCTCTTAATGTCTTTGGATTAGGTATGATCATCCCTTTGGCTGCTGCAGACCTCAGAAAGTCCCATCTGGTCTTCCTCTCCGTTTCCCTTGGTTCTCCATTTGGTTGAGGAAGGCCCTTTTCCAGAATGTGCAGCAGTAGGAGTCCCTCTTGTGCAAGACTCTCCTCCCGATTCCAGTATCCCATCGTTGTGGATTTCCTCGTATTTGGGGATCCATTCACCTTGGATGGGAATAGGATTCTTGCTTGGATTATCAGGAAGCTCCGTAATCTGTTCACCCTTCGTTGATTCTGGATAGTTTTCTCCTTGAAAATCTTTGGACTTGACTGCCGGTTTCTTTCCTCTATAAAAGAATGGAACATCATCTTTTCCTTTCTTTTTCTCCATGGGAAGTTGATGGTATGAACTTCTGAAAGAAACCCTCTTATTTATAGCCCAATAGGGTCACCACTGTTGAGTCACGGGATGCAATATGAATGACCATTCAATGCTTGTGTAACTCCAAAGCTGCCATAAAGTTGATGAAACCGCCCCTCACATGCGAAACAGTTCATGGCACTAAATACAAGAAGATAAGATTTGACCATTCAACCCAACTCTATCATTCCCAATTCTAACCTTAGTTGAGAGAATCTACTTTCACATAACGCTTTTGTGAAAATATCTGCTAGTTGCTCCTCCGTTGCAACATATTCCAAAGTGATGTCCTTTTTCTCAACGTGGTCTCGGATGAAGTGATACTTAATATCAATATGCTTTGTTCTGGAGTGTAACACTGGGTTGTGGGTGATGGCAATAGCACTTGTATTGTCACACATAATTTTAACCTCCTTACACTCAACACCATAATCCATTAGCTGTTGCTTCATCCATAAGATCTGAGCACAACAACTTCCAGCTGCTACATATTCTGCCTCAGCAGTGCTTGTAGCTATCGAATGTTGTTGCTTCATACATGTCCCTGATGTGCTCTTTCGATCTATCTTACAACCGGCTGATGTGCTCTTTCGATCTATCTTACAACCGGCAAAGTCCGCATCTGAATAACCCATAAGTTCGAAAGATCCACCTTTCGAATACCAGAGCCCAACACTCTGCGTACCCTTTAGATATCTAAGAATCTTTTTGGATGCATTTAGGTGACTTTCCTTAGGACTTGCCTGAAATCTAGCACATACACCTACTGCAAAGGATATGTCTGGTCTACTTGCAGTTAAATAAAGAAGAGATCCGATGATACCTCGATAAGTGGTTTGATCGACCTCTCGACCTTCGCTGTCGACATCGATACGTAGAGAGGTTCCCATAGGTACTTTGACTGAGGATTTCCCTTCTATGTTGTATTTCCTGAGCAGATCCTTGGTGTATTTCTCCTGGTTGATGAAGATACCTTCCTTAAGCTGTCTCACTTGTAGTCCAAGGAAGTAGTTGAGCTCTCCCATCATGCTCATCTCGAACTTTCCTTTCATCAAACTGGAGAACTTCTCGCACAAGTCTGGATTGGTGCTACCAAAAATGATATCGTCCACATAGATTTGCACCAATAAGATGTGATCCCCATCCTTAATTCTAAACAATGTTTTGTCCACTAGGCCTTTGGTGAACCCACACTGAAGTAGAAAAGAGGATAAGGTATCGTACCAAGCTCTTGGAGCTTGTTTTAAGCCGTAGAGTGCCTTCTTCAACTTGTATACTTTGTCAGCTCCTACGTCCTTCAAGAAACCCGGAGGTTGTTCAACGTACACCTCTTCTTCGAGAAGTCCGTTCAGAAAAGCGCTCTTGACATCCATTTGATATACCTTAAAGTCTTTGAAGGCGGCATATGCGAGAAAGATGCGTATGGCTTCGAGACGTGCCACTGGAGCGAAGGTTTCATCAAAATCTATCCCTTCCTCCTGACAATAACCTTTGGCAACAAGTCTGGCCTTGTTCCTAACAATAACTCCATCCTCATTCATCTTGTTTCTGAAAACCCACTTTGTACCAATGACATTCTGATGATGAGGTCTCGGAACTAGTTCCCAAACATCGTTCCGCTCAAACTGATGAAGTTCCTCTTGCATGGCTTGCACCCAATCTGGATCACATAGAGCCTCATCGATCACCTTAGGCTCTATTTGAGATAGAAAGCAAGCAAACATGCTTTCTCTGTATGCTGATCTGGTTCGAACTCTGTCACGTACATCTCCAATCACTTGATCAGCAGGGTGACTTCTCAGCCATCTTAGGTCGGGTTGTGGCTCCTCAGTTGATACTTCCGTTGAAGGTTGAGATGTGGGTTGAACATCTATGATCTGGATTTGATCAACTGAGTCAGGAGCTTTCTTCTTGGTAGACTCTTCATCATCTGATTCTGACTGGAGTTCCGCTACGTCTCGAACTATAGACTGCTTGTCTTCGAGAGGTAAGTTTGATCTCTCGATAGACTCTGGCTGATCTTCCTCAGCTGCTTCCGTTGTCTTTGATGGTTGATCTGTCGATGCCCTTTCATCAAAGGTAACATGTATGGACTCTTCAACCACCAAACTCCGCTTGTTGAAGACTCTGAATGCTTTGCTTGTCGATGAGTATCCCAGAAATACTCCATCATCTGCCTTTTCTTCAAAAGTTCTTCGTTGAGCCTTCCCATTGTTGTGGATATAGCATTTGCACCCGAATGTGTGGAAGTGGCTTACATTCGGTTTTCTTTCATTCCACAACTCATATGGAGTCTTTCCAACTCCTTTCACGATCAAGGACCGATTTTGGGTATAGCACGCTGTGTTGATTGCTTCTGCCCAAAATCCTTGTGATATGTTGGCTTGCGAGAGCATGGTCCTTGCGGCTTCTTTGAGAGTTCTGTTCCTTCTTTCAGCAACCCCGTTTTGTTGAGGTGTTCGAGCAGCTGATAGTTGATGATGAATTCCGTTCTCGTTGCAGTAGCTCTCGATTACTTGATTAACGAACTCTCCACCTTGATCTGACCGGATCTTTAGTATCGAGACTTCCTTTTCAACTTGAACTTGTTTCAAGAGATTTGGTAGGGCAATTTTTGTCTCGCTTTTCTTGGTTAAGAACACGGTCCAAGTGAATCTTGTGTAGTCATCCACTACCACAAGAGTGTACTTCTTTCCCTTTATGCTGGGTGGATCCACTGGGCCAAATAAGTCCATGTGAAGAAGACTTAATGGTCTAGTGGATGATGTCTCGGCTTTGCTCTTGAAAGAGGATTTGATCTGTTTGCAACGTTGACATGCCTCACAAATTTTATCCTTTCGAAACGTCACTTTGGGCAGTCCTTCCACTAGGTTCCTCTTAGTAAGCTTGTTGATAGTCTTGAAGTTCAGATGACTAAGCTTACTATGCCAATCCCAGCATAAATCTTCCTTGCTCCTTGCTAGCATACATAGGGATGGTTTTGCAGACCTCCAATCCACTATGTACATGTTTCCTTTCCTTGCTGCTTCCAAGACGACTTCGAGAGATTCCTCGTTCATAATCTGACATTTGCTTTTGGTGAAGACAACTTTGTGGCCCTTGTCACAGAACTGGCTTGTACTAAGGAGATTGAACTTGAGCCCCTCAACGTAGGACACTCCTTTAATAACCAGCTCATTCTTTTGGATTTCACCAACAGCTCTTGTGCGCCCCTTCTTCTCGTTGTCGCCAAATGTCACCAAGGGACCTTCGATAGGTTGGATGTTCTCAAGCAGTGTTAGATTTCCAGTCATATGTCTCGAACATCCACTGTCAATGAACCACACGTCCCTGGTGTCCTGCAAGGAAATCAAGCAAGTTTAGGTACCCAAACTTTGGGTCCTGGTGGGTTAGTGAGTTTAGGCATCCATTTATACCTTGTGCCCATTATTCCAGGCCTAGGCGCAATGTAGCCATTGTACGTTTGATAATCATAAGGAATGCTAGCAAAGGTTTTAGGCCTCTTTGGTGCATAAATCAACTTAGGTAGAGACTTTTCGACCGGCTTATGCACCATGCCTTTCATACGCTGTTTGGTCATGTGAAATTGCTGAAAGTGAGGTTTCTTCCAGAACTTGTGATTTGATGACCAATTCTCACTAGATGGATAGAGTCTTCCTTTCTCCATCCGTGAGTTCCTAACTATGTGGATCTCAGACCTTCCATATTTGCCTTGAGGTGCATTATATGGAGTGTAGCTTTTTTTGTACTTGGAATGGCCTTGCGAGAGATAGCAAGGTGATCTCTCGATATTGTTTACCCGGCCATTCTTCGTAGCTTTCCTATACTTTCCATTGCTGGTGTATAGGGACGGTTTATGAATAGCTACTCTGGTCTTTTCTGTTGGTCCTTTATGACCTTTATTTGGTTTGGGTTGAGATCCTCCATTTCTTGAAGTTCCCAAACCATTGGTCTGTTTATTTCTCGAGAGATGGTCTCGATGGAACCCTAGACCGGTTCTATCACTTGTAGGTCTGTGATCATTCACCATTTTCTCCATAGCTTTGGAGGAATTAGTGTATGATGCTATGACCTTTCGAAGATTAAGCTCTCTCGTCTCTCGAGCTTTGCACTCTTCAGATAGTAGGATTACTTTGGCTTCTAACTCACTTACTTTGAGAGTCAGCTCCAAATTCTCTTTCGAGACGTTCTTAAGCATATCTCTTTCAGCAGTTAGCTTGCTGTTTTCATCCATCACTCTAGCATGAGTGCTATTGGCGATGTTAAGGTTCCTTCTGAGCGATTCCAACATCTCGAAGGGGTCCTCATCGCTTTTAAATGAAGAACAACGAGAGGTAGAAGTAGAGCAGCGAGATGTAGGAGTAGAGGTTACCTCGTTGTCAATGGCCATTAGGCATTGATTCTCCTCTTCCTCGGTGTATAAGCAGATGAGCCCCCTCTCATCCTCTGAGCTGCTGCTGCTTTCGCTGGAGCTCGACGTCTCGGACTCCTCGATTGTCCTCTCGAATTCTTCAGCAACAAGCGCCTTCCTGCGCTGATACGTCTTTGATGATCCTTTGAAACCACCTTGTGTTGGCTTCTCCCTGGATTCCTCTATTCTCTTGGAATCCTTGCCTTCTTGGCCCTGATGCTTGCTTACTAGTGGGTAAGGGCATTCGGCCTTGAAATGTCCCGGTCTTCTACAGTTGTAGCATAGACCCTGATTTTCCTCCTCCGTCCTTCTGGATGGATATCTCTCATTTTTCCTTCTTGAGGAGGAAGGTGAACTTTTGTTGCTCTCCTGGTTCATGTATTTCCTGAACTTTCTCACAAAGAGAGCAAACTGTTCGTCAGACATAACATTCATAGGATTAGAGTCTGACCTTGAAGATGTGGATGGTTGCTCAGCAACAAGTGCTACGTTTCGTCGATCCACAATGTCCTCATCTCTTGGGAACATCTCGAACTCGAAGGCTTTGAGATCCCGGAAGAGTTTGTCTGTTGTGGTTTCCTTCAGATCTCGGTGATCTCTCATCGTGATCACCTTTACTTCCCACTCCTTAGTGAGGCCACGTAAGACCTTCAGGTTCAGCTCCTTTTGTGGGATCTCCTTTTCAAGGTCACTGATCTCGGTTGTGAGCTTCATGAACCGAGACTCCATGCTGTCGATGCTCTCTCCTGGCTTCATCTTGAAGTCTTCGAACTTCTTCATGGCCACGGTGAGCTTGTTTTCCTTTTCCTGTTCGTCACCTTCACCAATTAACATCAAAGTATCCCATACCTCTTTTGCCGTTTTGCACTTCCTCACTTTTGGGAAGATGGTTTCGTCTATAGCTCTGAAGAGAATATCCTTGGCAATATTGTCCAGGTTGTTTCTCTTCCTATCATCACTGGTCCATTCTTCCCTAGGTTTTGGGATGTACTTTGGTGTTTCTTGGGTTTGAACTGCAGCAGTATTAACCATTAGGATCTTGACTGGTCCAGAAGTTATAACCTCGGCCATCTCATCATGGAGGGCTGATAAGTACGCAAGCATGCGTGTTTTCCAGTCGTCAAACCTGCTAAGATCAAAAAGAAGATGTCTCGACAACATGCTGTCCATATTGAAAAATTATCTCGTGCTTTGAAAATATTTAAGAAGATTTTTCAAAGAAGGATCTCTAGGCAATATAAACAAAGGTTTATATCGATCAGAGAACTTGCTCTGATACCAATTGTTGGTCCCAAGGGGATGGGGTACAAGTCTAGAGGGGGGGGGTGAATAGACATGTATAAGATTTTGCAAATTTTTTCAACCTCTCGTGTGTATTGAACTTAGGATGTTTAAGTTCGATACCTCACGAGGTGAAGACAAAGTTTTATGCGCAGCGGAAATGTTATCCCCTTTTAGTTAGCACGAGTTTGGGTTAGTTCGAGAGGTGTGATTATATGCAGTGCAATCGAGAGGTTAGCGAGAGATGAAAACAGTAAGTAAATGCAAGAGAGATTTTTAAGTGGTTCGGCCAACCCGCCTACGTCCACTCTTCTTCCAGAAACTCCCTGGAAGGATTGCACTAAAAACTTCCCTTATTTAGTACAATATCGAGCGCTTGAGCTTTGATCACGAAGCCCGCCTCAAGCCTCAGGTTTTTCGCCCCGCTTCTCGTTACTCCACCTCTCGAGCACTTGACCTTTGATCACCAAGCCCGCGTCAAGCCTCAGGTTTCTTTCACTCGGACAGCTGCCAGGTTACTCCACCTCTCTTGCTTAATCCAAAGCAAGGTGTTTTTGGTTGTCACAGTTGAATGTAACAGACTCCAATCTGACCACAAGCTATCGTTGAATCAATTTTGATGTAGAGCAGCTTTGGTCACCTTCTGGATGTATGACAGTTTAGCTTTGTAACTCTCTTCGAACACTAAGATGTGTTCTCTCGCTGTATTGAATATCAGGATGATATTCCAAGTTAAGCACTTTGCACTTGAACGTTTTTATCAGACACCTCTTGTTAACCTCTTGACCTCTTTTACAAAAACCTTGTTTCTTCTGTGTCTTTACGTCCTTATATATGAGAGTAGAAGAATAGTTCCGTTAGAGGGAAAACTATTCCGTTTGAAATTGGTCTCCCACGCCGAACATGGGTCTTTGCACAATTTCAGCATTTTTCATGGAGTAGTGGTCTTGTAACTTGAGCCTTTTGTTTTGTAGTGAATATTCCATATTCCACTTTCTTGAGCTCATGTTTCACTTGCTTCTTTTGGATAAAGTTACTCTTTTTATGTTCCCATCATTCCTTGTTTGGGGAATCTGACCACTTCAGGATTGGTGCACTTCTTGACCGTTTGTGGTGGAGGTCTGACGTGTCATCCACTTCCGTCCATTTTGAAACCTCCCGCTCAGCACCTCTTCAATATTTTATCTCCATGATATTCTTCTTCTCCAAACTTAGAGTATTTTATCTGCACATGTTGACTGACATTCAGCCTCTTGGAGAAGTGCCGGTTTATCGAGACCATAGAAGATGTCTCGACCACTTGATGTTTCAATCCCATGTATCGAGAGGTCTATCTCTCGAATATTCTTTACGTCTCGAACTCGATAGGTATATCGAGAGGTCCTTACCTCTCGAACTTGGCTTGTGTCTCGAGACTTAGTTGATGTCTCGTAGACCCTTATTCCTCCAGAGTTGTCTCGTGCCTGCTTCTGATCTATCTGTTTGCTTACAACACGAAAACTTCTAAGTTGTTCAAACAAGTTTACCTTAAGCTTAAATATTTCCCGAGTTGAGCTCAAATTACCCGGTTGTATTTTCGCTCTTAGTTTACTTATCGAACTTACATTGTTTTGCCTATGTATCGAGACTTGGGGATTCTTACTTAACAGTTGGTATCATCAAAACCTATTACATGATGTTCCTAACAGTAACTGTCTATACTATTTAAGTTCAATTGCTACAGCGTTCGATTAGGTTCGTATCGAACCGTGATCTTCCATACATATTAGTAATATAATTGGTTGGAGAATAAAAATAAATGAAAAAGTTATTTTAAGGGCAAAAATGTCAATTTAACATTACAGGGGAAAAAACTACCACTTTTAAAATAACTGAGGGGGAAAAACTGTCACTTTAATAACACAGGGGGAAAAGTGCTATAAGTACATAACATAGGGGGAAAAAGTGTCATTTTTCCTTATTATTATTATTATTATTATTATTATTATTATTATTATTATTATTACACAATAATATGAATATCTAAAATCTAAATAAGAAAGGGAAAATTGTAATTTCTTACTTCACTTATAGACCAATTATAAATGTCGCACCTCAATTCTAAGTGGTATAAATATTGTTCCAGAATTGTTTAAACGTGTGTATATATATATTGCTCATCCCCGTTCAAAAAATTAAGAATTCAGGGCAACATTTATAATGAGGATGGACAATATGTAAACATGTTCAAATAATTCAATAACAACATTTATACCGCTTAGAATTGAAGAGTGGCCTTTATAATTGGCCTATAAGTGAGGGACATAAATTACTACTTTTTCAAAAAAAAAAAAAAAACAAAACTTATCAGATTGAATCAATGTTATTACACATGATTTATGTTTGCATTTTTATGCTTTATTGACTGTACATGTTTGCATTTTTATGCTTTATTGACTGTACATTGCGCTGCAAATATTTTATTATCATTTTTATCAAACTAATTATCTTACAATATTAAACTTCCATTAGTTTACAATATTAAACTTCCATTGGTTTTTTTTAATGTTACCATAACTATGTTTAATCATTTACCATATCTAAAACCATAATTATATTTAATCATTTACCATCCTTAAAATTCTTACCCTAACAATTATCAATCATACTGTAATTATTACCCAAATTATCAAAGTTAATATAACATGAATTCTACAACAATGAATTTTTTAAAAACTTTTATACTATTTTTAAAAAAATTGAAAATAAAAATTACACTTTTTGTCTAAGATAATTGTATAACGTGTCCCTAATTGTTGGTCATGCTCACTTTTCGTCCCTGGCCGACGAACTAACAGAAATGAATGCAAAATCTGGCTCTAAAAACACGTTTGTGGGGATGACGGAGAAGATTATGCCAAACATCAGGTGACGCCTTTGTAAACAAGAAAGCAATAGGGCTTGAGATTGGTAACGAATAGAGACCACCAGAACAATACTTCCTTGGTATCGAGATCCTTCACAAGAAAATGGGAAGGGTGAAACTCAAGAAAGACTCAATTATCAGCAGTGAAATGCTGAACATACAATAAAGAACCTGGTGATACCATTGAAACCTAAAGCAAGAACACTACAAAATCAGTCAAGAACAGCAAGCTTCTTATACTCTTCCCCAGAAATGGCAAGCTCCATGACTTCCTCAGGGTTCACAATGCCACCATTTTCCAAGAAGATGGTCAGCAGATTCTTGGAGAACCCACTCACCAATGCCACACCACTCTGGTTGGCCAAAACAGGAGTGGACTGTGAAGCTCTGAGGTTCCAGAACACAACTTCTGGAACATTCTTGAAGCCCTTCTCCCTGAATTTCCTCTGTATCACTTCATAATCAGTCTCCCAAGAATTTTGTGAACTCCGTGTCACTAAAAACATGTCATTATAATCAAACACCCTCCTAACCTGGTCGAACTCCATGTCACTAAAAACAAACACCCTCCTAATCATTTGTTCCTCGCTCAGATTCCCCTCCACTGCAATCTCCAAGATCCTATCGAACGCTTTCTGGAAATTTGTGTTCATACCGCAGTCCATTGTTTTGACAAATTCAGTCTTTTCCTGCAGGGTTTCGCCCTCGATTTTATGAAGCTGAGGATCTGCACTGAAAGTGATCACGCTTCCCTTCCATGGTTCTTCGCTTAATTCAGAAACTAAGATTCCTAATGCCACACAGACTTCCATAGGTATTCCGAACATACTCCCAGACACATCACATATAGCAATGCAATTACTCAACTTCCCCTTCTTCGCAAGATCATCCACTATTCTTTTCCACTGCAGCTCGGCAACCTCTGCAACTTCTGCCTCCTCCGGGTCTGCACGTTGCAATGATTTTATGATCTCATGGGGAAGCAATGCCCCGGCTGCAATCTTTGCCTCCCCGGTATTCACCTTCCTAAGGTACTCCCTAAACCTTTCGTTATCGTGCTTCGCAAACTTCTTCGTGTAGTTCTTCATTGCAACCGAGGCCACTCGCTTGTAAGGCAGCACGTTCCATTGTTTGGCACTCATATACACCTCGGGCAACTCCAATGCCTTGTGCAAAGGCACAAGAACTTGTTTTCTCAGTCTGTCCCTCACCTTATAAACATAATGTGCCTCCTTTAAGCCCTCATATTCTGTGTACTTATCCCTAGGGAACAACTTTCTTGCAATGCTCTCACAAATTAAGGTGGTCTTATCGTATGATGAAGCAATGGTGGGGCACCATTTTGCAGCCAAGCTGATGTCTCCAAGATTCCCTGACTTCAATTTCTCAAGATCAGCCTCTAGCATTTCTGCAAAAAGATCGGAAATTTTGTCATGTAGTAACCTGTATTTTTCATCAGTAATGTATGTTTGTAAACCCTTTACTGCCTTGTTTAGCTCTCTCTGCTTTCTTAAAACCCTTGCTTTCTCCTTCTCAGCCCTTGCTTTCTCCTTCAAAGCCATCAATTCCTCCGGAGTTTTCTTGATTTTCTCCTTCTTAGGCTTCAATTTCTCCAAATTCTTCTTGATTTTCTCCTTCTCAGCCTCAGCCAACAATTCCTCCTCCCAATCCTTCTCCATTTGATCCTTTTCCTCCTCCCAATCCTTCTCCATTTCATCCTTCTCAGCCATCAATTCCTCCGAATCCTTCTTGATTTCATCCTTCTCAGACATCAATTCGTCCGAATCCTTCTTGATTTTCTCCTCCTCCTCCTCATTTCCCTCATCATGATTCTCATCATCATCATTCTCTTCACTACCATAAACTCCATCACTATAAACTTCATCATCATTCTCATCATCGTCATCCGAGTAAAAGAATCTCCGGCGTCCACGAAGAGACCTCCTCCGTCTCCGGCTCGAATTCTCCCTCTGCTCCTTCTCAAATTTCCTCACATAGGGTCCTTCCAAAATCCTATACAGAATTTCAAGAAAATCTTTAAAATACCCAAATTCAGCAAGGGCCTTGAGATTACCAGCGAGAGTTTTGGGGTGGTTGTAGTGGAGCCAAAGCGCCGCCAAATAAAACCCTTCCTTGTCAGACTTGCCGGTCCCCCTCACTCCCCTGAGGTTACAGATCAGCTTCAGAGTGGTCAAGGGATTGTGGGCCCACGCCACATCGACCCGCCCGATCAATTCCTGCGGCGGCGTGTTCGGAACCACGTGGAAGAAAAAGTCCAAGCATGGGTTTCCGGTGGAGAGGAACGTGGCAGAGCCATTCTCGGTGAAGCCCATCAAAGGGTTCGGGTCGGGCTGAACCCCCTGGGGTTTGGTAGATGAATCGGAGCCATGGGTATCGACGGGTGGAGTGTTGGTTTCGCCGCCGTGATCGGCGACGGATGAAAGCTTTGCACGGTCGATCTCAGGTGGACCGAGGAGTTGAATGGGAGCCATTAGAGGTGCGATTTAGATGTTGAAACTAGTATGATTATGGTACGAGTTTACAGATCTCTCTTAGTTAGGATTTGTTCAAAATATTTCGTAATTTGACAAAAAAAAAACTGATAAAAAGTAAAATACACAAATTTAAAATTGTATCCATAATAAATATGCAAATCGTGTGACACCCGGTTGCATGGGAATGGGTGAGTTCGAGCCTCGGTGAAGGCGTTTTTGGCTCTTTGTAACAGAGTTAATATTACTAAAAAAAAAATATGATTTTTTATTACATAACAAATATTATATGTTTACTACTAAATATTATCTAAATATTTTTTTAATCTAAATAAATCTAATCAATCTATAAATAAAATAAACATATGGTTTACCATTATAACTTCTATTATATATCTTATTCCATTATTATTACAATGCACATGCATTCGCAATATTTTTCTTTTAATATTCATCAATGGTAATAATATATGTAGACATTATATATTGGAGTAATATATAATAAATAAATTTGATTTCATTTAGATTTTAATTAGTAAGGATTAATTAATAATTTTTAAAATATAACTACCAAATTTATGAAAATGCTTTACATTATTATTATTGGCATTAATCTACTATAATTATTAAGTCATTTTTTTTTATACTTTTCCTAATATAATTTCTATCTAATGTTGACTAATATATAAATCATACATTTCAAGATTTTTTTTAGCTTACCATTATATCTTTAATATTGTTTGTGCAGGAATTTCACAAATGATGATTTTTTTTTTTATTAATAGTAGTATCTGAGTATTCAAATTATTATTATTGGTGTAAATAATAATTAAAAAATTATTCTTTCTTATAAAATTACGCAGAATTTGTTTCCATTATTCTCACAATTCTAATAGTTTAATTATTCTCAGAATTTGGTAAATAAAATTTTGTTACCAATTAAACTTTATTTTTTTTTACAAATTAATTAATAATATTAGTTTGTGCAGGAAAATTGAATTGGTGGATTTTACTTTTATTAATAGTATTGATACGTGAATATATAAACAATATTATCAATTAACAGATATTAGTTAATTTCCATTTTACATTTTCTTACCAAATAAACTTTATTAATTGTTTGACTAATAAAATATTTAATTAATTGATTACAAAAGTTTGGGCGAAAAAATGAAATAGTACGATTTTACTTATATATATAGTATATAGATTACAATTAAATTATTTATCATTTTTCCATATTTATTTTAGTAATAATATAATTAAATAAATCATATTACATATCGATCTTTTAAAGATAATTGTAGAAAAAATGAGTCATATATTATTCAATTAATTGATGAGTAATACTTTTGCATTAATCTTATAATCAAATAAATGTACGCGTTTAATATTATAATTTTCTTTTATAATTTTTCTTTAATTTTATTATAGAAATATATAATAAAAAAAATTTATCCGTGCATCACACGGATAATTGGGAAATTATTTGCTCGAATTCAAGCAAATATAACATCAAAAAACATAATCGATCCAACTGATTTCATCAATTGCAGTATATAATATTTGATGTTATAATTTATATAATTGTATATCGATCCAAATCTTCTTAAAATATTATAACAAACTTAATTTCATGCAAGGCATGGGTGAAAATACTAGTTATATAATAAAATGGATTCTGCAGTTCATGAGTTCTAACTTGTTTTTCTCTCTTTTTCTCTGTATTGTTTTGAGCATATAAGCAGACGATTGATTTCACAAGATTCGCACACGAGAATATAGTCATAATCTATTAGTTTTGCATTGTATGCCTGTTTGTTTACACTATTGAATCACACACTTAATTTATGATGCTAAGAACCTGGTGATACCATTGAAACCTAAATTGTTTGGCTTCTCTATTGGGTTTTGATGAGTATTCTTAGAGTTCATTAATTTCTTCTTTGTTATCCTCACCTATCTCCATATGATTAATTTATATTGAGTTTTTGTGTGATAATGTTTTTCAAAGAGAAAGCAAAGCTCTCAAATTATTAATTGCGAGATGAGCTTGGAAGCTTAAGAGGTGTCATTAAGCATCTCGGTGATTTATTAAACTTGAAAATACAAAGTTTATTGTTGATAAATAAGCAACATTTCATATCAGAAGAGAAGGAATATAATTGATCGACTTTAATTTGCAACAACAAATATGGTCAGCAATCTCGACCTTGAGAAAGGTAAGTATTTTTGTTGCAAAAGAAAATATTTATATATGCATATATTTATGTGATAAATGTTTATTGTGTGTGACTGATCATATTCTCTTGAAGTATCACATGATTAAACCTAAAAGAGTAATAATCATCATTGTGTGATAATTTTGACTATGACTATTGTTTAAGTGGCCGGGTTATATGCCATATCTCTTTGCATCCGATTGATGCCTAGATTTTGAAAGTTTAATTGAAATATATAATATTGTGATACACTTTCTTGATGCGACCACTGCATACATTGTATGGTGGGTGTACTTATTGTCAAGTGACAAATTGTTGTTGTGTCACAAATTGCCCTCTTATTCCTTTTTGGGTATATCAAGGGTTTTCACCATCGAATACAATGACTAATTAATCCCACTAGTAAAAAGAAAAACATACGAGACTCACTTTTAGCCATGGTTTTTAAAAGAACGGTAGTATATTGTTTAAAAAAGAGTTAATACCTCCAATGGTCTTCTAAGTATTAGCAATTTACTAGCTATGGTCCCTCGACTTTTAAATGGCCTTCAATTATCCTCCAAGTTTTAAAAATAACCACCCGTGGTCCTTTTAGGACGTCTCGTGGTCATTTTAAACTCGCGTTATTTTAAGAATTAGGACCACGTGTGGTCATTTTTTAAAACTTGGAGGACTATTGGAGGTCATTTAAAAGTCGAGGGACCACAACTGGTAATTCGTTAATACTCGGAGGACCATGGGAGGTATTAACTCTTTAAAAAAATTCACGGTGACAATTTCGCAAATAATTGATCAAAAATCCGCTACCATTCCTAACTGGAACGTGAGCGAAAAGTTTAAAATAAAATAAAAAATCTTTTTAAATTCGTCACCGTTTCAATTAGAAACGGTGGCCGAAGATTATTATATATATAACCCTAATCTCGTATTTGCCTCACCAGTCCATCAGATCTAAGATCTACCTTCTCACCAGATTTGAGATCTACCTCCATCGCCACCTCTCACTCTCACGCCTCCATCGCAGGTAGTACTTTCGTTGCTTACTATTTGTTTTTGTTTTTTTTTTTGAACTTATAGGCATATATCTATAACTATACACTGTGGATATATGGGAGCAATCAAAAATTCTGTCGAGTGATAAAGAATTGGTTAGGAAAAATATCTTTGATTGTGTTGCTGAGGTGCCTCCATTGTTGAGGTAATAAAAATAATAAAAGCTTTTGTCTAGATGTTTCATTCATTCCTTCTAGAGATCTTGCCGTCCAGATCGCTGAAATGGGACAAGTTTAGTGACGGGGAGGGCAGTGAAGTGGAGAGGACCGGCTCGGGTTCAGTTGCGATGACAAAGGAGAAGAGAAAGAAGAAGAAACGGGCTAAGAAGAAGCGACCCGATTCGAATGGGGAGGAGGAAGGGGTTGGGGTTGGGGTTGTGAAAGAGAAGGAGAAGGAAGATGTCTATACCCATTTACGACGTCGTCCAGTGTGACTCAAAGTTCTAATGATTTGAGTGTTTGAGTGTTAGCTCTACATTCGTGACATACCAAATTTTCTTTCTCCTTCTCTTTCACAACCCGAACCCCAACTCCTTCCTCCTCCCCATTCGAATCAGGTCACTTCTTCCTAGCCCGTTTCTTCTTTCTCTTCTCCTTCGCCACCTCCCTCCTCGCAACTGAACCCAAGCAGTGAATGAAACATCTGGGCAAATGCTTTTATTATTTTTATTGCCTCAACAGTGGAGGCACCTGAGCAACACAATCAAAGATATTTTTCCTAACCAATTCCTTATCACCAAGCAGAATTTTTGATTGCTCCCCTACATTCACAGTGTACAATTATAGATATATGCCTATAAATTCAAAATAACAAAAACAAATAGTAAGCAATGAAAGTAGTACCTGACATCAGTTTGAATCACCAACACATCTAGTGAGGTAATGGGCCATTTGGGAAGTCATCATTGGTGAAGGTATTGTCTCCTGCTTCTGCTTCTTATCTCTTTATAAATGGATATCATATCCAATGTATCGTGTCGCCCCCACTGGTCCGCCATATATGAAGTGGATGGTCTGTTTCTTGTTCTGTCTTGGCTCTTCTTCCAACTCCTCTCCCTCCATAACCTAGTTGTACTTCCTATTCTTTATGGTAGAAGTGGATGGCTTGGAGCCATCACCCTTCCAACACACATTCTTGGGTCGATTCGGTTGTTGTTATTGTTGTTGTCACTCTTTCACAAAAATGGCCAAAGTATTCCCTCTGGATTATATCTTCTATCTCTTCAAGATGATGTATTCGTCTCTGTCATGACCTATCAGTGGAATCGATTATATTTAGATTGGTCAACCTTACACATTGTTTACTTCTTTCTTCCATATAACTATGGAATACATTATACTCTCTTTCCTGGTTTGTTTAATAGTGCAGAAGTGAGAAATGTTTTTCTTGTGTTGAATGTCGTCAGAGAAGTACGACAAGAAGCTGTTTCACAGTTCGGTGAAGTTTCGAATTGATCCGTCAAGGAGTATGTTGTACCAATCCCGAGTTCCATCTAGTGTGGACATGAACGACCTACACATACATGAGTGCATCATCCACCCCAATCATCACTCTATCTACTTTGTATCATGTCATGTGTGCACATATGTGGAAAGTTTTTATGTGAGCCTTGATTGTTAGAAGTTTGAAGTCTTTGGGGAGGGGAGCATTAACAATTGCTTAATTACACATATTTTTAATAATTTATTTCTATTTATTTTTCTTGTATCTAGTATATTTTTTTACATTATATTCATCATTGATGTTTGATTAGGGTAATTCAAGTGTCCATGGAAAACTAAAATAATCCTCTAAAACTTTTGTTTTTGGTGATTTTACAGATTTAGGATAAATCAATTCAAGGACAAAAAGGAAAGCATAATTTGATACACCAGGGAAATGGCAGTGTCAGAGTCGTATTGCCTGAGTGTGATGTCTACTTGACATGCTTGGTATAAGAGCAATCCCTATCCCCTTTATAATTTTTGTTTCTTGGTCTTTTGTATGACATGGAGGTCATGAGAGGGATGATGTGGATGAGAGAGGAGAAATCAGAGAAAACAGAGGAGAGAGATAAAAAATAAATTTACAGTAAGTTGGTTTTTTGTGGGGTCCAAGAAGAAAAGAAAAAATAGTTCATGCTGATGTTTTCTGCGTGTACTATAAACAAAGTGCACCCAGTCAGCGCACCCAGTCAGCGCGTGCAATTCGACACGTTAACCATTCATTTTTTAAAAAATAAACTTTTCTAACAATTCTTTTTCTTGTTTTTTTTTCTTTTTTTTTTCCTCCCTCATTCTCTCCTACTTGGTTACTAAAAATTTACGGAAAACCCACTTGCTCTAAGAGCAACCATATCAGTTTCACATTTTTAGGTTTTTTATGAGCCAACAATGAGAGAGGAGAAACAATCAGACGAAGGAAAAAAATAGAAAAAAATTCTAACGGAATTTAAAAATAAAAAAGGGAAGAGGAGTTGCGTCAATCAATATATGCACGACACGTGTCCGTCTCGGTGCACTCCCTCCTGCACTTTATGCGCAGGATTCTCATTTGTTTTACTTCTTCTCTCACATGGTGGGCCCCTCAAAAAACCTTAACTTGTGCACTTTAATTATTATATATTAAATAACAGTATTTTAAAATATGTAAAATATTATTATTAGTGCAACTGGCTGTGCGTGTGTAATATTTATATTTACATAATAATACGATTACCGTGAATTTGGAAAATATATTACCATGAATTACGTTATTATCGTAAGAATTACCGTATAATTTATGCCCATCATGAGAATTAGGTATAATTTATGAAATTGGAAATAATATTATCAATTAATAAATATTAGTTAATTTGCATATAACATTTTCTTACCAATTATCTATACTATTAAAGTTGAAGAGGGGGATTTACTTTTATTAATAGAAAAGAAATAGATAGATTAATAATTAATAATAAGAGAATAGAATAGATAGATTAATTATTTTATTAGTGTATACTAAATTTATTAAATATTAAATATATTTCTTCAAAATTGATTTTCATTCCTTATCCTATTTTATTTATTGATATTTTTAATAGACACCATTTAAGAATGAATATATTCTATATTTATTATTCCATTTCATTACGAAAAAAAATAAAGTTATGGCATTTAATGTACTTATTATTACACCCTCTATCCCATTGTATTTATACTTTAAAAAAATCATTTTACTTGTATTATTTACTCTTCATTGTGCAAATTAATTATTTTTCTTTAACAGGAATATCAATTTGTATATACTAAAATTACTATTATTTTATATTAAATAATAATATTTATGAATATAATTAATTAATTATTATTCACAGAATTTGAAAACAATAATATTACCAATTAGGAAATTATATTATAGAATACCATATATAATATTCGCAAATTATATCGTGGACCGTGGTCCACAATGCATTGTGGACCGCGGTCCCAAAATGACATCGTTTTGATTAATGAAAACAGACGGATGAATTCGCGCCACTCACTTTCTTTTCATATATACTGCACTTTCTTTTCATATATACTGCAGTTACATTTCAACACAACTGCAGTTACTTTTTGATATAACTACAGTTTCATTCGATAATATAAAAACACAAAAGTGAAACTGTTATTCAGTATCTGTTCATATACACTGCAGTTACATTTCAACACAACTACAGTTACATTTTGATATAACTACAGTTTCATTCGATAATATCAAACACAAATGTGAAACTGTTATTCAGTATCTTTTCATATACATTGCACTTTCTTTTCAACACAACTACAGTTACTTTTTGATATAACTACAGTTTTATTCGATAATATCAAAACAAATGTAAGGCAATATCTTTTGGAATGAACTGTAGTGTCAATTACGGGGCTCCATCTCCCACTTACTAAAACGACGTCGTTTTGGGACCGCGGTGCACAATGCATTGTGGACCGCGGTCCACGATATAAGAACTGTATAATATTACCAATTATGCTATTATGTTATTACCTAATTAATATGTTTTTTCTACACGGTATTATGTTATTACGTTAATCCATGAATATAGAAACAATATTATCAATTAATAGATATGGAGTATTAGTTAATTTCCATTTTACATTTTCTTACCAAATAAGCTTTATTAATTATTTGACTAATAAAATATTTAATTAATTGATTACAAAAGTTTAGGCGAGAAAATGAAATAGGAGGATTTTACTTTTATATATAGTATGTAGATTAGAATTAAATTATTTCTCATATTTCCCATATTTATTTTAGTAATAATATAATTAAATAAATCATATTACATATCGATCTTTTTAAGATAATTGCAGAAAAACGAGTCATATATTATTCAATTAATTGAGTGATACTTTTGCACTAATCTTATAA
The DNA here is from genome assembly GCF_003576645.1 of Ipomoea triloba. NCBI lineage: Eukaryota > Viridiplantae > Streptophyta > Magnoliopsida > Solanales > Convolvulaceae > Ipomoea > Ipomoea triloba. The sequence continues at coordinate 5,690,658 of NC_044919.1, read as the reverse complement.
TCAAATAAATATGCGCGTTCAATATTAGAATTTTTTATAATTTTTCTTTAATTTTATTATATAAATTGCATTGCACGGGTAATTGAGAAATTATTTGCTCGAATTCAAGCAAATATAACATCAAAAAACATAATCAATCCAACCAATTTTATCAATTTCATTATATAATATTTGATGTTATAATTTATATAATTGTATATCGATCCAAATATTGAAAAAATATTATAACAAAATCAATTTCATGCAAGGCATGGGTGAAAATACTAGTTATCTAATAAAATGGATTCTGGAGTTCATGAGTTCTAACTTGTTTTTCTCTCTTTTTTCTCTGTATTGTTTTGAGCATATTAGCAGATGATTAACTTCACAAGATTCGCACACGAGAATATAGTCACAATCTATTAGTTTTGCATTGTATGCCTGCTTGTTTACACTATTGAATCACACACTTAATTTATGATGCTAAGAACCTGGTGATACCATTGAAACCTAAATTGTTTGGCTTCTCTATTGGGTTTTGATGAGTATTCTTATAGTTCATTAATTTCTTCTTTGTTATCCTCACCTATCTCTGTATGATTAATTTATATTGAGTTTTTGTGTGATAATGTTTTTCAAAGAAAAAGCAAAGCTCCCAACGAGGACACTACAACAACCTCTAGTCCTGTCAGATATTCGATTAAATGTAGCAGAGCGTGGAGTTTGCTTGGAGAAAATGCAAGAATATTATCCATGTGCAAAGCTTAGACACATGGGTTTTCATCAGAAGGTTTTGGGGGAATGCACTTGTTGATTTATAATCAGATTAAAATGTTTGTATTGTGTCTCATTTTGCAAATGATTATGAGGTAGATACTTGGCCATCGAAGAATAATATGTATACATATGCATAATCACTGACGTATCCAGGATTTTTTTTGAGGGGACGAAGCACAATGTAATATTGTACAGAGTCCACAGTCGCCTTTACTGAGACTCGAACTCACTCATTTCCATGTGGAAGTGTAAACCAACTGCCACAAGGTTCAAATACAAATATCATCCATCCTTAAGATGGAAACTGCTTCTAATGCTGGGCAATCTTATTACATACGAATAAATTGTTAAATTACAAAATACATTATAAATATTGTTGGATATAGGCGGAAAATAAAACGTATCAAAACTTTATAAAAATATTCATAACGCTATGTAAAACATAACTAATTTGATAAAATAATTCAAATAGAAAATACATTATAAATTATACATCTTATTATTAATATATATATATATATATATATATATATATATATATATATATATATATTAAAAAAATAATTAATTTGATAAAATAATTCAAATAGAAAACACATTATAAATTATACATCTTATTATTAATATATATATTAAAAAAAGAAGAAATCTTATTATTAATATATATATTAAAAAAAGAAGAAAGCTATATATGTACGTATACAATTATAAAGCAACAGAAAGCAAAGTGTTGGGCTTAGGATTTGAACCCTCGCCATTTTCTAGACAAAACTGCACACCTCCCAACTCTGCAAGCTTAACAATTGTTTATTTTAATTTGTTTATATATATTTATATATAAAACATGTACTATATATACATATATACATACAAAGGCTATATATGGAGTGGGGGTGGGGTGAGTGGGGGCAGCTGCCCCCACAGTGGTTCCGTCTATGTGCATAATATTAAATTATCTTGGATATTCCTATAAATTGTTGATACTACTGTATCTCACATAAATTATTAATTGCGAGATTAGCTTGGAAGCTTAAGAGATAACAAGTTTGTTGTTGTTAAATAAGCAACATTTCATATCAGAAGAGAAGGAATTGATCGACTTTAATTTGCAACAACAAATATTGTCAGCAATCTCTTGAGAAAGGTAAGTATTTTTGTTGCAAAAGAAAATATTTATATATGCATATATTTATGTGATAAATGTTTATTGTGTGTGACTGATCATATTCTCTTGAAAAATGCTTATATCACATGATTAAACCTAATAGAGTAATAATCATCATTGTGCGATAATTTTGACTATGACTATGACTACTATTGTTTATGTGGGTTATATGCCATATCTCTTTGCATTCAATTGATGCCTAGATTTTGAGAGCTTAATTAAAATATATAATATTGTGATACACTTTCTTAATGTGACCAGTGCATACATTGTATGGTGAGTGCACTTATTATCAAGTGACAAATTGTTGTTGTGTTACAAATTGCCCTCTTATTCTTTTTTTTTTTGGATGTACCAAGGGTTTTCGCCATTGAACACAGTGACTAATTAATCCACTAATACAAAGAAGAACATATGAGATTCACTTTTAGCCATTGCTCTTAAAAGAACGGTAGTGTATTGTTTAAAAAATTCGTGGTAGCAATTTCCTAAATAGTTGATCAAGAATCCGTAACCGTTAGTTGTTCGATGAAACATACGCGGTTTAAAAAAAAAGTTTTTACTTCCCGCCACCGTTTTAGGCGGGAAGTTTGAAAAAAAATCTTTTTAAATCCGTCATTGAAACGGTGACGAAATATTATTATTATATATATAAACCAAATCTCATATTTGCCTCACCAATCCACCAGATCTAAAATCTACCTTCTCACCAGATCTGAGATCTACCTCCACCGCTACCTCTCAGTCTCACGCCTCCACCCCCACCGCGACGCCTCCTTCGCAAGTAGTACTTTCATTGCTTACTATTTGTTTTTTTTTTTTGAATTTATAGGCATATATCTACAACTATACAATTTGAATGTAGGGGAACAATCAAAAATTCTGCCTGGTGATAAGGAATTAGTCAGGCAAAATATCCTTGATTGTGTTGCTTAAGTGTCTCCATTGTTAAGGTAATAAAAATAATAAAAGCTTTTGTCTAGATGTTCTATCCATTCCTTCTAGAGATCTTGCCGTTTAGATCGCTGAATGGGACAAGTTTAGTGACGGAGAGGGCAGTGAAGCGGAGAAGAACGGCTCGAGTTCAATTGCGAGGAGGGAGGCAACAAAGGAGAAGAGAAAGAAGGAGAAACGGGCTAGGAAGAAGTGACCCAATTCGAATGGGGAGGAGGAACAGGTTGGGGTTGGATTGTGAAAGAGAAGGAGAAGGAAGAATCGGTATGTCTATATACCTGTTTACGACGTCGTCCAGTGCAACTTAGAGGAAGATTAACCAACACTACGAGGAGCTTGTCAAGATGAGTTTTTTTATTTCAATAGAAGATGCTCTTGTAGTGTTGCTTAATCCTCCTAACAAACGCGTCGTAGTGTTGCTTAATCCTCCTCAGAGTCTCACTAGACGACGTCATAAACGAGTATAGACATATCAATTCTTCCTTCTCCTTCGCTTTCACAATCCCAACCCAATCTCTTCTTCCTCCCCATTCGAATTGGGTCACTTCTTCCTACCCCGTTTCTTCTTCTTTCTCTTCTCCTTTGTTGCCTCCTTCCTCGCAACTAAACCCGAGCCGTTCTTCTCCGCTTCACTGCCCCTCTCCGTCACTAAACCTGTCCCATTTCAGCGATCTGGACGACAAGATCTCTAGAAGGAACGAATGAAACATCTAGGCAAAAGGTTTTATTATTTTTATTTCTTCAACAATGGAGGCACCTGAGCAACACAATCAAGGATGTTTTGGCGGACCAATTCCTTATCACGAATTTTTGATTGCTCCCCTACATTCACAGTGTATAGTTATAGATATATGTCTATAAATTCAAAAAAAGAAAAAAACAAACAAATAAGCAATGAAAGTAGTGCCTGCGGTGGAGGTGTCGCGGTGGAAGCGGAGGCGTGAGAGTGAGGGATGGCGGTGGAGGTAGATCTCAAATATGGTGGACTGATGAGGTAGATCTGAGATCTGGTAATTTTATATAATAATCTGGTTATTTAGGACGTTGAATTTGGCTATGAATATGATCAATATAATGTCGTATTGTTTTACATGTGAAACTATATTAGAACTATAGAACGACAAAATCAATACAAGACTCCATCAGCTTTTTATTAGGCTAGTCATCTTGTACTCTAGTAGAAATACATGACAAAATAACACTAAATAGTGTGAGTTTCTTTGTTTTCTACGATAGTCACATTGTACTCCAGTAGTAGTACATGAGAAAATTATACTAAGTGTTTTGAGTGTCATTGATTTTTGAAAGATAATAAGTTTTTGTGGGAATATACTAGCTGAGTTCTAAACCTTCCCTACTTGGACAGTACGTGTACCTGGTCATTGGAATGTTCTTCTAATAAGGTATGGAAGACCTCAAATGAGGATTAATATTTGGGTGACTAATGACTCATGAAGGAAGTCTTAAATTTTTGTATTTAGTGTTATGATATTCCATCAAATATATTTTATTATCATGTCGCAAGGTTATACATGGTATAATGATTTTAAATGCTATGCGCTTGAAAGCTAGAAGTGAATCACATTGTAACACAAAAAGTGAAACTGTATATATTCACAAAATCGAGTTACAGTGTGTGTAATTTAAGGTGCATGTACAAAATCTCTGTATATTCCTCTGATTTTTCACTGACGTGTTTTACTAAGTGCCTCCGGGTTTCAAGTGGCGTAGCCTCCGGGATTCAAGTGACGCGGACGTGGCCTTCCGGGATTCAAGTGACGCCGACGTGGCCTTCCGGGATTCAAGTGACGCAGACGTGGCCTTCCGGGATTCAAGTGGTGTGATTTGGAAACGTCAAGCTTAAAAATAATCAACTCTGCAAAGCTTCAAGGTACCTTCAATGCCTTCAAGATAAAAAATAATCAACTCTGCAGAGCTTCTAGGTACCTTCAATGCCTTAGAGATTTAGGATAAATCAATTCAAGGCGAAAAAGGAAAGCATAATTTGATACACCAGTGAAATGGTAGTTGGATTGCACATATTATATTTATGCGATACCAAATTAAAGCATGTACTCCATCTTAACTAAAAGTCTAAGCTAATAGTTGGATTGCACATATTATATTTATGCTCACAGTATTGGACGAGAGAGGAGAGAAAAATGAATTTACAGTAAGTTGGGTTTTTGTGCGGCTCAGGAAGAGAAGAAAAAATAGTTTATGCTCATGTTTTCTGTGTGTACTGCACACAAAGTGCACCCATTTAAAAAATAAACTTTTCTAATAGCTCTTTTTTTTTTTCCTCATTCTCTACTACTTGGTTCCTAAAAATTTATGAAAAAATTATTACTAATGAGTTTGCTCTAAGAGCAAACATATCAGTTTGGCATTTTTTAGGTTTTTTATGAGCCAACAGCGAGAGAGAAGAAACAAAGAGAAGAAGGAAAAAAAAAAAAAAAAAAAGTTTGACGGAATTTAAAAATAAAAAAGGGA
>NC_044919.1:5616982-5684070 GCF_003576645.1 Ipomoea triloba | reverse complement strand
GAAAAAAAAAAAAAAAAAAAGTTTGACGGAATTTAAAAATAAAAAAGGGAAGAGGAGGCGCGCCAGTCGGCGCATGCACGGCACGCGTCCGTCTCGGCGCACTCCCTGCGGTTTACGTGCAGGATTCTCATTTGCTTTACTTCTTCTTTGACATGGTGTGGTCCTCTCGAACAACTTTAACTTGAAAGAAAAGAACTATCCCAAAAACTTAACCCCACACTTGTTAAAAACCCTTCTTGATTTTTTAATCGGCAAAAATTGAACAAAATCCACAAGCGTGGATCCTCTAAAAAGAGACAGATTTTGACACACCTTCTGACACGGCCATATCAGTGTTTTTGCAGAAATACAATAGTGATGAGAATTATAGGATGCTACACAATAAAATTTTGCAGGAATGCTAAAGGCTGATGTTGAGAATTTGAAATCAGGAAACGTTGGTAGCATCAGCCTGCACTGGGTGCAAAATGGTGCCCCACTATCGATTCACCATATGATAAGTACAGTCCACATTAATTTGCGCACGAAAAATGTTTCCTAGAAGTATATGGAATATATAGATATGCGAAGGCTTAGAGGAGGCACATTATGTTTATAGCTAGGGTGGCTGAGAAAAGTTCTTGTTCCTTTAAGGTTATTTATGAACCCAGAGGGTGGCCTCTGTTGCAATGAAGTTATTTGTGAACCCAGAGAATTAAGGTTATGGATCGGAGCATGCCATCCATTTCGATCTGGTGAAGAATATAAGAAGCTAGTTTGCAGTTCTTGACTGATTTTTTTAGTTCTGCTTTATGAATTTTAATTTACCTCCATATAGTATCAATTTGATGACAAGTATAATAATTTTGTTTCCTTTAATATAATGCTTTTTGAATTTTGCTCTCTATAACTATGGTCAGAAACCTCAAATGGTGTTCAATTCATACTCTAAGAAATGGCAGACAGTCAGACTGCAACAACAAATGTTCTTCAAAGTTTCTGGGTAACATTCAGATTATGTGTTGGAGTTTAATTATTATGTATGTTCAATTAATGTATTATATGCTTACTATAATTAATATATTATGAATATGCATAATCTTATTGCATGCACATAATATGTCATAATTGGAATGTTATTTTGGACCAAGGTCCATAATGCAAGATAGAACTTGGTCTATAGTATAATTTGCCAGCCATACTCGCCATCAAAGCCAATAAAGGACAACTTTAACATCTGATTGCTATTAGTATCAATAGTACTCAATACAATTATGGGGTGTTTGGTAAATAACGATTAACTGATTGGGTTTGTGGATTTGATTAGTTGATATCAAAAATGTTTGATAAATTAGTTGTTAACTGATAACAAATTACATGCAAAATGAGTTTCTCAAAAAATTGATTGAAAAAACTGTTTTGATAAGCTTTTTGAATTTTAATGTTTTGGAATAATATGTTGTTAGAAAAAACTAATTAATCAAATACTTATATGGACTGTTTAATCAAGTCAAACTGTTAATAGTTGTCAAATAAGTTAAAATTGACTGATAAGCTAAGTATATTATCAATAAGGCCTATATATTATAGCCGATATTATTATACCTGATACATTTATGTATTGTGCCAAACATTATTAGACTTATGTCAATCAACACCATAAAAATTTTAATAATAATAATAATAATAGAAGTTTCCATAAAGCTCACGTTGATCAGTCAAAAATCATGCTAAACTAGCGGCTGTGGAACACATGAAAAATACTTTGAATAAAATGTATTCAAACAATGTGACAAAATACCTACCATACGTGTTTATTCATAAATAAACTATTCATTATTAATTATATTTTCATAATAATATTATGAATACAAGGTGTACAAATAAGGTGACAAAATGAGTAACGTAACTTATTCGAGCATGACGTGTTCATTAGTAAATAAATTATCATTCTTAGGCTTTATCTTAGAGATATTATATTGTTTCCTTGTATCCAACAATTTAGATACACCTAAGCATACTATCAAAAAACTTTTGTATATATTATCTTGTTTCTTTATCTCAAGATTTGGATGGACAGATAACTGTTCACTATCTGGTTATGCATGGGAACTATAATGTGAGTTTGTGTTATTGTATATAAGATTTGTCTCTTGTTTTTGTTGTTGATGATTGTCACCTTGTCCTGTACACAAAATAATGGAGACCCAAACTATCTTTAATCACAATTAAGATTCACATTACTCCATTATCAACATTTTCTCTTTCTTTTTAACCAAAAAAAAAAAAATACAAAGATTATATCCCATCAAAATAAAGAGAAATACAATTAGGACTTGGCTGAGTTGGTAATAAAGATCATCCACTTCCTTCGAATGGATGAATTCTGGTTTGAGCTTTCATATCTATCAAAATAAAACTAATATAATGAGCTCTGTTCTGAAACAGTTTAAGCAACTCAAATCCGCCTTCCCACCCAACTCATATCTAGTAGCTAATATTCCTCAACCAGATGTTGAAAACTTAAAGATACAAAAGAAAATACAAATAAAAAAAGAAAACAAATAAAATAAACAAAGATAAACATTTTTTTTATAATGAAAATGGCTAAACCTTTAGGTTGGATTTACCAAGGATTAGTAGAAGTAGAAATAGGAGTACTTGAACTCAAAAGTTGTTCCAAATAATCTGCCCCTAAGTCTTCAAAAACCAATAAATTTTCCACCTTTATTTCCCTACTATTGCAACTCTTTTTGCAACTTTTCTTCCTAATCGAGTGTTTCTTCTTGAGCGCCATGACCGGAGAACACCCCTCCTCCACCGGGCACCTCATTTCCCGGAGCGACTCCCGGACGGTATCCACCGGAAAATTCAAGATCGCCGCCGACCCTCTCATCGAGAACGCCGCCTGGTCATAAGCCAAGGCGGCGGCCTCCGCGCTATCGAACGTCCCAAGCCACACTCTAATCCCGTTCCTCGTCGAATCCCTTATCTCCGCCGCGAATTTTCCCCACGGCCGCCGCCTCACCCCTCGGTACGGCTTCTCCTTCTTCGATTTCTCCGAGGTCACTTCTTCTTCCTTGACGATAATTGTGTCCGAGGAATTTGTCTCCGAGGTTTCCTGCGCCGCCTCCGCTAGGACTCCGAAGAGGAGCATTTCCTCGGAGTCGTTCACGTTGAACGGCAGGGAGGCGTCGAAACTCCGGTAGTCCCACTGGAAACACTCCGGCGTTTCGAAAGAGAAGTCTGAGTTTTGAAGATAGAAGGAGGAGGAGGAAGAAGACGAATCCATTTTTTGTTTCTTTAGCGTTTGCTCTGTTTTACACTGTACTCTGTTTCGCTCTGTTATATTATGAGAATAATCATGGAATTCTGCATCTATTTATACTCGAGAGTGGGGCCTACGTAAACTAAATCTAACGCTTACTATTTATGGATAATCTTGAAAGTCCATAGCAAAGACTTTTATTACATGTATTTCTAAATCTTAATCTTTCAATTTTATTTCTTGATGTGGTGGAGTTTGATAATTTTTTTTATTTTTTATTTTATATATATGAATCTCAGCACAAGTATCTACATCAAAGTTTTTTGTGTAGAGAAAATTGTGAGTAAAAGATGAGGGCACGCATAATATTTTCCTATCAAAAAAGTCAATAGGCAAATCTTATGAGTTATTTATTTATGGAAAAATTGTATTTTTCGTTCCTAGAATAATTGTATAATTCGTCCTTCGGTATAACTCATGAACGAAAAATGAGCACGAAAAGATGAAAAATAATGCTAATGATAACTTAGAGACGAAAGTGAGCCTGACCAACACTCAGGACGAATTCTATAATTATATAACTTAGGGACGAAAAGCGTAATTTTCTCTTTATTTATTTATAAAGTTTTTAGTATTGAGGGAAATCATTAGTCAGTATCCAAGGGTCTGCATTGGGTAAATCCCACTTTATTTTTTAGTCAGCAAAGGATTATAAGGAGAGAAGGTAACCACCATAGGTTATATATAGTTCACCGGCTCAAATCAATGAATTGAATAAGTCATCCAACAAGAACCGAACTTACAATCTTGTGATTACTAAAATAACAGTTTTACTTACTTGGTTAGAATTGTCCTCAATTTGTATATAATTAGTAACACATGTCACGGATCTTGCTGCACTAAGATCGAAAAACTTAAACTAATCATTTGATGAATCATCTCAAATATAGATAAATTTAATATTAATAATTATAATAATGTAGAGTAGTAGAGAAATGGGATATTATTGCATTTTGATGAAAATTAGATTTTATTATTAGTAATTTTTTTTATACATAATCTGTAAATTCCACTATAAATCGTTTTGAAAACTAGTACTTTTTCCAAAATTTGGAAATTAGTAATATTTTCTGAAATTTTGGAAATTATATTTTTAAAAAAAAAAAGTTAAGACAAGCGAAGGAGAAAGTGACGAAAGGTGTCTAAGGAGGATGTTTTTGAGATTTATTTGTGAATAAAATATTGACAACTTGACTAATGAAGTAATCCAACACGTGGGTCAAATCTGTTGTGGCGGCCGAGTCAGAGATTTCTGTTCAATGATATCATAAAGTCCAATTATTAAGCTTTTTTTTTTTTAACCTCATTTTTTGGGGGTTTTTTTAAACTGAATTTTGTTACATTTTGTATGCATGGTTTGGTAAAGCATAATGCATTTCTCGTGTACACTTTCCAGTTTCCAATTTGCTTTTTGTAATGTTTTAATTCTTGAATATGCATATTACAAACCATGATTTTCAACTTTGGAGTGTTGAGGGAAATATGTTGTCATTACTGAATAAATTTCGTTCATGTGTAATAATTCACAGACTACACATAAAAGATAAATCGAAATAGAAAAATTATGTGAGACGAATTCGACTGAGATGATGCCAGTAAAAATCGAACTTAACTTATATATATAAATAACTTTATCAAACAAGAAGTATACTTGCAATTTCTATTTAACTAGAAAATTTATGTGTATTTTATGTAATATCCGTTGTCTAGTCCTTGTTCATACTACCCACTTAACTTCCAAGTGAGAGCGATAATTAGCTAAGTTTGGTGAGCTGAGAATAAAATATATAAAGTAATAAATGAGTAATCTCATTAAATTTAAACTTTCATCTAATTAAAAAAAAATATACCTATCAAAGCTCAATATTACTAGGAACATCTTTCAGCAAATGATGAAACCCCATATAAGTTGTAAAGATGTAATTTTGCACTAAAAATAAAATTAAGATGGTCTGATTTTGTTTTTTTCCTTTTTTTTTTATTTATTATTATTTTTTTTGAATACTACTGACTCTATTAAAATGCAGTATCTGTTCATAACTACTTTCTCAACCTATTGAAGCACATGGGCTCGAACCCACCACCTCCTATTGAATTATATGGGCTCGAACCCACCACCTCCTATTGAATCACATGGGCTCGAACCCACCACCTCCCGTATAAAGGGAAGGGTTTGATGCCACTAGACCACAAGGTCCTTGGCCATTTTTATTTATTTAGTAAAGAACTAATAAAAGAATATCCGGTTTTTAATTCTGTTGCTTTTTCCTCGAACTTTCCCAAATGCAAAACTATTGCAATAGGCCAAAAACTAACAATTGATGATGAAGACTTTGATGAATGACAAAACCGTTTGAGATAGTCCTAATGTTCATAAATGGTCACACTTTTATACGTTTTTTATTTTTTATTTTTAATTTAAATGTCCAAGACATCATCTCTTTGGCCTTTCTTTTCATGTCTTAAACCATTTTCTCCAATTTTTTGTTTTTTTAAATCTAATTTTCTATGCACAAGTGCACAACTTATGGTACATTTGAAAAAGTAGTTAGAAGGGTGAATTGGAAATGTAATGCAAATAATCGTACCCATGACCATTTAGCTACAAGAACTCAATCATTTCTTTTGATGTAAATGTATTACATTTTTTCATCAAAAAGTATTATATTTTCCTTTATATGTGCAATATTACTTATAAGGAAAATATAATAATTTTGATGAAAAAAAATAATACTTTTACATTAAAATATAAAAGTATGACATTAGTCTTCAAAAGTATTATGTTTTTCTTATAAGTAACAAACACTTTATTTCGTATTTAATATTACATTTGCTACTATAAATGTTACAATTATTGCATATAGACCCGACCTGTCTCACGAATAAGAATCCGTGAGACGGTATCACACAAATGTGAACCTTAAACAGGGCGTTTGGTTGGAGGGAATTACAATTTCATTCCCACCTAATTTTCACATAATTCTGAAGTAAGCAAGCAAATTCATTTGTTTGGTTGGATGGAATTGAAATTCTCTAATTTTCATGGAATTTGAATCTCATGTCTAGGGCGGTTAATGAACCGAACATAAACGAACGGAGAGTGTTCGTGTTCGTTTGTTAAGAATTTTGGAGTGTTCGTGTTCGTGTTCGTTTGTTAAGGTTTTTGAAAATCCTGTTCGTGTTCGTTTGTTAAGCGTTCGTTAGTGTTCGTTAACGTTTGTGAACACGTTCACGAACGTGTTCGTTAACGTTAACGAACAAGTTCACGAACGTGTTCACGAACGTTAACGAACATGCTCACGAACACGTTCGTGAATGTGTTCGTTAACGTTTACAAACACGTTCACAAATATATTCATTTATGTTCATGAACACGTTCGTGAACACTTAATAACCAAACACCTGCACATGTTCATGAACACAATTTGTTTGTGAACAAGAAATAATCTACGTTCATGAACAATAATCAAACAAACAACATAACCACAAAACTAATACAAACAAACCTAATATAATTTGTTTGTAAACATGTTCGCGAACATTATTAAACGAACACTTAACGAACTTGTTCGCGAACACTACTAAACAAACACAAATGAGCTTGTTCACGAACACTACTAAACGAACACAAACGAGCTTGTTTGCGAACACTTAGCAAACGAGCTTACCACTTTTCAAACTCTGTTCGTTTATTAACCGAGCTCTAAATTTTGTTTGTTAATGTTCGTTTACCATAATAAACGAACATAAACGAACGCTTACCGAGCTCGAACACGAGTAGTTTGTCGAAAGCTTTGTTCGCTAACACTCCTACTCATGTCCTCCATTGGTATTTCAATCTCATGGTTTTTAGGAAGAAAAAAAGATAATCTTGAGACAGAATTAAAACTATCTTTTTTAACTTAAAATTGATGTATGACATTTGCCTCTCGATCATAGCGTGTCTTCTTTTTCTACTATTAACACAGAATGTCAATCACTAGGCCAACTTTAATCAAGTATGTTCTCTTAAAACTCTCTTATCTATTTGATCACTTTCAAATCAATTCTGGGGTTTATTTACGTGTTACATAACATTTTAAAAGCAAAATTTGTATTTGGTCCGTGTGTTTTCAATAGTAAAATTTGTATTCTGAGGTTTTATTGGGGAATTACAAAGATAATGTTGCTTTAATATCTCTTTTAAAAAAGTATAAACAACATGAAATTAATAAATTGATAATTCATCTCCTATTTTTAAATTTAGAATATATCGTCACCTATAGGACTCTGTTGACCAGTATTTTGTATATTTCTATAATTCTTCCTGTCACGCTTCTAGACAAGTCACACCCTGGACCCCTCGATAAATAAGTTCCATACAGGTTGCTGCATAAAAAGATTTCATATATATAATCATATTCTTACCCTAATTTTATTTTATTTTATTTTTGAATCCAAAAATTTCTATTGCTAATTAAGGATCGTAGCCCTACTACACTACTTTAAAATCTTTAATTTAAATTGGAATTTCAAATTTAAGAGCCATCACCACTCATACTCTAGAGACTAATGAAAAAGGTAAATTACATGATGTGGCTTATGAGTACTAAAAACCCAAAAGTTGTGTGCATATTTACAATAATAACGTACGTGTACGTATACAGTAGTAGGATACATATATACAAAAGAGATATTCACAAAAGTATAACTATACATGAATTATAACTATAGAGTCCTAATATGGCTCGACTAGTTTACATGTCCCAAATGCTTGGACTCTGGTACCCACAACAACGCCAAATCTATAATCTGCACCATGTTGCTGCTAGCAAAATATTGAATATGAACTTATTTTGAGTTTGTTGATAAGTCAGTTGTTATACCGTGGACCATGGTCATGGCTGATACTGCAGTTGTGTTGAATTGATATTGCAATTGTGTTGAAAGAGAACTGCAGTTGCGCGGAAAAGAGGTCGTTTCATCTGTCTGAAATTGCAGTTGTGTTGAAAGGAAACTGTAGTTGCGCTGAAAGGGAACTGCAATTGCGCGGAACGGATAGCGTTTCATCCGTCTGTTTTCATTAATCAAAACGACGTCGTTTTGATGTCGCGGTCCACGGTATAATTTGCGTTGATTAGTTGAGTTGTGTCTCATCGAGACTTAAAATCTTTAATTTGATTTTCCCTTTACTTCAAGAGCTAAATTTTTATTTTTAATGAATTTGAAATTTATTGTGTTTCCTATTATGCAAAAGAGAATATATTTTACAACTTTTGACAGTTGACCAAAACGATTAATTGTAAATATTTGAAGGATCAAAAATGTTTTCTCAATATTTACATTTTTAGGACTCAAACTCAAGTCATTTGATTAAGTTATAAGAAATTTACAGCATCTTATCTACACCTCATGGATAAAACCATAACTTTATTTTTATTTTTTATTTTTTTTGAAAATAACTTTTATGCTATTCACAAACAAATGTTTTTTTTTTGGCTGTTTACAGAAATGCTGACTTTTCTTTACATGATTAAACTATAATTTTTGTATTATGTGCGCTGACGTGGTGGGAGCTTTTCTATTCTAAGAAGAGAAATAAAAGAAAGTGTTCACAGTCTAGTTTGAATCATCAAAGTGATGATCGCTTAACTCAATTTACATGAAATTTGATTTGATGTCCAATACACATTTAATGCATAGTGCCATAGTAAAATGAAACAACACAAGATACAAGTGTTACACATGAATTTGAGTTTCATTGTGTATTTTAGTAACATTAGACAATAATATCATGATGAAATCAAATCGTACATTGATGATATGATTGATTTATGATGTCACTCGCCTAATAATTGAAGCTTAATTGCATCTTTTATTATAATAATAATGTAAAATGATAAAACATGTTATGTATGATATTACACGAATTTTCAAGAATCACAAAAGAAAAAAAAAATTTAGTTACGTATCTTACCTCGACTTGTATACCTAATAAAACATTATATTTTCCATCTTCCATTGGATAGGTGGCTACACCATAGGATTCATGTGAACCAATTTAACGTTAGTGGCCATAATGAAGTTTATCCAAGTTAACCTATTCTTTTACCATGATTTATTCACTAAACCCCCCCAAATAAATAGATAACAAACAAAACAAAACACAAAAAAATTGACTGATGGCCATCCAGCTGAAAACGATGGATTTTGATATGTCTAGATACAGATCACCAAAAAAAGGAACCAAAAAAAAGTCATGGAAACTTGGATGTCTTGTGAGGTTTTAATTTGAAAGTCTTCCAGGAAGACTGGATAGTAATTTCCACTATTAGAGTATGTAGGAGGACCTCATGTTCAAGGGTGAGCGCCAACTTGGATGTATGTATTTTTGGAAATTTCTAGAAAATGAGGTGGGAGTGGGGGAGGGGACATTTATTATAGTGATGGAAGCGTTTTCAACCATAGACAATTCATCGGTCTATTCAAGTTGGTATGGTCGTTCTCAATTTCAATTTAACTTGATTACGTATATTGATGTTATATAAATGAATTTTAGTTTGTTGACTAGGGTTAAACCAGTATGAAATTCACAAGAAACATATATAGCTCGCAAACCACATAGGAAAAATAAACTACATTGAAAAGATTATGTATGACGGACTTCATTCAGTGAATGTGTTGGCAAGAATCATGCTCCACCCACAGCTACCCCTTTAAATTAAAAAAGAAAAAAAGAAGACATTTTTTATCCATCATTTGGTAACTCTAAACATCAGTACAGTAGGCTAACTTTGCATAGACAAATTCAACAAAAGTCACACTCATATAGTGTATGGTAGCTATATATATATTGCTATTGGATCGAACTTGATCAAAATGTCTTAAATAAATTAATAAACTATATATGTTCTAATTTGACCAATTTAGTTTCCAAGCTATTTAATGCACTGGAGTTTCCTCCCTCTTTCGTCGAGGTGACTGCAAACTTCTTCTTTCCACTTTCGTATTACCATTCCCAATCTCAAGTAGTGATGAATTGAATTGTGTTTGTATTTTAATTTCATTCTTTTCCCATTTTGTGAACGTGATCATTGTGCATATATTTTAGTGCAATCAATTGGTGTGGGGATATTTCTTTTGTGAAAACAAAATGACAAACAAATTAAAATGCCCTTGTTTGAAATGTCTATTGTTATTCTTTGTTGAATGGTTTTGATTTCCACCTAAATACATACTTAATTACACAAGTATATAGGATCTTGTTTCTCATGGCATCTTTGATAGGGAGGTTTTTGAGGTGCCAACTGGGAGCAGGAAAAGAGATGAAGGAAAAAAAAAATTAAAAAGACAAATCAAATGCACAAAAAAAAAAGAAAAAAAGAAAAAAAACTTTGACACGTCAGTTGGCGCGTGCAGTGCTAGGCGTGATATGTGCAGCACGCACACGCCCAATCGCCTTTCACTTCCCTTTTCTCTCTCCTGCGAGTCCCACAAAAAATCACCTCTTGCAACAAGACCTCATAAATTCTCTCTCATCCCACTCTCCTCCAAATAAGCCTTGTTTGCCTAAAAAACTGTGAAAAAATCACTAATGTGATTAGCCTTAAAATTTTGTATTAAAATGTGCACTTAGCTAGGATTTGGATTGATCTCATCAAAATCTACCCTTACATATATATGTGTGCGTGCGCATGCGCTCGTACTTAATTAATTAAAGAAGTAGAAATTAGGTGTATTCCTCGGTCTAATACATCTATAGATAGACCGGCAAATATGTGTGCAGATTGATGATGGATACAGTGTTTTAATCTTAGCTAAAGACAACTCAGCTTGTACGTCTTTGACAGGAGCCGTTCCGTAAAAAATTGGGGCCCTGTTAATTTATAAAAGTAAGAAACATAATTTTAAAAGACCTTTAAAGGATAACGATAAAAGTATAAAAAATTTCTACAATAACTGTGATAATTGAGTCCAAATATATTTGGACTTCAATTTATTGTATTCTATAACAAAAATAAAAATGTAATAAAATATTTTGTTAAAATATAATGCATAAAAATTTTCAACAAATAAAAAAATACAATTCAAAATTCAAAATTCAAAATTTAATCTAAAAGTAACACTTTTCATGCATATTTAAATACAAAATTATTCACCAAAATTTCAATGTCAATTCATTTTAAAATTTTATTTTCACTTTCAATTATGACCAATCTATAGATTTTAAAAACATAATTATCAAGTATAAAAATAATAATTTTATATTAAAATAAAATTTTTAAAAATTGAGCCTTAAAAAATTGGGAGTCCTATGCAGTCGCCCTAGCAAGACATGGCAGTGTCGGCCATGATCACCTTATGGCCTGCGTTCCTCTTACTCTTGACAATTGGCATGGTGTTAGATTTCTCTAGTTTTTTGGTGTCTTCATCCATTTGTATTATTTAGAAGTTAAATGAAGATGAATATTAAAGTTTTAGCTGGAAGGTAGTATTTTTTTTTTCAAACATTAAAATCTTTAAATTCTAATTTTTTACACAAATTTTTGTCAGATTAGAAATCTTACACACAAGTTTTTTTTTTATATATACAAAAATGCAATATAATAGTGTGCGTGTTGGCCATGTTGGCAAGAACATTGTTTGTGAATTAAACCATCAACCTTTGTAATTTGGATGTCATATAGGCTGCGCTATGCCGCTATAGCTTAGCTAGCTAGCTTAGGTATTATTCTATATGTAAAAAAAAAAAATCATTAAAAATATTACTATTTTGTTTGTCCCACACTCCCACCTTACTTATAAATTTTGTTTAGTTCGTTCTCAATAAATATTCACTCCCTTATTTAAAAACGACTAGTTTTTAATTTTAGGAATATTTTACCCTTATTAATAGCTATTAATGGTTCAAATCGATTTGATTAGTGAGTCTTGATGGAGATTATTCCCGCCTCTACCTTCGTACGTGTAAACAGTCGGTACTTAGACTCCGAATGTACCCCTCAGAGAATCGACCATATCTGACTGACGGAAGTGCCGCCCGACGAGTATAAGGTTGGGACTAACGCAAAGTCGAGCATCAGAATCCAGCTGTAAGGACCTCTCCATCCATCCCGATCTACCGACCCCGAGTTCCAATGCTTAATCTGATACAAAAGACGTGTACGCCATAGCTTCCACCTAAGCCTATGCATATTCTCCACGTGCCCGTCACGCTGAGGGTGCAAAATTTGTCCCTTTCCTCTAACTATAAATACATAATTATTTATTGATGAGAGAGGGACTTTTGGCTATTATACTGAAGATAGTTATATGCTCGGAGATCTAAGGCCCACTGCCCGGTCATCCGAGACTAAACCCTTAACTTGATGCTAATAATATAGGTCGAACTATTCATCTTGTACCCGGTATTCTACGAGTATTTACGTTATCAAAGTCCATTTAATTTTATATTACTTGTCTACTTTCATACCAAATTAAAAATATATTAAATATTATACATTTTATAGTCAACATAGATAGAATTCATCATATCATATTAGTTTTAAATAATTACTTTTTATGGATTTTACGTAATTACATGTTTTTAATGAATTGTCTATTTGATGTTACAAGTAGTATTTCCTTTTATTTTTATTTGTTATATAAATCTTACTACTAATTTAGATGAGAATGAAATAAAAGAATATAAGAATAGACTATATACCATAAATCGAAATTCGCTTTAATTTATTACTGATTCAAATTTTACTAAAAGTAATGTTAGTGATCAAATTGTATGATTATCTATCTTTTGTGTTGGTTATTCATCCTTTATTATTTGTGATATTGTTTTTAATTATCGTAAAGTATTTTAATAAAACTATTTACTGATTATATTAAAAATTAAACAATGATTGATTAACCCAAATTGTAATTATAAAAAAAAACATTATATATTCAAAGTTTAAAGAAAATAACTAAGAATCCATCAAGAAAAAGACATTGAAAATGATAGGGAAAAGAAGTTAAGAGCGCCGCCAGATAACGATAACTTAATTAAATTATTAACACAAAAATTATGAATTAAAAAGTAAATAAATTCCAAAGTTATGTATGTAGCACCTATACGCTATACTACGTTGTCATGATCAAAAGGGTCGAGATTCATGGTACATGGTCTTTTACAATCTTGTGTTCTGATCTTTACAATCCCCTTTCCCTTTGCTTTATTTCATCTCCAGCGCCTTAACAACCTTATTAGAGGTTTTTTTTTTTTTTTCAATTTTTTTTTTGTTTACATGTAAAATAGAGAGTGAGGTGGAGGAAAGAGTATTTACCATTTATGTGTTCATTTTGTACTGTTTAGGATTTAATATTTTACCATTTAGGTTTAGAATTTAAATTTTTTAAAAGGTTTTAGGATTTATCCAAAAATGCAATGTATACTATTAAAAATTGCACTCTATAGCATGAAGGATTGCACTTTCAAAGCTGAAAAAAATTATTATAATGCCACTGCATTTTTTATCAAATTGCATCCTTTTCGTTAGTTACATTGTTTTCAAATGAAGATCTGAGATTGTTTTCTAGTTTTCTCATGAGAACATTATTTTTATGTGAGTATACATCTTTTGCCTATTCTATATATATAACTTTTTTGTCTCATAAATTATTATAAATGAAAATAAATATATTTTTATTCATTTTTACAAATGTTAAATATAAAATTTATTATATATTTTATAAAAATGTCCAAAATGTTCAAGTAATTTATCATTTCAATCTCACTAGTATTCTTTTTTTTCTTTTCCTAAAAAAAAAAACCTTTTTCACAAGCCTAACCGCTATGATTCCAATGTGATTATTACCACTCTAACCAATTTAATTAATCTCACCACTCTATCAAATGGAGTCTAGGTAAAGTTGAATGGTAGCTATAATTTTAAAATTTAAACTTGACTCACCACCCACCAAAAATGGAGTTTTACAACTAAATTAGACCAACACGAATTAAATCGTAACGGGTACTCATGAAGTGAATGTGAATTAAATTATCATCTCGTTTCAAAAAAATTATCATCTCTAAAATGTTAATTAAGTTTGTATCTTTTAAAATATTATTAACCTTTTCTATGTGCAATGTGTAAAAAAATTTATAATATTAATATTTAATTTTATAATCATGTTATACTGAAAATGCGTTTTTTAAAAATTCATAAAACGTATAGTTTTAGAATTCATATTATATTTAAAAGTATAATTGATAATTTGGGTAATGATTATGGTATGATTAATAATTATTAAAGTAAGAAGTTTAGAAATGTTAAATGGATAAATATATATAATTATGCATGGTAGCATTTAATATATACTAACGAAAATTTAGCACTGTAAAGATAACTTTATTCTATAAAAATGATAGTACAATAGTTCTAGTACCATGCATAACTTAATAAACATACAAATCATGGCTGAAAAAATTGCTAGGCGCTCCTCAAGCGAACGGGGAGCGCCTAGCGCCTAGGGTGCCTTGGTGAGAATTAAACGGCGCCTAGGCGGCTGTGTATTTTTTATTTTATTTTTATATTTTAAATATTTGTATATATATATATATTTAAAATTTTGAGACTTGATAATTATAAAATATTTAATATTTTAATAGTTAATACTAAAATATCAAATATTAACCTAAAAAATATAACAATTTAGGGTTATTTCGCTCAAAATAATGTCGTTTTAAGTGGAATAACCTATTTTAAAAAGATGTGAGCAATAGATAATCAACTGACTAGGCGACCTAGTCGGTGCCTAAGCGGCCTAGCAGGTGTCTAGTCGGCCTAGTCGGCGCTTAGGAGGCCTAGGCGGCACTTAAGCGGCCTAGTCAACCGCCTAGCCAGTCAATTGCATAGACAACCTGACACGCTAAGTGACCGGCGAGCGCCTAGCGCCTAGGCGGTAATTAATTGGTGTCTAAACAGGATTTTTGCAATACAAATACAGACATAAATAAGGAATACTAACTTGGATTCACTCTTATAATTTTTTCAGATTCAGATATATTCGATTAGATGAGTGTAGACAATATTATTATATTTTTTGTGATGGTTAAAGGCGTGGTTATTATGTTGAATACGATCTCTCGCTGGCTATTATCTGTCCCAAGTAATCAAAGTAAGCAGACAAATAGAAAAGGAATATGGTTTGTTACTAAGAAATAATAAAGAATTGTCTCAACCAAATGTCTTATATATAGAGAGAAGAAATGCCTTCATATATAATTATTGAAAAGTGATTTAAAAATAAAAATTAGGGTTTATAGTCAAAAGTTAAGTTCTTAATCAATTTTTTAATCACTTCTAGAATCGGTAAAAATCATGTTTTGTAATACCAACCACCTACAAGAGTGGTTAGAGAAGAAGAAATACTAACTACCTAAAAAGGTCATTATAAAATTTGAAAGGTTAATTAGATCGTGATGATGATTGGTGATTTGTTGGCAATTTCTGGCTACTTAGT
Organism: Ipomoea triloba; assembly: GCF_003576645.1. Lineage (NCBI taxonomy): Eukaryota > Viridiplantae > Streptophyta > Magnoliopsida > Solanales > Convolvulaceae > Ipomoea > Ipomoea triloba. The sequence goes on along the minus strand of NC_044919.1, from coordinate 5,668,286 downwards.
GGTTGAAATTTTATTTAGTACGAAATTGAACTTCAAATATAAAATAATTATATTATTACTATATTCAAGATATCAATTTTGATGGATATATACAAGCATGAATTCAGGGAGAGTCAAGAATATATGCATTGTTAAGTTGGAGATAATCCTAAATCCACAGGACCTCATTCTTAGAGTCACAACGGAGATAAATTACGAGTCGCACAATCAATCCACCGATAAGGTTGTAAAAATCATTAGGCTTTCCTCAGGCGCCTTTTTATTTAATTTTTTAATTTTTTAAAAATACTTTAAAGCTTGATAATTATGAAGTATAAATTATTTAATACTTTAATAATTAATACTGAAATAATAAATATTAATCTTTAAAACATCTATAGCTGTAAATTGTATAAAGATTTAAAGAATCAGAACACAATTCCACAAAGTATCAATATTCGAATAGTTGATTTAAATTTTAATACATGTTTGGATTTGAGACTGATTTGAACGATTTAGGATTCGTTTGCTCAAAATGATGTCGTTTTGAGCAAAATAACACATTTAGAAAGAAAAAAAACAATAACTAATCAGTCACCTAGTCCACTGCGGCCTAGAGCACCGTAATCGATGAAATTCTAGGTAATCTGGTGGCGCTTAGGCACGATTTATACAACAATAATGCCCACCCACTAAATCTTAGGCCACCGAATTGAAATATAATTAGTCTTTTGATTATAATATTGTTACCAATTTTAGTGATTTGGCCTTGTGTTTCAGTTGAGCCATGTGATGTGCACATCTTAGCTTTATGTGATATATATTTGGCTAAAATCGCTCAACTTAGGAATTATTATGCAACAATGCATCTTGATAATTTTAGCCTCATTACATAATCATATGATGTGCACATCATAGCTTCATGTGATATTTGGACAGAAATTTTGTAGGAAGGATAATACGGAATATGTAGTAAGAAATTCAAAGTCAAAAAGATAGAAGTACGTGAAAATAATAATAATTGAGATTATATATAAAAATGTCATATGATTCAAAAAATCAAAAGTGAAAATCATTATTAAATAATTTATTATGATTTATATAAAGGCAAATCTAGGTGTCTAGGAAGTTCAATCTCTGTGTGCCACACTGCCACCAAACCACCAAGTACCTAGCCTCTATTACTGATTAGGTAAGATTTAATTTTGTGAAATTTTGTTAATGATATTAATTACTTTAAAGTTAAAATACTGTTATCCGTGAGACAGATACGTCAAGATAAAATGTAATATTTATACTGAAAAATGTAATACTAATAATGAATAAAATATTTAGTTTTTTTGTCAGGTCACGAAGTATTCTGAGTAGACTCTAACTGTAAGAGATACCTTTAAGTCCGTACCATACTTAGACTAATCCCCGTTCGCATCTCGTTTGTACCGGGCTGGGCCAATTAAGAGACAAAGTGCTGGCCAGATTGATTTTTCCATACAAGAGGGGATTCAATCTCTTGGCCTCTCGTAAGGGACAAGAGTGCACAGGTGCATGGCCACTCAGGTCAACCAAGCTGGTTAGGAATAAAATGTTCATTACTTATAAAGAAAAATATAATACTTTTGAAAAAATGTAATACTTTTAAATTTAAATTTAAAAGTCCATTTAGGAACCTGAAAAATGACTTTTATTCCGAAATTTTCAAATTTTGGATAGTCAAGAAAATGATATCAAAGAAAAATATTTATTCTGATCTGGTCAACAAAAAAAAAAGGTTCAATTTGACAGAAAATGTCTTACTAATTTTTTAGTCAGAAAATATTTTCTAAATTCGTTATTTTTCATATTTCTTCACTCTCTTCTTTTTTAAGTTAGTTTTCATATTATTATCATCACCACCACCACCATCACCACCACTACTATACCACCACCACCACCACTATCATTACCATTACCATTACTGCTACCACTACCACTACCACACCATACTACCACCATATATCATCATCACCATCACCATCACCATCACTACATAATAATAATAATAATAATAATAATAATAATAATAATAATATTATTATTATTATTATTATTATTATGTATGAGATAATGGCTCAAATTAATGGTCCAAATAACAAATTTATATGTAGCGCAAGGACTATAAATAATTTACAGTACAGTGCTGGGAATCAAACCCATGTGTTCCTGTTTGAAGTCAGTGGACTATAATGATTATAGTGAATGAAGGATGATGTCTGACGGAATTACTCAATGCATGATAGAAAGAGTGAAGCTGTTATTATTCAAAGCTTGAACAGGTGTGGGAAATGTCTTACAATCAAAGTGATAGTTCATTCCTAAAGTAAGAGGGGAGGAGAGTTCTTATACAGCCAAGGAAAACTGATTGAAACAGAATGAACTTCATCAATGTCTATTTTCAAAAAAAAAAAAGGATGATGTCTAAAGGAAGACTTGAAATCCTTTATATAGTGTAAAGATCATCCAGATGTTCACAAGTGTATAATCTTAATTGATTTATCTTCCATCAACACCATAAATATGTTCCCCGGTGCTTTGTTACCAACCCCCCTCATTTAAATAAGTAAAGCATTCGATTAGGCCTTTTAGTATACAAGATATAGAGTAGCTTGATAGGTTAGTAGGCTTGTCGCTAAGTAGGAAGTTAAAGGTTTAAATCATGTTGATAGTACCTCTTCCTCCATTTTGGCCTTTTGCTCGGTTTTTTTGGATCACATATTCCTTCTTTCATAACCCACCAAAATCTTTTTGATAATAAAAACATATTCTTTATGGACAAAATCTTCCCAATAAAATAGTTCACTAGATCTCATGACTCCATCACTTTTTATCTATGATTAGCCATCTTCATTCTTCCTTTATAACATAATAAACAAAGATTGAGACAAATGCTATGGGAATCGAATGACAAGCTAAACTGCATACAAGAATTAAGAATTTAATAAGGCCATCAAATTGAAAAACAAAAAAAAAAAATTAATTTCTTCCACATATTAAAATCATGAAATTACATTAAAATGGTTGAATATAATAATAATAAATTAACAATCACCTTGCTTATGCGGTTTTTTTTTCTGTAATTTTTATTTTTATTTAACAAACTCTTTATCCATACCATTATGCATCTTCATTCTTCCTTTATAACATAACATAAACAAAGGTTCAGACAAAAGCTATGGGAATCGGATGACAAACTCGTCATTGCCATCAACTTAAAAAGGAGTTCATCGCCTCCTGAACATTTATCGTTCCAAATCATTGACAAAGTTCATCTCTCAAATCAAATTTTCATCTTAGAAGAAGTTTCGTTTGAGATACAACTTTCTTTTTATTTTATTTTGTAAGTTTATTACATAGATAAAAGGCTTGATAAATTAAAAATAAAAATAAAAATAGGTCACATAAGTAAGGTGATTAGTAATTATATTTACCAACGATTATATATGTTTGTAACATTCACGATTATAGCTTATCTGCAGAGTTAATTGTATTTTTGTTAATTCATCATGTTGCTCTCTTATATGAGAAGTTGTGAGTTTGAGTTTTAGTAGAGGCAATATTGACTTTTTGTAGTTCAATAGGTTAAAAAAGTAGTTATGAACAAATATTATCTACTATACTAATAAGAGCGAATGAGAGTTAGGCCTAAAATGGGTAGAAAAAATGGCGGTCAAATTATTTTATCAAATGGATGGTTCAGATGAATTATTTAATCAATGGTTAAGATAATTCAGATTAATATTATTAATAGAGATTACCTAATTTAACCTTACTTTTTATGATTATCCGTTAAGTTTTCCGTTAAATATTATGTTCTCCGTTAATATTCCGTCAACTTTTAACTTACCTATTAATTTTTATAAGAAAGGTATTAGGTTCGAACCTCATCTCAATCAAATTTGACATAATTAAGTTTCTCACTCTATTTTACTCTTATTAAATTAAATAAATTAGTAACTACAACAAAAAATGATACATATGTATTTCTTTAGTTTAGAATTATGTGTCTACAGTACCTTTATTTGAAAAAATTATTCATTATCAAAAAAACTAAATTAAATAAAAAAAATAATTTCATTAGTTATATTGTCTTTATTTTCTCTCATGCAAAGATTCTTTACATTCAAATTTATCAATTGATATTCATTACAATATCCATTATCTTATTTTTACAATATCTTGTAATTAAATATCAAAGTTATAGTACAAAATAATGTTATATATTTATTTACCAAGTATTTTATTAATAATATGAAAAAAAATTTTAAAATAATTTGAAGCTAATTATATTAACTACTTGGGGATTGGTTAGTTGACAAAGAGAGTACTTAAATAATAACCCAACAAATTGAAGCGAAATCACTCTATTTTACTCTTATTGAATTAAATAAGTTAGTAGTTACACCAAAAAATGATACATATGTATTTCTTTAATACCATGAAAAAAATAAAAAAGAATAGTTTGAAAGCAATCATATTAACTACTTGGGAGATTTGTTGACAATGAAAGTACTCAATTCACCCATTACCCAGCAAATTGAAGCGAGGAACTACCTTTTAATATCTTTAGAATACATAATATTTTAAAATTTTAAATTTTTATTAATTTATTTAATATTTTTTTCTTAAACTAGTGATTTCTTTATTCACAATAATTCATTCAACAATAATGGTTGAACCAAATGAACCCCAAGCAGAACACCTAAAGGAAAGTCCATAGCTCCTATATCATAATCTCATTGCATGACGTTGTCATCTATGCTACCAACAATATCCGAATTGCAAATAGCACACTACCAACAAAAAGGAAGAGAACAAATAGTAAAGATGAAGACAATGACAATGTTACTCAAAAGAGAATTAAGAACACTTAGAAAATTCAAATTAAAAGTAGTATTTATTTAGACTATCATTTTTAGACCAAATATTTAGACTATCGATTTTACAAAGTTGCAAACATTTATTTTAGTAATAATTATAATGAATTTTCTATATTATCTTGGATTCATATACTTTGAGTTAGATATTTAAATAAAAAAATTCGACATTCAATTACCCATGTATAAACTTCTCCTATATAATCTTGCATTGATATACTTTCAAATATTTATTTAAATATAAACATTGGACATTAACCCATTCGCGCAATGCGCGTATAAAACTAGTATTGTAATAAAGTCGATAGTATTAAAAAAAAAGTTCGCAATGCAAAATATTAACAAAATAAAAACTAAAACATGCCAATTGAGCCCATGAAAATTGGACCCAAACAAAAAATTGTCAGCCCGAATGTAGAGCTCTCATCCTACAAAGCAAGAACTGCTAATAAACTTCCACAGCAAATTGTGCTAAGGATCCGAATTCACCTTGCAAAGTGCATAAATTCAGGTCTATGTTTATAATTATAAAACTTTGTATTCACAATTTAGATATCAATATATAAAATTACATTGCTCAATATTAACAATTATTGAATTCTATATTCACAATTTTGTTATATAGATTCAAAAATTGTTTATACTGTTAAATATAGAGTTATAAAATTGAGAATATATAATTTTAAAATTGTAAATATAGATCTAGGTTGACCCCAATTTATTTATTATTGCATAACAACCAAACTTTCACCACCATTTAAGCGTTACTACTTAAAATGTCAATCACGATATCCACTCAACCTTCATTGTCGATACCTTCCATATCTACCTCAAAATCACACTACTCTAATCATTATACACTACTATCCATCAACCGTTGCCACAAACCATCACCTTTGACAAGACAACCCCAAATTACAAATTTGACAATTTTTAACTATAAAATTATATACCCGCGCAATTGAAAGAGAAGAATATATATATATCTACTCACCCAGAAAACAAGTGAGAGCGCATGCCATTTGTTTACGTGTTCAGATTTAACGGGTTAGAAATAAGCTTGCGCAAATCGGTTCGATTTTAGACCGATGTATCAATTTGTACATATCTTATAGAAATTGATCGGTTCAATTCAATTTTCTTGAGTACACCCCTTTATCTATCTATCTATCTATCTATATATATATATATATATATATATATATATAAAAGCGATCAAAATAGAATTGAAGAAGAAAAAGTGTGTTCGACAAGACAACCCTAAGTTCCATATTTGACGCTCATCCAAAAAATTAAATACCCTAAATCAAAAGTGAAGAACATAAATTAGTAAGGAAAAAAAATATTGAAATAGAATTTAAGTAGTAATTTTTTTTAAAAGAAAAAGTTTGGAAATTTTAAAGTAGTTGTGTTGAGTTCATAGGGATTGTTACAACCGACCATGTTTATTGCTAAATCCCGTGTGACTATAACCAGTAAATGAGTGCGTACAAGAAGGGATACCAGTCTAGGTTACGTTATTTATAATTGACCAATTCAAAATAAAAATGATGACGGATTCAAACTAATAGGCTAGTCCAATTATGAATCAAACTTAAAACTTTATAGTTACTAAATAAACAATCTGAACAAGTTGAATTGAATAAATTGCTTCACTTCATAATATGCTTAATTAAGACTAAGATTGGCATGGCAACTTTCTAATGGTGGTCACCATCACCAATACAACCCACCCACAATCACTGTCATTCATCACCACTTCCAAAAACACCATGGATTGTCACCCCTTACCACCACCCACCACAATACACTACCACCATGGCTATCTATGGACTATGGAGGTGGCAGGATGAAATCTTAATTGGGAGTTTAAGACAAAATGGGATATATAGTGTCGTCCTCATCACCCTTCTTTTGGAGCTTCAATAAGTGATAGCTAGTGATGAACAAAAACGAGAGTTTTGTGAATCATGATATTATTTTAGGAAGTTTTTAGATGGACATTTTTAGACGAGAACTTTTTAAGGTGAATTTTTTTAAAGCATACTTCATTAATTAACAAAAAGACCACGAATACAATCAGACTACTCAAGATCATCAGCATAACTCAACCTAACACTCCTACCCAATTTATGAGCACGAACATTAAACTCCCGTTTGACAAAATTTAACACAACCTGACCACTATCCCGCACAAGCTACTAATAAATTGATCTAACCACCAATCCCAAATAGCGATACAAGGAAAAACAAATAAAACAAAACTTTGTAAATATATAGATATCAAATCACTCCAATTCGGTTGAATTCCATTACTGAGGAATAAAACAAATTCAGCTTGATCGAAAAATGCTAAAATAAAGTTAAGTGTGTGTGCGCGTGGGGGGGGGGGGGGGCACCCCCCACAACTACCAATGTCACGTTAAAGCATAAAAGATAAATTTGAAATTTGTTTTCTTAGTTTATACATCTCGTTCAAGTCGGTTGCATAAGGTCTTTCTAATGTGATTTATCTCTCATATGTAGTTAGCATGCTATTACACATGAATATAGTTTATGCAAGATACACTTTTAGATAATGACTGCGAATTTCTCCAACCTGTCACCCAAGATCAAAATACATATAATAAAATAAAATTCAATGAAATCATAGTGATCCAAATGACACTATCTAGTTAGAATACTTATTAGTTTACCTATTAACAAAAATCTCACAATACCTAAATGTTAACTTCACCACATAGTACTCTCAAAAAAAAAAAAGAAAAAAAAAACTTCATCACATAGAAAATGATATATTATTGTAATAATAACATTCTTTTATACCTGTTTAAAACCGAATACCAACCATATTATCATACTGAAAATCAAATTACGCGCTTTCCGAAGATGAAGTTCAATAAAATTGCAACTCTTCTTCCAATTCAAAAGTTACCTACCAAACTTTCAAATGATACTATTCATAGTTGACAGATAGATAACCTAGTTTATCATTGAACGACCTAAGGCAATATCATCTAGGACGAGTTATCCAATGTAAATGTTGACTTCATTTCCTGTCCATGATTAATTAGTGGTTAATACATGATTGATTAGACACGTTTAAAGTGGTAATCAAAGTGTCGATGGCATGTCACGTTTGAATTTTTTGCAGTGGTTCAATGCATTTGTACTCCCAGAAACAACACAAAGTAAATAGAGATGTTACCATTTACACAACTAACCTACCCAAAATTTCCCCCCACGACGGCTTGGACACTTGAGCGAGTTTGAGGCCTCACCTTTCATCAATATTATTTTATCAATTAAAGACGAGAAAACGGTTTGATTATGCAATTTATCTAAACAATATTTTAAATATCGACTACTTTAATTATTTTTTAAAGCACAATTAAGTATGCATGCAATTGAAGTAGTACAGATAGTATAGACTTGACAATAAGTAATCACAAAGAACAAATTTTACTTTTAGTTCTCGATTATTGTAGCGTTATCATAATAATTATTATTATTAGTATTATTTTAATTTTGTCACATTAACTATATATTCATAACTTTCATTTGTTTATCACAATTAGTCATCATTTTACATTTTTGTCATTCTATTTTGTAAACATGACTAACATGTAATTTAATCATTCAATTTAATTAAAAAAGTTAACAAAAGAGGGAGAGAAATTACATGTTAGGGCAAGAAACTTGAATGATAAAATTACATGTTACTCGTCTTTATTAAATAATGTAATGAAAAAATTTAAATGAATAACTGATTGTTACAATAGTAAATGAAAATTAAAAATGTAATGAACTAATGATTTAAAATTAAAAGGATAGATCTAAATACGACAATATCACAATAATTGATAACTAAAATAAAATTTTCTGGCATCACACACACGACATATATTCTTATGAGAAAAATATAATTAAAAGATAACTGTGACACTTAATAACTGACACAAATATTTAAAAAAGAAAATAAAGAAAAAAATATATAACAACACTTAATAACAATCATTAATATTTTTTTAAAAAAAATAAAAAATTTAGCAACATTTAATATCTGTCACTATTATTTAAAGGAATTAATTATTTAATGGTGTTTATAAAATCGCTACTAAAAGCAAAAGTGAAGTACCTCATTGTTAATATTGGCCAATAATTTTCACAGTTGTATAAAATAGTACACTAAATCTTTCTCTACACACTATTTAGTGACGAATGAACAATCGTCGGTAAACATCAAGTTATTCGAGCTAAGAGTATTCAAATTCGACTTAAGATATTACTCAAAGACTTCAAATTCAAACTCGACTTAATAGTAGTCGAATCAAATTCGACCATTTTTGAATTCTACTAGAGTTCTTGATTTGCTGATCCTCTTTTTCAAAAGCAGGAAATTTACATGAATAAATTGTGGGCCCTGTAGCCCTAATATAATTGGGTTGTTTAGACTATAAACCCTCAGGCCCAATAAAATAAAAGACATACTTACGTTTTTCCTAAAATTAAATAATTCACAATAATAATTTTGATTTGATAGAAGGGTTGATGCATGTTTCTTTCTTCCTTTCCTTTCATGACTTTTGCTAATTGAACAAAGGGATAAACTATAAATAAGCCATCGTACTATTTGAGAACAAGTAATTAGGCAATCGAACTCGAATGACTCCCAAATAAATCACTGAATTCGAAAAACAAAACAATTAAGCCACTAAAATCGAAAAAATGAGCAATTAACCCATTTTTAAAATTTTCGGTGACAATTTCTGACACCGGCGACACTTTTTGGTGACAATTTCTGACACCGACGACACTTTTCGGTGAGTTGTCGCATTCTCCAGGAGAAGGCAACCATTTCTGGTTGCCCTCACCATATATGGCGACCATGTCGCTGGTGCCGGAATTTGTCGCCGAAAATTTTAAAAATGGGTTAATTGCTTCTTTTTTTTTTTTTTTCCGGTTTCAGTGGCTTAATTGCTTTGTTTTTTCGAGTTCGGTAGCTTATTTGAGGGTTATTCGAGTTCAATGACCTAATTGCTTGTTCACAAATAGTATGATGACTTATTTGTATATTCCTGGAACAAATGCTGTTTTAATAATATGAGAATTTAGTCAGAAATTAAAACTCAAAAAACAGTTTTCTAAAATAAACGGACTCTTAATATTTTCACCACGTGACTATATGTTCTAAAAAAATATGTGGTCCGAAATTAGAGAATCAGAGTTGTGGTCAAGAACGTTTGCTGAATCAAAAACATTATTGGCGATCAAAAACGAGTCATCTATTGGCCAGAAAAGCCAGCCAGTCAAGGGATTTTGTTCAAAGCTAATAGTTTTAATTTCATCAATAACCACTCATTAATATTTCTAATAATCAATTTTCAAATTTTTGAATTGAATGGACATCAATTTCTAGTAGGAAGTAAATTTGCCCTGCGATCATTAAAACAAGCTAAGGCTGCCAACAACGAACATCTTTGTCAATCCGTTGCTGTTATGAATAGGAAAATAACAAATCTATTTTCAAAGAATTGAAACTTATGTCATGTAATCTGATTAATTGGAGAAAAGAAAAAGAAAGGAATAAAAATATTCTCCCATTTTCTGGATCATGGATCAGTTATTATTCGAGGGAGTGCAGTATGTAAACTTCACTCTTATATAATAGTATTATTGTGAGAGTGTTGACAAGAATCGAACTTACAAGAAATTGGAGATTTGGTACGAGATTTGATCTGCGGGAATAACCAAATCCGAGGATTTCCTTGTCGTGAATTGGCCGGTCAACTCAAATTCAACGACATGAAAAGGGAAGGAAAAAACAAAATTTGCTTCACATTCAAGTTCTTTAATCGTGACCCTTTGCTTCCAAGAATCGCCTTAAACTGTGTTTATCCTTTGGGTTCCACGAATCGCACGTGGATGCCATTCTTTTTGCATGCCTTTCAAACTACAAATGCAACACAAATTTGGCAAATGGGCTTATTATAATAATAATAATAATAATAATAATAATAATAATAATAATAATTATCACACTTTCAGTCTTTCAATTAGTGTTTGTTAAACAATTTAGTCTATTTAAAAAATTTAGTCCTTTAATTGTTTTAAAGGTTGTCAATTTAGTTCTTCTATAATTTTAGTGTAGGACTTTGTTAATATTTAAAACAATTGAAGAAGAATTTTTTTTTAAAATTGACAATTGAGAATTAAATTTTCATAACAGACAATAAATAAAATTACAGACTAAAAAAAAAGAGATTAAAAGTGCAATTTTTCTTTATTATTATTAAAATTTTAAATTTGTTAAAGGAAAATGGTCAACAATTGGATCGAATCTGCAGGAATGGGTGACATATATAATAGGAAAATCAAACGTAGCAGTATCATTTGTCATGTCACAAAAATTTCCTTATATTTCATTGATTTTCTTTTTGACTGACCTAAAGTCAGACTAATCAGTCCTATTTAGGTAAATTCTCGATTTGGTGGGTTCAAATCCAAGTGATAATATATATAGCATCAAATATATGCCTCACCAGGCACATCTTCATCTAGCTCTACTATTCTTTAATAAAAGAATTTATACTTCAAATTAACAAAAATTGTACACTTGAAAGCACATAAACATGCACTTGACCGAACGCACACTCACATGTGAACCTATTCGCACGAAAATAAAACACAACTAATAATCATCTTGAAAAATCTAACGGATGTAATGTAATTTGCTAAAATAAAATACGAAGACATTTTGGTAATTTTCTTTAACTCCACAAGTGTAATTTTTAAGACTATATATAGAGTGTAATTTTTAATAGTATAGAATGTATATTTCGATAAACCATAAAACCTAAAAAGAAAAGCAAGCAAAAAAAAAAAAAAAAAAAAACACTAAACCCTAATCCTAAAATAAACCCTAAGTAGTAAAAAGTGAATCTTTAAACCAAACAAAAAAGCGAAACATTAAACCAAACAAACAATCATAAACTATAAAAACTGAAACCTAAGTGCATTGCAATTTCAAACTAGCCAAAATGCAAAAGATTACCATTAGTTGCACCAAATTAAACGTTATCATTAGTTTTACCAACGTGAAAGGTAAATTACTTGCACTTTAAACAGATGTTACTTGGACTTCAAAGTTCGAGTTATTTACAAAAAGGAATAAGAGTCAAATATGTTATTGAACTGCACACGATATTGCAATTAGGCCACTGAACCTAAAAAAAGATACAATTGAGTCCCTAAACTAACCTTTTCATGCAATTTGTCCAATTTTCAGGTTTCTAACAAGTCATCCCTAAAATTATTATTTTTTTAAAAAAAAATTCAAAAGAATTATTAAAATAAATAAATAAAGAAGAACGTCTCCGGCCATGGAGACAAAGAAACTCTTCGTCTCTGGCCGGAGACAAAGAATCTTTCTTCATTTTCGGCAGGAGACGCTATATTTTTTTTTTAATTAAATTTGAGATGACCTGTTAGAAATCTACAAATTGGACAAATTGTATGAAATTGGTTAGCTTAGGGACCAATTCTAGTTTTTTTTTTATAGGTTCAGTGGCCTAATTGCATTATTGTGTGCAGTTTGATGACCTTTTTTGACCCTTATTCCTTTACAAAAATTACACCCTCACAATTTTTAAAAAAATATATCCAATACATTAATCTTTCAAATGGACGACTCGGATCAGTTGCTAGTTCTCTACTAGGTAGCAATTCTCACAGGAGTGCACTCGTGTGTGTATGTGTGTGTGTATGTATATATACATACATACATATATATACATACATATATATGTGTGTGTGTTTTATATTTTCTAATTTGTTTTTATATATAAAATATCAAAACTTTATAACTATTTAAACTGTAGCTATTTAATCCGTTACAAATTTTCTAATTTGTTTTCTAATTTGTTTTTATATATAAAATATCTAATTTGTCTTTCTCTAGTCCTATTTAAAATTTATCATCATCACTCAATAAATATTCTAGCAATATGCACAATAGGAAAAGGAATACATGTGTTAACTTGGCCTTACTCATTTAGGCCAAACACTTGAATGTGAAAGGTATTCTTAAGCATATGCCAAAAAATTATTGAAAGATTATATTTCTTCACATGGACACCTTTAGGACTAAAATTCAAAGAGAGAGATTTTTTGTGTTGGTAGTTTTCTTCCTCTTTTTTTTTTTTTTTTTTTTTTTTTTTTTTAATTTCTTGATGTATTAACAAAAAGAAAAAATATTCAAAAAATAGTTGGGTACGTCTCTTTATTTTTATATACTTCAATTAAAATGTGTATTCATTTTGCACTTTGTTAGGAAAATTTTAAATTGAATAATATCATATGAAGGGTAGTAACTTTTATTTTAAATATAGAAAGTTATATATTTTTATTTAAATTTTGTATAAATAGTTTACATAGTATCATATATGTAACACCTTTTAATTTAGTATATAGTCCAACTATCCATTTATATTTGAGCAAATTGCCATTTTGGTCTACTGAGTATAGGGGTCCTATTAATTTTGGTCGACGACTTTCAAAAGTGTTAATTGCATATCACGACTTTAAAATTTGTATCAATTTTGATCACTCCGGCTAAATTGCCGGCCAAATGTCGTCGGATTCTCTTAATCTCTCCGATCAGGCTTAATTGTAGGGGCAAAAATGTACTTTCCATCCCTAAACGCAAAATAACCCAACCCAAACCCCACAGGGTTTGAAGTGGGCCGGGGGAGATCTGGAGAGTATGTTGCAGGCCGGTCTCTTCATTTCCTCGTCGAGAATTAGCTTCGGCGGGGCGAAGACAGCGGAGCTAGTGGCGGTTTCCGACACCGCCGCCGCCGGATCATTATCGGAGCAGGCGAAGAACGAGGCGGAGGGAGGCGGCGGCGGCATGGCTAGCTCCTGGAACATCATCGGATCTCTCATGTGAGAAAACGGATCCCCGAAATCTCGGTGATCGGAGTAGCAGTTCATAACCGCCGCCGCGATATTATCGTTATCGCCGCTGCTATACTGCCACGTGTCGGGAAGCGCCGGTGGCTCGGCTTCCTGAGCGGCGTTTCCGGCTAATCCGCTGCCGCGGACAATATCCGCTAAATCTCCCTGGCAATTCTCCATGCCGTGCAGCTTAAACTGGCTGCACATAATCAAAAACAAGAACAAATTTCTTTGGTAAAATTGTTGTTTGGGGAGATTAAGAATATAATAGAGTGTTGGGTATGTTTTGCACCAAACAGACGTAAAGAACATGCAGTAGGCTATGTTTTTGTTTGGGTTGTATGTATGTATGTGTTGATTAGGCTATGGAAGACTTATGTGGAGAAGAAGAAGAAGGTGTGTTTTTCGTTGATAAGGAAACAAGCAAGATTCATTCAATGGAACTAATGTTTCTCCCCTCTCCAAAATGTAGAGAGAAGGGGGGGGGGGGGTACGGGGTGGGGATGAGCTGAACCGGCTTGGGTTTGGGTTGGGTTATTTTGGGTTTAGGGATGGAAAGTACATTTTTGTCCCTACAATTAAGTCTGATCGAAGAGATTAAGAGAATCCGGCGACATTTGGCCGTCAATTTCACCAGAGTGACCAAAATTGATACAAATTTTAAAGTCGTGGTATGTAATTAACACTTTTGAAAGTCGTGAACCAAAATTAATAGAACCACTATACTCATTAGACCAAAATGACAATTTTCTCTTTATATTTTTAGTTGAGATGGGACACAACTTTTAATTTAGTATTAGAAGAAATTGTGATCCACGTATTTGAACCCCTAAAAAAAAAAAGTTCCATACACACGAAGTTTGAATAACTATGTGTATTTTTTTCATAAACGGGTACTCTTACATTCCAACATCATCCATTCATCCAAGGGAAGTGTACTATTTTCATAAATCTTGTAACAAAATTATAAATAAAGATGGTCATATCTCAATCTCATTGTTTTCTTGCATTCAAAAATTACTTTGTATTCTTTGCTGCAGAAGAGAATACAAGGACTAATGTGTTAAACTTTATTAGTTTGTATTTTAAGCTTAGAATATTAATTGAGAGAAAATATATCTTCAACAAATTAAACTCCATATGATTTATTTTTCTTCTTGATTTTTTTTTTTTCTAATTCCTTCTGCTTATTCATGTAAACTATATATCCATTTTGATTCAGCTATCATGCATAACATTTATTTTCGATCAAGTGGTAGGAAGGTATATATTCTAAAACATAAGAATAAATTAACACATCATCTTTTGAGTCTCAATCCCAAAAGCATCTAAAATACATACTTTTGGATGAACTCTCTGACATAACTCTTCTCTAATCACTCATTTTTATAGCATTACATAACTAATCCCCATTTTTGTTTTGTTTTGTTTTGTTTTGCTTTTTTTTTTTTTTTTAAAAAAAGAATAAAATAAAATTTAAAAAAAATTAAGAGTATGTAACCTACAGAAACTTATTTCCATTTCATATATATATATTAATATATATGGACAAAATCAGGTTAGAATAGTATCCGGGGTAAGAAATGATAATAAATCTTGTTTGTTTATCGTATAACTATGGACCTACGAAAGATATACTTCAATTTTTAAAATCATAGTAACTTTGTTTTTAGTAATTAAATCCATGAGGTGTTCCGGATCTTTCTCCGTCCATTTAACGGTCCGAGTCCACCAAAATCATAGTAACGTTTTTATAAATACGTAAAACACTCATTATTGCCTTATTTAGAAGAAAATCATCATTTTGAGGTAAAACAACACCATTTTGAAAAAAGAAACTTGTTAACATAAGCTAAAGTTTGAATAAAAAAATGCAGTGTTATTATTATAAATATGTAAACATAAATAAATAATAAAATTGCATCATTTAGTGAAAAAAGCTTGCATTCTTTTAGATTAAATATGCATAGATATATGCTAGAACCTTGTGGTCTAGTGGCACTCGATTACATTTCTATATGAGAGGGGGTGGGTTCGAGGCTGATATTAACTCTTTGTGCTTCTGTAGGTTGAGAAAACTGTGTAATTTTAGTATTAAAATCGTAAACTTCTAAAATATAAATCTTCTAAAATATAAATTGTGTTTCTAAGTCAAAACACATAACAACTGTATAAGATAATTTGTGAATTTTTAAAAAGTAAATTGTGAATATTTAGTATTTAAATTGTGAACATTTAAACCTGGGTCCACTTTCGCGTCCACAAAATAATTTGCGAATTACACATGGATAGATGAAGAAGCGTAACTGTACATTATTTTAGAATAAATTCACATTTGTTATTCATTTAGATTTTTACATATTTACACACTGTGAATCTAACTTTGTCAATTCTCTTATAATATATAAATTAATACATATGTGATATTATTATAAATTACTATATATGTGATATTGTTATGTCATTGTAAACATAATTTTATTGTGAATTACATGTATTTAGTTATGTTGTTTTATTTTAATAATATAGGTATAAAAGAAATGTTGCGTACTTGCATTATAGAATAGAGATTTAGATTCATTAAATGATGTTTAAGTTTATATTTATTAATGTAAAATGTGTTGGTTAATTGAACCTTTAGAATGTTTAATTTTAAAATGTTAAAAATTTGAGATAAGCTTGATCATATCAATAAGTATGATAATTTGGGACTTTATTAGTGTCAGGGCAGAAGCTTTTAAAATAAAAATTAAAAAAAAATCAATAAATCTAACAATCCAACCGGACTAGCTCAAAATTGAGCAATGTGGCCAAATTTAGACCCCTGTGAATTTATTCTCATTTTTATTACAAGAATTATTTTCGCACCTTCTTTTTCCTGATTGAGAAAAAAAAATCCAACCATAGTAAAGGAATAACCATCAATATCTTCCAGCACTTTCCAATATTTGATTTGCCACCTATTTACTTCCTATTTAGCAATTCGATATGATTCCATGAATTATTATTATTATTATTATTATTATTATTATTATTATTATTATTATTATTAGTATTTTCACAATAAACACGTCTAGTATATATTTGTAAAATTCAATAATATTACCCTCATGAGCAACTCAGTTGGTTACGAGAGTAAAATTTGAAAAGAAAGACCCGGGATCGAGTTTCACTATCGTCTCTGTGTTCCATTGATATACTATGATTTACGTCCTCCAAATGCTTTTTAGGGTCGGGACGTGAAAAAATTCAATAATATATATTACATGGAGCAACTCAGTTGGTTACGAGAGTAAAGTTTAAAAAGAAAGACTTACATCCTCCGAATGCTCTTTCAGATCGGAACGTGGAAAAATTCAGTAATATTACATGGAGAAACAATAATTAATGCACAACCTTATCAGCGAATGTTAGTAGTGCCGTCTTGTAAACATGAACATATAATGCACTGAAGTTAATTACTAAATTTAGTGCTCCACGTGTTACTTAGAGCACATATATACTACATGAATAAGTTTTTTGTTCGAAATGGACATATATTAATATATTTATAATGTAAGATAAATGTGATTTTCATTTTCACTATATTTTAATTAGAATTCATCCATTTCTCAAGTAAAAATAATACACTAATAATGAATTCAAATGTGTGTTTTCTTGCCTAGAAATAGTTGATCAAGTGATCTGAATGGAACATAATTTTCGTATACGAAGTGCTTTTTGTAGAAGATTTTTTTTTTTTTCATTTAAACCCACCCCTATACTGTGTTTATTTGTTATTGCATGCTTGGTTCACAAAATGAATTTTGAATGAATATGAATATTATTCTATAACGAATGGAATAATTAAAGAATAGAATATAAATTCAATTCCATTGTTGGTTCATTGAAACAATAGACTTCATAAGTTGTATTACAGTGTTTGATTGGTTTAAGAAAAAAACACTAAAATAACATAAATATTCTTTCTACTGAATGTTATATATATATATATATACACACACACACACACACACACACATGGAGTGGTTCTGGTGCGAAGAGTTTCCCAGGTGAAAAAGGGAGTGAGATTTGAATCGTTGATAAAATCTAGACAACGGCTCAAATCAATGATTTTTTTAAAAACGTGCTTCTAGGGAATACAAAAGCTAAGTGTTAAAATAGCACACCTTAAGTGTTACAATGACGCACTTTAAGTGTTAAAATAGCGCACATTAAGTGTTAAAATGGCGCACATTCAGTGTTAAAAATGACTCACCATAAGTGTTAAAATGACGCACCTTAAGTGTATAATTGACGCACCTTAAGCATTAAAATGACGCACTTTAAGTGTTAAAATGATGCACCTTAAGTTTTGGAAATACTTTACGACTACACACCTTAAGTTTTCAAGCGTGGAACTGATGGTGCACCTTAATCTTTGAAAATATGCACCTTAAACTTTCAACAATATGCAAAATTACCATTATGTCACTGCATTTATTTTTAATTTATGTTCATTATATTCTAGGTGGTTGATTTTCGCAAGATCGACGACTATGATTAATTCGCATGATTTACCTGGAGAAATCCTTCACATTTGATCTCTAATATATATATATAAACATGTGTGTAAAATGTATTTTGGTACCCCATATTATAATACAAAAGCTAATAGCTAATACAAAGGGTCTCTAGGAATGACTATTTCCTCTACAAAGGTAATAACTCATTCTCAAGAATGCTATTCTGGTGACAAAAATGCCAAGATAAAATAAAAATGGAATAGTTCTATTCTCAGGAACATTATTTCATTTTTGACCTATTTCATGAACCAAACACGTCGTGTTATTGAATTTGAAAAATTAGCAGATAAATAACTAATTGTAATTATAAGATTTTATAGAGTAAATATATTTTTTTGGTTCATCATTTTCATAAAACCTAAAAATAACACAACTACATTCCATATTATTATATACGGAAATGCTTTAAGCTTAAGTAAATTCTAGTATAATTCTATCAGATCTGGAAAAATCTTATCTTTATCTCTTTTTAAAAAAAAATTATCTCGCAATAATAATAGTACAATTATTGTTACTTTCGAAGTCTTATTTTACCTTTATCTTTATTCAATTGCCAAGCTCATATTTTAAATTTCTATAATTTTTACCTCTATATATATATATAGAGACGTGGTTTCAAATGAGAACAACTACTTCCAACTCTTTAAAAAATGAAGATTGATCTTAGGCTCCATTAGATTCACCAATGGTTGAGGGTTGTACAGTAAAAAAAAAAAGTTAGATGAGATTGATTTTATAATTATTACAAACTTTTAAATGAAGACTTACTACACCTATTTTACCCTTAGTTTTAAACCACCATCAACTATTGATCTACTCAAATAGAAAGATCATATCCATAATCACTTTTTACCTTGAGCTTATTCCCATGTAAAAGTGAGGATTTATCTGATTCTTCCATTTGAGTAGATCAACAATTGAAGATAGTTATGTTAGAAAGTAAGGGAAAATAGTGTGGATGTTCTTTTTTTATAAATATTATAAACTTAAAAATGTATAATAATTATAAAATTGATTCGTGTTTCTTTACATACTAAAACATTCAATCATGATGAACAACTGAGATCATGTGGTGCACCGGTACTCAATGGTGCATCACCAAGTGGTTGTTAATCAAGGAAAAGGAAAAAAAAAAAAAAGTTATGGCATTTTTGTAATTTTGTGCACCATGCATATTTCTATGGTGTACGAAGTGGTGGTTTGTGGTGCACTAAGCCATGATTTGTGGTGCACCATCAAGTGGCTGAAAAATGCAGTGAGTTCAACAGACCCGTTGAATAGTACCACTGGACCAATGGGTCTACTGAACCCATTGATATATCCCATTACCAATGGGTTTGACACCTCGTTGAGTGGTTCACTAAGGGCTTGTCTGTGGTGTAGTAATGATTGGTCTGTGATGCACATGGAAATGCTTGATGGTACATTGGACTCATAGCACCACCAAACATATCAAAATGCACCAGCATATTATTAAAATTATTTAAAGGCAACACATTTTTTCCCCTTTTTATTGATTTATAGCTGTTGATCTGAGCTCATCCAACGGTTGCGATATGTGTGCTCGTCTGTGTTGGAAGTGGCAGTTGCACTAGAAACAAGCTATATATATATATATATATATATATATATATATATATATATATATATATATTATAGTATCAATAATAGTAAATACTGTTTTTCCTAGCAAAAATGAAACACTATTTGGTGATAACATAATGCTCACCCAGTAAAAGCATTAAGCAGGTCCAGTCCTCAAATGTTCCTTTGAATATTACATCATATCCTAGATTTGGTTGAAAAATCGAATTTCCTTAGCACAACTGTAAAGAAACTTCCTAGCAACTTACAAGTGTATATAGCACAAAAATGAACCATCTAATTAATATTTATACATCTTTAATAAATAATACGATAGTGACATTATAAAGTAAGGAAAGATTTAGATGTTCCTATTTCTGCATATTATGTTAAAAAATGAAATTATAAAATATCACTTTTTTACTTTTATTTGATATATATATATAGGCCGGCTTGCGTTCATATGATCTTGAGAACCATGCCTTAGATGAAAATTTACGAATTATTGCATGGGTGCACACAATTTACTATAAGAATGCAAACAATTTAATTGCTCCCACGACTTGGATGATGTGAAAACCTGAAGTAGTTGTGTCTACATTTATGCAGTTGTCACGTTCTTACCTAAAACATAGTTCTTATATATATATATATATGTATATAAAAAAAAACAAATTGTCTTTCTAGACCTGTCTGAATGGTACATTTGATTCCCACCACCCTCATGAACCGAAAAATACTTTTAAAAAATAGAAAACACATGAAATAATGAATCTAAGAGCTTCATCAATAGGAAAAGAAACTATAATAAAGCTGAATGTTATACAAGTATAAATAAAATACAAATATATTTTTATTAGTGACTATAGCTTTCGACGATAAATGTTTGATTTTATAAGAATGTAATACCAAACAGACCATAGATGAGGAGCATATTGTGTAATTAAGCTCGAGTTTCTACCTATAGGAGAATTGGAAGCCATTAGTCCATTACCCAGATATAGAAACACTCCCCTCCCTCCTCCACCCCTACCCAAAAGAAAAGTAAAATTTAAGCAGCAAAATGCCATGAAAACATAAGAACATGAAAAGATAGAAAAAGTAGACGGAGTACTTATGTTACAGAACATAAACCTTAATTTCATACGCACAAAAAAAATACAAAAAACATAAACCTTAATTTCATCAATTCTCTTCTTCCAATGGTCTCCTTCAAGAAGCCTCTCCAACCGGCCATCTTCATACCATCTTCATAATAAAAACCTCTTTTAACTTTTTTAGTTGAGTTATCGCGCTCTACTCAAAAACCTCTAAACTGTTAGTGTTTATGTCCTATACTTTTACAATTTCAATTGTGCGCATTCATACTTCCGAACGTACACTTTTGTTCACACTCTAAAATTTTCTCAAAATCTCTTATTTTAAGTATCATCTAGATGAGAAAAATGCACTTCGATAGTGTCTATGTTTTCTTCTTCAATTCGTCTCAGTTAAACAATCTTTTATACTCAAACACGGGAAAATCATTAAAATCCTTATGTGGAATTCACGTTTTCCTGTTCTTTTTCTTCCCGGGTTTGATCGAGAATGGAATATGAAATATGCTCAAACAGCTTTAAACTAACTGAGTAATGCATCTAATTTACAACCATTGGATACTCCAAACCAAATAGAATGAATGATCAAGATGACCTCGCATGTCCGGACCTATATATATATAGAATTTAAGTGTCTATGTGACCTTAGCTTCACGCCTATATATACTCCTATATGATTGGCATATAATACAGCCACCATATCAAAACATCATTTCTCTTGATCTCTACAAATAATTTGTGAACAAAATAAATTAAAGATGGAGGGAAGTTCTTCGAAGGGAAAGGCGATTCAAGTGGGGAAGGGGAAAGAGGAGGTGAAGTATCGCGGCGTGAGGAGACGGCCGTGGGGGAAATACGCGGCGGAGATTCGCGATCCGACGCGGCAAGGGGCGAGGCAGTGGCTCGGAACTTATGATTCGCCGGAGGACGCCGCCAGGGCTTATGACCGGGCGGCATTTAAGCTAAGGGGCCATCTTGCGATCTTGAATTTCCCTAACGAGTATTATTCTCAGCTCCCTAACCCTCCTTGCTACTACCCCTCGCTTACTCGCCCCGGCGGTGGCTCCGAGAAGGGCGGCGGCGGCTCGCCCACCGGAAAATCGAAAGAGGTTTTCGAGATTGAGTATGAAGACGGCCTGTTGGAGAGGCTTCTAGAAGGAGACGATTAGAAGATCAGAGAGTTGATGAAATTAAGGTTTATGTTCTGTAACATAGTACTCCGTCCTCTACTACTTTTTCTACCTTTAACTTTCATGTTCTTCTTTTTTCATGGCATTTTGCTGGTTAGATTTTATCTTTTTTGTTTCTATATTTGGGGAATGGCTTTCCAGTTCTCCCATAAGTAGAAACTCGATCGAGCTTAATTGCCCAATCTGCTTCTCATCTCTGGTTTGTTTGGTACAACATTGTTATCACCAAACCCTTTTCTTCTGCTCTTTTTTTTTTTTTTTTTGGGAAGATTAATGAAAGGGTTCCTGTATTTCCTATTATGATGAAGCTTAGATTCATCATTGCATTTTTGTTTTCTTTTTCTCTTTTCTTTTCTTTCTAAAAAATAAAAATTTAGCTCTTGAGGGTAGCAGGAGGTGAACATAATGTTCCGACAGGTTTAGAAAAACAATTTGGTCAAATAGTTGAAACGTCGAATTCTGGCTGCTTTAACGACGTATTTCAAACTTTGCAATTAAAATAACTTTAGTATATAAGGTGAATTCAAATCCAATTATAATACAATAATGTTTAATAGAAAAGTTAAACCTAATTGAGATCTCGAAACTAAATCATTCAAATTTGATATTTTGACTAAAAAAAAAAAAGCATCAATAATTAATTTTATGGTGCCTGCTAGAAATTGAACTTATAATATATATGATTATTGGGTCATTAATTCTTCGATTGAAATTTAAAGTTATTGTCATGATAAAGTATTTATTACTACGCCAAAATACTTGCATAGCAGTCAATACTACATTTCGATGACAAGATGTTGGACTTGGCTGTCACGCAACAATAATCTCCTCCCAACACTCAGGATCAAGCATTTACAATTATGTACGCCAAAAGTTATAGTTAATAACGAATGCACAACTTTATTTTTTTTTATATTTGTGTAATAATCAAAATCAATAACGGGATGCTGGACTCAACTTTTTAAACTACCCTCCCACAGTCATTGTTCAAACCCTATGTACTAGCTGTTACAGTGATGTTCTTGGATGAACATATATATATATATATTAATTAGTGGTCAAACACCTACAAAATTTGTAGTTACTTGCATGCACATGCTGATGTAAATACGGAAGTAGACACGCACATTTAAATAGCCAGTTCAATCCAAATTAGTATGCTATTTAGTTTAAATGAATGTTATCATGTATATATGTTCAACTAAAAAAAAAGTGTTTAAATATACAAATGAACAAATTAAAAACATCAAAATGCACACCATCTTCGACTAGATCAGAAGCAACTTGAACACATCCAATCTAATAGAGACTCGACTGAACAAAGCACAAATAAATTTGTACCCAATCAAGTGTGTTACTATCCAAACTACACCAAAAAAAAATTAAAAAAAAAATGATTCTCAATGAATATGACAAACGTAATGACTCTAGTCCCTCATTGTCAACTTTACGGATTGCTCTAACGATATTTAAATGTGAATCTCTCCAGTTTCCTCGTCATATCACTTTCGAGTTGTAAACTTTTAAAATCTCTGTTACAACACAATAACAGTTCCCGATAATAAATAGCTCAAAGTTTGCCAACAAACTTGTAATACTAGTTCAAAACTAGAGAGGTTCAATGATTTCAAACTTGTAATACTAGTTCAAAACTATAGAGGTTTAATGATTTCAATCATCAATGACCGATTGACCTAGTCACCCCTCACAACGAGGCCAGCTAACTAGACTTTTTCAAGCCTTTTCATATCTTATATCTATTCTTGATGTTTATGTGATCTTATAATTATTTCTTTAATATTGTTCTGTGTACTTATTTTTGTATTTGTATGAATTTAGTGATTATCTTGATCCTTGCCTTGTCTCCTACTATTGAAGGCTTTCTAAATACTTGTAGCCTAGTTTTACTATATTTACTAGGAGTCGTCAACTAACTTAGGATAGACAATCTAACTGTACGGACCATACCCACTCAGTGGGACACATCTCACGAAGATGCTTTTCACTTGATTAGTATCTTAAAACTTTGCAGGAGGTTGAAATGCTAGGTCGTGGTCGGTCAGAGGCTCACATTTTACTTTTATTGCTCCGGCAGGTGCCAAAGCGCATTCATTTCACAAACTTGTGAAAGTAAAATTCGTATTTCAGATCAGTTATCTTATCTTCGGATTAAAATTTTAAGAAATAAAAAACACTCAAATGCTAAAGTGATCATATATATAGGTGCCCATAATTTATTTATTTATTATATTAATCAAGTTGATGTATATACTGACTGCTGAGAGTAGAATTGAACGACACTACTTTGTGATTGATTCTATTGTGGCTTAAGATGAAAGTCGTACAGGCATTATGAAGAATCCATAGAAAAAAAGAATAAAGTTTAAGATCAACATATGGATGCGATTTCAGTGGTAAAAGTGGTTTTTTTGACTCAAATCTGTTTGAAATGTTCTAGATTAAAGCGCTTAATCTATCTCTAATTTGGACCAAACTACATCATGCCAGAAAATGAAAATCCGACAATATTCGAACATGATTTTGTGTTAGATATTCTGAATCTTACGTTGTGATTTAAATAAGCTAATTGCATAGGATGGTATTATAACATTATAATTATATTGTGCCAACCTTTTTGCTTCGGAAGATATGGCATCTATCAACAACATGTATACTACCAGTACCTGTCCAATCCACTTAATTAAGTTACATCAAATATATAATCATATTTTTATTTAACTTTTAAAAAATGTAATTCAAGCATAATTAATGAGATAAAGATAGGGTTTGTGTAGTCCAAATAAAGTACAATGTGACGGGCTCTGAGTATCTTGGGTTAGACTAAATACATTGTATTGTGATCCAGCCATAAGACTCAATACTAACACTTTATGATAATTTCAATGAGCGTCCACTAGCATCCTTAACAATTATATTAGTAAAAGATAGCGGCGGAAATTTTGTTGAAAGATAATGAGAATCTCAATGGGCGTCCACTAACATCAGTAACAATCACTAGAAGATAGTAGAGGCTTTGTTCGGACATATTATGAGAATCTTAACGGGCGTCCACTAACATCTGTAACAATCACTAGAACATCTGTTACAATCACTAGATCGAAGATAGTAGAGATTTTGGTTGGAGATGTTATGAGAATCTTAATTGTTGTTCATTAACATCTGTAACAATCACTAGAAGATAGTAGAGATTTTGTTCGGAGATTTTTATGAGAATCTCAACGGACGTTCACTAACACCTGTAACAATCACTAGAAGATAGTAGAGATTTGATATTATGATAATTCTAATAGGAGTCTACTATCATCTGTAACAATCACTAGAAGATAGTGGAGGATACTACATGAAAATGTGCAAGACAAACTCCCACCAACATGGACAATTGGTCTTGACATTCGTTTAAATAGAGGAAATATACAAAATGGGGCCACACACATCTTACCATGTACAGACACTCTCG
This sequence comes from Ipomoea triloba, assembly GCF_003576645.1. Lineage (NCBI taxonomy): Eukaryota > Viridiplantae > Streptophyta > Magnoliopsida > Solanales > Convolvulaceae > Ipomoea > Ipomoea triloba. Next base: position 5,642,525 of record NC_044919.1, on the reverse strand, counting down.
TACGCTCAAAATAATTGGCATAATCACTAATAAACACAAATCCCATATGCAATTTTTTCCATACAAAATATTGTGTGAAATATTCTTACCTAAAACAGATCTCAAATGTATAATATTTTTACAAAGAAAATGTAATACTAATTCTATGGTTAACAAGTATTTCAAAGAATGAAATACTTTTCAATGAAATTATAATATTTGTTGACACATTGAAAATATGGGTTAATTATCGAAATGGTCCCTTGATTATAGTGAAATTATCGATTTGATCCTTAACAATTTATTTGAAAAATTAAGTCTCTCAACTTTAAAAATCTTAATCAATTTGGTCATCCGATCCATTTGATTTGTTGTTAGACATCCGTTAACTCGGGACCAAATTGATAATTTTGCTATAGTCAAAGGACCATTTCGGTCATCACATGCACCATTTTCTGCGAAAAGTTAATTACTAAAATGGTCCCTTGACTATAGCGAAATTATCAATTTGGTCCCAAATTAACAGATGTCTAACGGCAAAACAAAAGGAGGACTGAATTGGTTAAGATTTTTAAAGTTGAGGAGCTTAATTGGTCAAAAAAATAACCAAGGACTAAATTAGTAATTTTGCTATAGTCAAGTGACTATTTCGATAATTAACTCTTGAAAATAATTATTATATTTTCATTAAAAAGTATAACGCGTTTCACGTTAGAAAGTTTTATACAAAACTAACTATTGTCTTAAAAGTAAATTTTATATCATTAATCCTCAATAAATACAATAATTAAAATTTCAATTATAATCACAATAATAAATGATAATACCTTTAAAAAAAAAAAAAAAAAACCTAGTTGTATGCATGCACGATTGTTATATGAAAAAATTTAAATAATTTGTTATGGTGTCAATAGTATCAAATTGAAAACAATCATACATAGTATATATTATATATAATTGTACCTAATATTATCATTACTGATACATGTTAGACTTTCTTGTAAATTAAATCATTTCAATATTTTTTTAAAAATAAAAATTACTGATACATGTTAGACTTTCTTGTAAATTAAATCATTTCAATATTTTTTAAAAAATAAAAATTCAACTAAACATGTGCAATTATGCATTAGTGGAAGAAACTTTTCAATCTACACAAGTAGATCGTAGATTTATCAACTTGTTTCAAGTTGAAATTGACCCTTCCAATAAAAGATGAGATGAGAATTAGTTTCAAACATCTCGTCGCATTGTGTTTGATTGGATTCTCAAAATGCTTTTGCGAGTCCTCAACTCCTCGTGAAGAGATTCTTTAAACAATCTTTTATGTTGACAGGCATGATCGTTATATTTCATCCATAAAGCATTGGGTTTTTTTTTTAAGGTTAATTGTGTTGAGGATACCTATATGTGTGTATATATAAGGAGGTTTTAGGTGAGAACATACTCTCAAGTAAAAATGTAAGGACAACTCTAATTCATTCATTTGAGATTTTGAGTAAAAAACACGGTTGATGATCATTTTAAAATAATTAAGGAGAAAATGGGTAGTATCAATTTTATAAATATTACAAATTTAAAAATATGTAATAACTATAAAATTGACCTAATGGGTTCTTATCTACTAAAACTCTCAAATCCCCCTCAATCATCGATAATCCTGATTAGTAGTTGTGGTCAATCCTCACTTTTTACAAGGATATGGATCTTGTTCTAATTTGAATCCCTTATATATTTGCGTAATTATCAACTTAAAATTTTAATAATTAAAACAAGACATAATATTTACTTTGGTATAAGAATCAACCTAACCCCTCATAAAAGGTTGTTATGGTCCCACAAAGGGTGTGTTGAGCATCATAAACACTATAAACTCTATAAACTCTTCTCGATATTACCTAACCCTAAACACTATAAACTCTTCTCGATATTACCATATATAGTTATATACGGGTCTCTTGACTCTCCTCCACGCATTTTCCACGATTGTTATAAAATATATGAAAATGATTGAAGACTTAATTGGTGAGAATTGATAATATTGACATAAAAGTTGAAAATTTGTAATCAAACAATTTCCAAACCAATAATTGTTTTTAAAGTATCACTATAATTAAAGAATAAGAAGTAAACTTTTCTATTAAAATCACTGGAATTGAAGAATTAAAAGTAAACTTTTTTCTATTGTTTAAAAACAAATTTTATGTTATTATTCCTTTGACTGTGATAAATGTTATTATGTACTATAAAGGCTATCCATAAAGTATGAGTTGATTGAGTTGTGTCTTGGAATATTATTTTCCTTCATATTTAATATGTCAACCCAGTGTTGTCTTTTCTATATTTTTTTTAATTAAAATGGGCAGAACAATATTAGTTCTTTAAATAAAAAAAGTTACAAAGTATCATCAATAAATCCTTAAAAACGTACTAGCTATACCAAGATCGAAAGCCCAAATTCAAAGCAAGATAAGTAGCTATATATTTATGATAAGCAAAGAAATGATAAATCAGCCCAATTAAAAAAAAAAAAAAAAAAACCTTATACATACATACATACATACATATATAAACAAGGGATCAGGTGCGAATGCTCTTCCATGTGAAACATTCGGATTAATCATAATCATTGATCTTGCCAAAATCAACAACCTAGAATGAATATAATTTTTTTTTTGAAAAATGAATATAAATTTAAAAAAAAAAAAAGGTGGTGACATTATGTTAATTTTACATATTGTGTTAAAAGCTTAAGGTGCACCATTTTAACACTTAAGGTGTCGCCAGTTCTACACTTAAAACGTATAAGTTCTACACTTAAGGTATGTCATTTAATTTTAACACTTAAAGTGTGTTTTTTTAACACTTAAGGTGTCTCATTTTTATTTTTTTTTGCCAAAGGCCTTGTGGTCAAGCGGCATGAAGTGATTTTCCCAAGTGGGAGGTCATGTGTTCGAGCCTCAGTGTGGGCATTGTTGACTTTGTTGGGCTTCAGTAGGTTGAGAAAGTATATGGACAGATACTACATGTAATAGGGTCAATAGTATTCCAAAAAAAAAAAGGTGTCTCATTTTAACACTTAAGGTCAACCAATTTAACACCTCAAGGTGCGTTAGTTTGAAACTTAAGGTGCACAATTTTGAATCTTAAGCTGCATTAGTTCAACAATAGTAGGAGAATAATGCATCCAGTTTCCAGGAAGCGCATTAAAAAAAATCCATATATATATATATAATACTGTTCAAATGCGATTGGGGTGCTCATGTGCGGTGAGAGGAGAGCCATTGATATTGCCAAAATTAACTTTCAGGATTAACAATGTTTTAAAAATAAAATAATAATAAAAAACGCGTTGGCTATTTGGTCATTTTTGATATGGGTCAAACTTAAGGTGTGTGAATTTTCTTCTTAAGGTGCGCGATTTTCCTTCTTAAGGTGCATGATTTTTGTGCTTAAGGTTTCCTTCTTAAGGTGCATGATTTTTGTGCTTAAGGTGCGTGGTTTTGAGCTTAAGGTGCGTTAGTTGTTGAAACTTAAATGCGTCGGTCTAAAGCTTTGGTGCGTGATTTTTCTTCTGAAGGTGCGCGATTTTTGTGCTTAATTAAGGTGTGCGGTTTTGAGCTTAAGGTGCGTTAGTTGTTAAGCTTAAGTGCGTCATTGGTCCAAAGCTTTAGGTGCGTGATTTTCCTTCTTAAGGCGTGTGGTTTGTGCAGTTAAGGTGCGTTAGTTGTTGAAACTTAGGTGCGTCGGCCTAAGGCTTAAGGTGCCTTGCTTTTCTTTCTAAGGTGCATTGTTTTCTTTTTCTTAAGGTCCATTTTTTTTTTACAAAGCCATATTTATGTTAATCCAGCTTAAGGTGGACAAATTAGAAGTTTAAGGTGCATCGGTTTAAATTTAAAAAAAAAAAAATCGTCGCACAACCGCACGGGAACCTTTCCCCGCACTTTAACCCTTAACGGTTCAAATAGCTCAAAAACTCTCAAAGCAACAGAAATTATATCTCTACAACACTTCTAATCAGTAATATCTATTTACCTTTTGCTACAAGTACTTATCTTCGTCGAGATGAAACCAATTGAAGTCTAAAATTGTATCATTATTTTTATTATTTTATATACGTATGTGATTCACAAGATCTTATACTAGGATTCAAATTTTTACAGTGTCATTTTTTATCGTGAAATTAAGTCAAAGTGATAAATCACTACGTTAAGTGCGAGACAATTGTATCATTATTTGTTATGGTAAGATTATAGTAAAAAAGATTTTGAATTATATTGATCGAAATCATTAAGATATATCTGGAATCTACTACAGCTGGCATAGTAATGAAATTGCTTAGAAGGGCATACTAAGGGACACAGTAGTAATAAATGGAAAGTATATTATCGTAATGGGAAATATATGATTTAATGTTACTGTCAAATAATTGTTAGGAAACATTCATCGAATTGGAGCACCATTTTAACCAAGATTGAAAGACGATTAATTCGAGTCCCCTACATTGAACGAATTGAAACATACTAGAACAATATGGCTAGCTGAGATTATTGAGTGAGAGTTGAGACATTATTGTACGAATTGAGACTTTTGTTTTTGAATTTTTGTTTGAGGAAGCTAACATCTTTACCCATCATAAAATCAACGGATAAATAAAACATTATAATCAATACAGAGGACAACCACAATCCAGTTAGTTAGCGTGCTAATTTAGAAACCACAAAATTTTAAGTTCGAATCTTAGTAGAATAAGCCTATTGACTTTCTTAGTTTGAACCGATTAACTAGCTATAGACAACATAGATTACTTTAATTCCTTGTGATCATTTGTTAGTTAGTATACAAGACGTGATTTATCTAGTGCACATTCTAGGGTAGTGGTTGCAGATTTTTCTCATTGCCCAAAAAAATTGATATAATTTTCTTCTCATACCTATTGGATTAGATTATTGGGATAATTTGTTCGGTTAAGCCTTCCTGTTTGAGCACCAATCATTATACCATGAGTCATGGTCCACCTTATAAGGTGGATGACGACTAATATAAGGTTCATTTTTAATATATTGAATGTTTAATTTTAATATACTGAATGCTCATTTTGAAGTGTAATACTTAAAAATGAATTTTCAGTATATTAAAAATAAATTTTTAACATATTAAAAATGAATATTTATTTATGATTTACATTGCAATGTGAATCACCGTGAATAGTATAATTTGCCTTTGGGCACCTATAATTGTCATATTAAATGAGATTTATGTAATCGAAATATGTACAATGTTACTAGAAAATTCTTATGTTGTGGTGCGGTCTGCGCAATAATGGACAAGAGAATGACAAATCAAGTCAGTTATCCAAAGTCTAACCATATTTAAGTAGCTCTATTTATTATATTGAAAGTTGTTTGGAATTGACACAAATTTGCAAACAAACGTTGGCATCAACCTAGACAGACAGTGATATATTGATTACGTGTTAAACAATATTCAATGAACCAAAGGAACCTCTATAATGTATTAGGAATTGCTCGATTTTGAGCAATCCGGTTTCATTGTGAATGGAAGGATGATCAATAATATTATGGGTCATACTTGTGTGAGGATCCGTGAGACGGATTAGGTCTGGTCTGATTCAAGGTATGTTTGGTTCATGGATTTACAGGCTAAAAATAGTAATCAAAATCATAGTTAGTGTTTGGTTCCTAACTTTTTAAAATATAACTATGAGATTTTTTTAGTACTAATGACTCTGTGACGGTGTAATATCTATTCATAGTTACTTTTTCAACTTAGAGTGTGTTTGGAAAGCAGGAAAATAAGTTCTGGAAAATGTTTTCTAGAAAATGAATCATTTTTCGGAAAATATTTTGATTTCCAGTGTTTGGTTGCATTCTAAAAAATTGTCTTTGTGTGTTTGGTTTATTTTCTGAAAAATGAGTAGAAATTTATATTTATATATTTTTATTATTTTATTTAAAATATAAAAATATATAAACTAATAATATTTATTATAAATAAAAACAAATAAAAAAATATTTAAAAAAAAAAGTCGTTGCTCTGGAAAACACCCAAAGCCCGGAAAATCATTTCCGGGAATCATTTTCTGGGCTTCCAAACACACCCTTAATGAAGCACAACGAGTCAACAATCACCTCCACTGAGACTTGAACCCATTCCTTCCACATAAGAGTGTAAACTGAGTCAAAGACCTTGTGGTCAAGTGGCATAACGTGTCCCATTTAACACTCCCATATGGATGATGGGAGTGGGTTCGAGCGTGGAGGCAAACTGCTGACTCGTTGTGCTTCAGTAGGTTGAGAAAGTAGCTATGAACAGATACTACATTGTAACAGAGTCAGTACTACTCAAAAAAAAGACCACAAGGTTACCTTTCAATTAAAAATCACATTCCCTAATTAAAGTTGCATCATTCCATCTTATTGGTGATCTAATTTTTAAGTTTGGATTAATACTTTTAAATTTCCGTTTTGATTTTTTTTTTGTTCATAGTGATGTTTTGGATGTCATTATATTAGGATCAATTATCTTGATTTTTTTTGAGATAATTATCTTGATTTTTTATTTATGTATTTTTAAAACATTTATTCCTAGTATACGGTCATGCAAAACCAAACACTAATATTGGTAATCATTCAAATTTCACCCTACTACCAAACATGCAAAATAATTTCACCAAAACTCATCATTACCATTACTAAGTATGTGATTCTCATTTTAATTCCAATGTACGAACCAAACACATATATCCTCAGTTTTTAAAAATCTTCCTTTTTTTTTTTTTTTTGGTACTCCTTTGCGGCTTTGCCCTTGATAAATTTTACTGTAAATTTCAATTTATTTCATTCATATGTAAACTCTTTAAGAATAATGCTAATAATGTTATTATTATTTAGTATTATTTTTTGGGATTCAAAAGTGTGGCTTGTTTTATTACCAATTGTCAAGAATACGTGCCTATTATTATGTCAAAACCTATAGTTAATAGTGAATGTTCGTAGAACGTTATTTCCTTATATATGCGTAGCAGCCAGGGTCACATTTAAATGACAGAATGTTGGACTCGTCCCTCCAAACCCTGAGTCAATAATTATACAAAGTTAATTCAATGTTATACTTTCCTACACTTCTATTTCATCACAATGCAATCTATTATATTTTATGTTTGTTTTGGATAGATGGATATCTTTTTTTCTTTTCTTTTTTTGTCTTTTATTTCATCATGACACTATTTGTAAGAACACTTTTAACTTTTAAAATTTTTAACTTTTAGCTAACGTTAAATTAGATTTATCAATCCAATGGAACACTCATATTAGGTGAATTATAATTTTAGATTATTGTGAAAATAATCAACTATTTTTTTCCTCCCAAAAGACCTTGCTCATTGCAAGTTGTGAGACTCGATCCCTAATCTTTTCTCCCAAATTTTGCTTCTGTGACCAGTTGAGCTACCCATTCAAAACATAAGGTTTTGTGTTGTCTTAAATTAAGATTAATAGATTATTAATTTATCAAACCAACTTAATTGGGAATTCCTACAACCAAACGTGATTAAATTATAATTAAAATGTACAGTTGCCAAGTCCAAAAAATAATAATTCCAAAGTAAAACAAAACAACTAATAGTGTCTGCATTTGCGGTTTCTTTTTTGTCCCATCTCTTTTCTAATCAAAATGATGATTATGATGAATATATTGCTTAAAAGTATAATAAAGCAACAAACTCCAAACATGAACAACAATGAAAGACCTAGCACAAAACAAAATAAAAGATTGAATTGAATGTTGTGTTTCATCTCAATTAAAAGGCTAAACTGATTGTTACACTATAAATGTTGTTTATATATTTTATGCTCAATGCATTTTCTCACATGTGTAACCCGATTATTGTGGTATATTGTCTCCTTAACGTCATTATATTAGGATCAATTGTTTTGATTTTTTATTTTTGTATTTTTAAAAGCTTTATTTCGATTATAAGGTCATACATAACCAAACATCAATAATAATAATTATTCTAATTCCACTCTATTATCAAATATGTAAAATATTTTCACCAAAAACTCATTACTATTATCAAATTAAATATTTGATTCTCATTCTAATTTCAACTCCCATATCCAAACCAAACCGAGCCTTAATATTTATTTATCAGCTCTCGTGATAATAGAACTTTAGTTATTAAGGACCCCACATTCTAGTAAGAGAGAATGAGAGATGATGGACAACAAACTTAAATACTCCGATAAATAACATGCTTCATGTAATCAAGATAGCAATATAATGTTCTTAAAAACAAAAACAAAAAAAACAAAAAAAAAAAACAAAAACAAACAAAAACAAAAACAAAATAATAATAATAATAAGGGTATACTTGAAAACTTGAAAAATAATTTCTGAAGATCATTTTTTTTTTTTTGGTTTTTAAACCCGTTTGATACACTATAATTTGGTTGTAATTAAATTGAAATTCACTAAAAGTTTCAATTACATTGTTTGTTTGGAGAGATCGAAATTGCAATTCCCTCCATTGGTTGAATTGCAATCCATGGATATACCCCATGAATTGCAATTCGTTGTTTCTAGGAGAGGAAGAAAGGGATGAAATGATAAATATGCCCTTAGTTGTTGTCGTCGTTGTTGTTGTTGTTGTTATTGTTATTATTATTATTATTATTATTATTATTATTATTATTACACAAGGACATTTTAATCTTTATACCACTTATTTCTTTCTCATACCCAATAATTCTTTTTCTTCTTACCAAATAATGTAATTTGAATTCCTAACTTATTCCAACTTTATTCTTTTCCCACTTAATTACAATTTCTTTTTCCCTATAATTCCTTCCTTCCAACCAAATGCATTGTTAGTGTTTGGCAAGGGGAAAATACTAAAGTAAATGGAAATTAATTTTCGGTCAAAGGAAAATAAAGACAATTTTTTTGGAAAATGACTTCCTCTCTTTTGGAGGAAGTCATTAATTTCTCGGCAGAGAAAAAGCTCCTGAGCAGTGAGATGGAAAGGCGACCAACCGATCGTGTTCCATCTCTGGTAGAAGGCAACGGTTCAGTTGTCGCCGATTTTGTCTTCAGAATTGATTAGATAAAGATTAGTGTATTTGACAATTTTCTTTTCTCTTCATTTTTCAAAAAATGAACCAAAAATACTAAGACAGTTTTTTGGAATGTAACCAAACACTAAAAATGAAAATATTTTCTAGAAACCAACTCATTTTTTAGAAAATATTTTTTAGAAGTCATTTTTCTAGTTTTCAAACACATCTTAAGAAGATCGGAGAGAATCAAGGCAGTAAAACTGCATATATATATATATATATATATATATATGCTCATATACATAGTCAGCTGAGGCTCAAACTCATTCAATTAAGCAACCCAAGAACTCTATATATATACCTCAAATTACAAAATATGCACAATTCAAATCCAGCAAAACAAGCCTATAAAACATCTAATGCATCCCTCACATATGGCATTCTTATGGCAATTCAAAAGCATTCACCCTCCTCAAATCATTCTATATATGTTTCCACAATCACCACAAACTAAAAGCAAACCAGTTATCTGTTGGAGTTGGCTCCATCAGCCCGTGGATGGTCCTTAAATCACAACTCCTATAAGAAAAAGTTGCTTATCACTTGGAAAACCCGTAACCACTACTTACGGGTGTGTCTTAGGTAAATTCCCTATCAACCTTAGCTGGCAAAAGTCTACGAGAAGGTAAATCAGCCTACGTTGTTCATACCTAACCGTCTCAAACTAAGAAGGCAAATAAGTCATTTCGTCGAGCAGAGCCGGTTTTTTTATTTGCGTGGCCCTGTGCTGGTAAATAAGTGAGGCCCTATCAACTGCGAATTAAAGAAAAAGTGATTCGCGTGAATATTACGGAGTAGAATTTTTTTTTTGCATAATATGTAGTAGAATTTAGATCAGTCATGAAAACCTAATTTTGAGTCAATATAATCACAAATACATATACTAACTATTGGGTTAGGGCTGGACTAGGGGCCCCCAAAATTTTGGAGCCCTGTGCTGTTGCCCATCTTGCACGTCCTAAAATCCGGCCCTTTCGTCGAAAGTCGGGAACTTGTAACTTCCTAGTTACCAAGTCAACAGTATGATAGGGTTGCACCAAAAAAAAAAAAAAAAAGATTGCTATCTTGACCAGTGCATGACAATGCCTAGACTTGATACGAATTTGGACAATAACATAAATAATTCATTGTAGACTCTCCATCATCATTACCCAAACGACAAGAACTCCTCATCACGTTTACTTTTCTCCTTCTTAAACAAAATCACTACCTACAATTCATGCCTCCCATTTCATAGGGAAATTTCATGTTTCATTAATCAGAAATTTCATTTTCCACAAAAGATTCCATGGCCAGCTGCTTGTGATGGTTCAAATGAGGCATTTTCATGAAGTTTATGTTTAGTCATTTCTATGCAGGCATTAATGACTTTAAGACTAAGTATATATTTCTTTTCAAAAAAAAAAAGACTAAGTATATATATGCATTATTTTGTTGTACCAAATTAAGTGCACAAAAATACATATATAGTTGATAGCCTTTTAAAGTCAATCTATAAATAATAATGAACCACCACTTGCACTTTCTTAGTTGTCCTTTTCAATAATTTTAGTTTTGCGGGAAAGATAACTTAAATTATAACTTTGCATATTATTTTAATCTAAAATCAATTTATAGCCACAATCTATAAATAGTTTAGTACATCAGTATAACTATTCTAAAAATAGATAAGTGCTTATTTTGTCCCATCATCATACACTTGCAATTATAATTATAATTGACCTTCAATATCAAATAAAGTGCATATTTTACAATAGTCTGCCAAGTCAAAAAGTGCTTTTGGCCTTGACAAAAAAGAAGAAAAAGAGCAAGTCATTAATCCATAAAAATAGTCATAAAAAAAACAAAAAACAAAAAACAAAAATAAAAGAAATAGACATTGCATGAACTGAGCTTGCTGAAAGCAAGCTCAATTCAATTCTGGCTGCTCTAAACTAGCCAATGAAAATGTAATAATAGTTGAAAGGTAAAGAGAAGATAATGAAACTTTAAAGGCTAATGCATGAAGCATATCAATTTTTTTTTTTGGTGCTCCAAAGTCCCTATTTGAACCAATCCCGCACTTATGCCACTAGATTATAAGGTGTCTAAACACTTCTTGAGACCTTTTATAAAAATTTCCGCACTTATGCCACCAGACTATAAGGTGTTTGAACACATTTCAAAACTCCCAGAAATGCCATGCAGAGAGAGGGGGATAGAGTTGATAGATTAACCTCTCTTCTTCCTATTTTCCTCTTTATCACAATCCAAAAGCTCTTCTAGAACCTTATCATCCAAATACTCCAACTCAAGAACCTCTCTCTCTTGCCGTGAAGAAGAAGCCGCCGACGCCGATGCCGACGAGGCCGAGTAAAAATGCGAAGAGGTTCTGGGCAAATTATACTCCTCCGGGAAGTTCAAGATGGCGAGGTGGCCTCTCATGGCGTAAGCCGCCCTATCATAAGCCCTGGCCGCCTCCTCCGCCGTGTTAAACGTCCCCAGCCAAACCCGCGCGCCCTGGCGCGCGGAATCTCGAATCTCCGCCGCGAATTTCCCCCACGGCCGCTTCCGGACGCCGCGGTACTTAATCTCTCCCCCGCTCTCTCTCTCATTCTCCCTCATATTCTCTGCGCCCCCGCCGCCTTGGTTCATGGGATATAACGAAGGTGGCTAAGTAATATGAGGGGAGATATAAAGAGTGGGAAAATTCAAAAAAGCACCTGGTTTCACGAAAAAGAATGGCTGGCAAATTTCCACGTGGATAATCCTAATATTTCCACGTGGATTGGAAGCTTCTTTTAGGCCCAAAAGGTTTAGTTCAGTGTATCTGGATGGTCAACCGATGGCTATGAAAATTGAAAACCCAACTCCTCCTCCATTTTAATTCTTGCCATTATTTTTTCTTTTCTTTTCTTTTTGTTAGTATTTGGACCAAAGGGAGAACTGTAGAAGTGGACGTAAGCACATGTGAAATTAGAATCATATTACTTTAGTTAAGGAGAAGTAAAGTCAAATTAAAAATACAAATGTATTTATATTACAAGTTAAAATTTAATTATTTTCTACTCTCCTACATACTTCAATATCTGTTTGGTAGAGCTTATTTAAGAACTTATAGCTTATTTTAAACTGTTAATAAGTTATAAGCTCTGTTTGGTAATGTTCAAAAAATAAGAGCTTATTTTAAAAAGTTACTTTAGTTAGCGTTTCAAAAGAAGCTAGTAGTTTCTTAACTTTTTTTTTTTCATATTTATCCTTATTAGTTTAAATAAATGACATCCTTTACCATCCTAATAAAAATTCTTTTGGCATTTTCTCTTCAATATGTTTGATTGTAATTTTAATTTGACATTTGTGTGTTCGAACATTAAATTTTGTATGAACTAATTTTGTGAACAATAAACATTTTATTTTACTTTATATATTTTCAAGTGTGTGTGTGTGAAAGATATTTTTTAGATTCTTTCTTCGCACTCAGTTCAATTCTCTCTCTCTCTCTTTGAGGTGTGTCAAATCAGGTTCACCATTTGTCTGGTTAATTTAAGCAAATTATGTCCTCAAATATTCAATCCTTATTCAATAAGTTTCTCAACTATTAATCAATAAAATTCTCAACTATTTAATTATTACTCAATAAAGTTCTCAACTATTCAATTCTTACTCAACAAGGTCCTCAACGAAGGATTGATTTGTGAATTATTGAACAAGAATTAAATAATTGAGGACTAATTTGTGAATTATGACATAGTCGATGGACCATTTTGGGTATTTACTCTTATATTTAATTTTATCAATGTTTGGTTAAATATGAGCTAGACCAAGTTGAACCGAAAAATAAAAATCTTGATCCGGCACAACCCACATCCTTAATAAAATTTCATAAATTTCTTTAGTTCATAATTATTATATTTATCAATTTATGTATTCTTTTATATTATAATAAGTTACAAAAAAAAACTTATTTATTTACATCATTTTATTATAATTATTATTAATCTTTATAATTATTATAAATTTTAATTTATAATTTCATTTTAGTATAAATAATAATAATAATAATAATAATAATTATTATTATTATTATTATTATTATTATCTTCATTAAAGTAAATAAAAATTTATTAAAAAATAAATTTGTAATAAATTTATGTTCATGTTTTAAAAATTGAACCAATCAGAAAAAACACAATCTTTCTATTTTAAGCCAAACAGAGAAAAATATTTATATTATTTTCTAACCTTTCAAGCAAATGCACCATGAAATAAAATTGTTTTCAGAAAATGATTCATTTTCTTAAAATTATTTTACATAAAACATTATTCATATTTGCAAAGGAACTCTTAATTACAGAATGGAATTGCACTATTAGTTGAAATCAGATGGCGAATTTGATACGTACCTTACCTTTTCAAAAAAAATAAAATAAACAAGAACAAAAACAAAGCTAAGTCATGATCATTAGTATTATATTGTAAGATAGTCATGACTAATACAAACGAAGTAAAAGTATGACCAAGCAGATATTTGTGTACTTGTGAGGGGTAGTATTAATTATTTGAATTGAATAATCCAGAAATTAAGAAACATAAACATATTTAGTGTACTTGTTACATGTACGGTGCTATTAATTATTTGAATTGAATAATCCAGAAATTAAGAAGCATACTACTATTTAGTATTTATGCAGGTTTTAGATATACACATGTCATGAACCCTTAGCCACCAACACTTAGCCCCCACCAACGCTCCCTCGATCCAGACATCGCACGAAGAATGCGGTTAAAAAAAATATCATTTAACCATTTATTTAAGGACGACAATTTTAATCCGCCATATGGATATTTACCCCAAATCTATTTCACATAGATCATATTCTTTTCAGTAATAGTAGGTGGTGGTCTTAAAAAAGTAACTAACAGGTTCATAATCAGGTGAGCATCATGTCTCAGTAAGAATCTGTGAACAAATTGAAATCATTAATCTAGTACATCTAGCAGTTGAAAATAAACAAAACTTTGTAATATTTATGAAAATGACCATACTCATTTTTTACTTGATTTCCATCAATAAAATCTTGTTGATCAATAGTTTGAATTTATCTACAAATTCTCACTTGGGGAATGGTTCTCATATGATTAGGATTATATATATATATATATATATATATAATACGGTTCAAATGCGGATAGTGTGCTCAGGTGCGGTTGTGCAGTGAGAGGAGAGTCATTGATCTTGCCAAAATCAACGTCCAAGATTAACAATTATTAAAAAAATACGGTGGCAATTTGGTAATTTTTCGTATTGTTCAAACTTAAAGGTGCGTGGTTTTTCCTTCTTAAGTTACGTGGTTTTCCTTCTTTAGGTGCGTGGTTTCTGTGCTTAAGGTGTGCCAATTCTTCAGTGAGAACTTAAAGTGTGTGTTTTTGTTGAAACTTAAGGTGCGTTCGGTCTAAAACTTTAGGTGCGTTGTTTTACTTCTTAAGGTGCATGGTTTTTCTTCTTAAGGTATGTGGTTTGTGTGTTTAAGGTGCGTCAATTGTTGAAACTTAAGGTGCGTGATTTTCCTTCTTAAGGTACGTGGTTTCTTAAGGTGCTCTAGTTAGAATATTTAGGTACCCCATTTTAAAACTTTAGGTCAGTGGTTTCTGTTCTTAAGGTGCTTTGTTTGTGTGCTTAAGATGCGTGATTTGTGTACTTAATGTGCGTCATTTTCATACATAAGGCTAGGTTGCTTGGTTCATTCCATACGCACATTTTTTTTAATTTTTTTTTGAGCCGTTGATCTAGATTTGATCAACGGCTCAAATTAAACCGCATGTCTGCACTCAATATAATAAATAATATTTTTAATAAATAAAAATATTTGTTTTGAAAAATAAAATAAAAAATGAAAAAGTGTCAAATTGACCCCTTAAATCAGGTGGATAGTGCAATTAGGCCCCCTAACTGGATTTGACTTGATAAACAAGTCAACTTGGACTTAATTGAATAATTTTACCGGTATAGGGGGACTTAATTGCACTATCCACCCGACTTAGGGACCCAATTTGACACTTTATCCTTTTATATATTAGCTCGACACATCATCTACTTACATGTGTGGGTAAATTAATATTTGATAGGTCAAGCAACACATGGACATATAGTAGTTTGTCTAAACTGATACTTGAACTATAGGTTTATATTTTATATATTATATGCTAAACAATGAAAGAGCGCGAATCAAATAATGGATTTGGTATACATTAAAAACACGCGGTTATCAAAATACCAAATCATCATGGGGGCAATTCCAAAACCAAGTTGGTAATGCTATTGAGTTGAAAATTACAATGTTACAAGTTCGACTCTTAGGCATTTAGTATAGTCAGTCAGTTATGGACAACCTAGGCTGGTTTACCTCATTGTGATCATTTACTGGCTAGGACCACATGGTAGAATTTACTTAGTGTACATATTCGGATAGTAGCTACAGATTTCTCTTGTCACATCTTTGTTAAATAAGACCACAAGGCGGGGGTTTACCCAGTGCACACTCTTGGATAGTAGATGCAGATTTCCTTCTTTTACAATATCGTTTGGTTGTTGGAGCAAATGGTGTAGATTTGAAGGTTGTTGATATTGTGGATTTGAAGAGTTATGGTGGCTGGAGTTGATTGATGAAGATGATGGTGTTGGTCTAAAAGTTGATTGTGCTGATCTGAAAGCTAATGGTACTCCCATTTTTCACATTCAAAGTTGGTATCTATATACTTTGTACTCCTGAATGTCTTTTGAGTTTGTATATAACTTTGATTTAGATGGAAATTTTTGTCATATTTTTATGTTTTCGATGATTTAATTTGTTGTGTTTTAGCTTTTGGGATGAGTTAATTTCATGATGATTCATTGATTATTGACATTTACTAAGTTTTATTTCCAATTTTCAGTTAGACCAAAAATGAGTTAATACCCAATATAGTCCTCGACTATAGTGGTTTTACTCGATTTAGTCCTAAATGACTTTTTGGACTTGATTTAGTCCTCGACTTTAATGGTTTTACTCAATTTAGTCCTCCGTTATCAATTCAGTTTGTTGGCTGTTAAAAGAAGGGCCAACATGGTAATTTCTTCCTCCCTTATTGGCCAGATTACCCTCTTCTCCATAATTCTCCCTCTTCTTCATAAAATCAATACTAATTGTTGAAAATGTTAAAATGGTTTATATATAGTATTTGTGTAATGGCCAAACCTGTATTCCAGTCTATAGAGATTCATGTTCAAACCCCATTCATTTCTTAGAGATATAGATTTTCGAGATTGATTTACCAAAACAAATTTTTGCTTAAGAAATAATTACTCTTATTATGTTTTATTACATTAGCAGCTATTATCTTAGTATTAGTATTTTGTAATTTCATAAATTTTATGGAGAAGAGGTAATCTAACCCAAAAAAAAAAAGGGAGGAGAAATTACCATGTTGACCATTCTTTTAACAACCAACAAACAGAATTACTAACAGAGGACTAAATTGAGTAAAACCATCAAAATCGAGGACTAAATCAAGTACAAAAAGTCATTTAGGACTAAATCGAGTAAAACCACTATAGTCGAGGACTATATTGGGTATTTACTCGACCAAAAATAGTTAATTGACTATTGACTTTTGCCAATTTTCATCCTCGATTTTCAATGACTATTGATTTTGTTTCAAAATTGATTCTCTAATTAAATATCCATATGTAAAGGTAATAATGTAAATATTGACTAGCAAATTGCATATCTAGATTTGCATTATTACATATTTAAAGGTGATAAAACAAATAATAATCACCTAATTAAACTTGTTGCAGAGACTTCGTAGTAGCTTGGTCCAAAATGGCTTATGCATCAACATATATATTCTTCACATTTCCACTAATGATGAACGCAATGTATTAATTAAGTTTATGAACCATATCAACAACATGTCAATTTTTATATCTTACCGTTAAATTTAACGCTTACTAAAAATTGAAAATTGAAAATAAAAATTAATAAAGATCAATAGTAAAGTAAGCATTTATTATCTAATTGAAAGTCAGAAATAAAAATTGGTAAGTGTAAATAGTAAAATGATTCAATCCTAAAATTAATTCTTGTTGGGATGATGAACTGTGTAAATATTTGCGAATTTATTGTTTCCATTTAAAAAAAAAAGTAAAAATTAAAATAAAAGACGAATAACTACAACTATTTTTGGAGCATGAAAAGAGAGTAAAAAGAACAAAAACAGAAAGGGAGTCATTTCAAATAATTATGTATGAAAATCCTTGATTTGAACCCATGAAGATTTGCTTTTGAATTTGTTGGTGTTAAAGGTAAACAATGGATGTGCATCGTTATCAAAATCAAAAAAGAAAAATATTCCGAAATAAGACTATTTATATCCATTAACTGATTGAGCCGATCAACTATAAAATAATTTATATTGGTTTACTTCTTTATGATTCTTTGACTAAAGATCATAAGGCGTAATTTATTCAATATATACTCTCATGTATTGTTTTCAGGTTCCTTTATCACTCAAAAAATTTAAGAAGTATAGCGTTATTTTATTAAAATATTATTTTTTTTAAATAGTAAATTTTAGAATTAAATTTCTATCACTCTCATCCCATATAAAATACAGCAAAATTGAAATGTGACTTTTGGAAGTATTAATATTGTCTAGGATAATAGAACAAATTTCACTTTTAGTCATCAATTATTATAGTGTTACCATATTTAATAAAGAAGATTAGAATGTAATTTCACCACTCAATTAAAAAGGTTTATTGGAGAATAGGAGAAATTGCATGTTGAACAAAATACTTGAATGATAAAATAACATGTTAATAGTCAAATTTATTAAAATTGAAACAATACAAATTTAAACACATGATTAATTTTAATAAAAATAAATAACTATGAACAGATACTACATTGTAACAGAGTCAGTAGTACTCAAAAAAATAAAAATAAATAACTATTCAATTTTATCCAAGTTGTTACCATCACTAAATCTAGATGCAATTGTTATATTATAGACCAGTGTTTATATTGCATTGTGAATTCTGATACAAAAATTTTGTATCTTCAGTTAACAATTTCTATATATATATAAATAAATAATTTGATAATTGCTGACATATAATATGATAGTTATATGTACAAAAGTTGTTACATATAAGTATATAATGTATTGATTACAAATACAGAATCTGAAAATTATTTTTAGATTAGAGTCAAGATAACTCTTTAGTGAATAGTACAATTTACCATCTAGATGACCATTTAGTCCACAAGCTGTAATTAAGGGAGAGGCGGCGCGGACAAATCCTGATCATTCACAGGCTCTTTGCATCCTTGTCTTTACCTTCCTAGCTAGCACTCAATTTGTTCATAATTTGGACTCTTTAGACTCGCGGATAACATTTTTTTTTTAAATGAGAATAAAAAATTGGGTCTTGTGTATATATCCAAAATTATATTACATCTTCCCATGTTCGAGTCTAAATTGATTTTGTTTGTTTGCAATTAAAAGAATTTCAAGTTAGAGATTCAAGAGTTTTTTCTCAAAATATTTATGTATAAATTTAATGGTTTTGTTAAAATCGGATTCCCCGTAAATCGAGTATTTGAAATTTTACCATGGATTTTGAATGCAAGTTAAAGCATATAATTCTACTAGTTTTTAATTAAGCAAATTAACTAACCATTAATTAATGCTAATTTTCAAAAGAATAAACACAAATTAAAGGAAGAAAGCATAACTAGGAACACATCAATTGTTTACGCAGTTCAAAGCTAAACTCCTATGTTTGCGGGGCCGCCGGGGCAACTCACGTCAGCCCAATACATTAGATGTTCACCAAGATTACAAGGAGGTTTGAATACAAAATGCCCCAGTCACATAAACCAACATCAATCTTCACAACATCTATTTCGGAGAGGTGCGTGCATGACAATGTTTTCTAGGCTTCAACACTGCTGAACAAGCTTCTAGTGAACCAACTTCAAGCAGACAGACAATACCACACAATAAGGTTGATAAACTGATTAATTTAGAGAGAGTAGTTCTAGGAATAACGCTAATGAAATCCGTGAATTGTAATGATAGAAAATTAATCCTTTTATACTAGTTAAGATGTAACCAACTTCCCAAAGTGGTGCTGACCAGAAATACTTGAATAATTAACATCCACTCAATTTAAATCAGGTTGAAAACTTGTTGAATTAAACAGTAATCGGTTAGGCAATTTCGCTGACTGTACTGACTCAGTTCCAGAACGCCGCAGGATATGATCCATGGAACAAACTGTTAGCTTTGAAACATTCAAACTCATAATACTAATTATGACCTAAATTATGTTGACCCGACTCGTCTCACAGATTAAAACATGTGAGATGGTCTCACACAAATTTTTGTCATATGATATTTATAAGGGTGTTTATAATTTTTAATTTATTTAATCATCAATATTAAAATTTATTAAATAATATTGAAGTTATAACGGTATAAGAGTGAACATGTTGAATACAAATACAAGAAAATGGGAGACCAACGAGTTCCCAATAGAGCTGTAGTAGAGGATATGCACGCCATGGTTTAGGGAAATAATAAAGATAGGACCACCCATCGAGTGACCATCAATACACCTGACTCAAACATGTTACTTCAAGACATGATGTAGCCCCAAGACTAATAAGAACAAATTTACCCAAAAAAAAAGACTAATAAGAACAACATAGCGACCCGCCAATAACTCCAATAATCGTATATTATTGAATATAAATTAATTAAAAATTAAATTACATAAAACATAATCTTATAAAAATTGAATTGTACTATATATCAGTTTTTATATCACAAAATTATATTTTATATTAAAGTAATTAAATTCAAACTAATAAACTTTTAAATTTTGAAACACCAAATTATTTTAGTATAGTATAACATTTGGTGTAATGAGTTAGAGATAAATAAAATTTAGTGTGAAAATATTCTTTTTGATATGATATTTGGTGTAAATTTTTAGTGTTTTGGATTGGAGTGGCTCTGATGCAGAGGCTCTTGTTGGGGAGCCTTCCACCAAATCGTGTGTCGCTTCTTGTGGTTTGCTGTTTCTACTTCTCTTTGTTTCCTTATTCTTTGGAATTGCCAAGGGGTAACCTCTTAAAAGGTTTCCTTAAGTTTTGTGTTTATGAATATATAATGTCTAGTTTTTTAATATGAACATGTAACAGATTGAATGTTGTAGTGTCTAATTTATGAACATTAGGCTCTGAGTTTATGAATATGTAGTTTTTAATTTCTTTTTTTTTTAGTACTATTGACTCTGTTATAATGTAGTATTTGTTCATATCTACTTTCTCAACCAAATGAAGCACAAAGAGTCAATATCGTCTCCACTGAGGCTCGAACTCACCTCCTCCCATGTTGTAGTGTCTAGTTTCTGAACATAAAATGGGTAAACGTCTTACGTCGTTAACGGTAAAAAAAAAAAAACAAAAAACAAAAAGAAAAAAAAAACAAAAAAAGCAAAAATTTTGACATAAATAATATTGTTTTGAACCAAAGACCACCTTACAATGTGGATCCTAGTCCACAATATAACATACGGGTTAAAATGGTACATCTAATGAAGATTTGAATATAATGGATAGTAGCCCAATGTGTGCTTTTTCTGTTCCATAACTGAGCCCATGATTTGTGGTATGGTCTTTAACTCATTATGGGCCGACAACTATGAAATTTAGTACACTTAATTATAGCCCATATTTTCTCAAAAAAAAAAAATTATAGCCCATATGTCTGTCTTTCTTAGGCAGTCGAGGAGAGTTATTCTGTGGATTTGGGTCCACCTTACAAGGTAAATTTAAGTTTAAAATATACAATTTACAAACTAAATTTTTATAATTTACATAGTAAATGTTCACAATTTACATGCTAAATATTCACAAATTTTAGTGCAATTTCATTACACTAAAATTTTAATTTGATTTTTTTAAATTTAATTTAAGAGTCTACTTTTTACTATTTAGGAGCTTAATATTATTTCAAAAAAAAAAAAAGGAGCTTAATATTTATCGTTTAGCTTTGAGTTTAGTTTTATGAATTTATCAACAGAAGTAATCTTTATTCTATAGTTTTACTTTTATATATATGTATGTGTGTGTGTGTGGATTCTTTTAGTTACGTATATGAATATTTTATTTAATTTCATAACAATTTACGCATCATGGTTTTTTATAATATTTTAATTGCTATATAGTAAACTTTGTAGTTTTTTCCTTGATATTTTAAATGGACAATTTAAACGTTAAAATAAATATTTCATTTATTTTTCTTCTCCAACAAATTATTACTTGTATGTATGGTTGTATGAATGACAACGATTTGGTTCAAATCGAATCAGGCACTGTAGCAACCAAACCAAAAGGTTCTGGTTACGATTTAGAATCGGAACTCAACAGGTTTCCATTTATTAAAATCGCGAACCTAAAAAAATGCATTAATTGTTAATTTATACTATTTTAATAATTAAAAATACATTTTAAAAAATTGATCCAAAGGTTCAAACTGGATCTAGAACCGCGAACCATCAATTCAAAATAATAACCGAAACTATTTACAAATATTATAATTCTAATTATAATCTAATGCTAGTAGTTGTTCCAATCTATTCAATTTTTTGATTCGCGATTTTAAAAAACGGAAACCGGAACGAGTCTTACATTACAATTCTTTTTCAAAATTCCGTTGCTGTGATTGTCCAATATATGAGCTGTACTGATGCAATTGTATTGATAAGATTTTCAAAATCTTAGTAAACAACAGTCTAATAAATTCATTAGTGTTGCATAATGTTTTGATCGGATTTGATACTGATGTTTTTCTCTTCTTTTTTTTTTATATATATTTCTTTTTGGAATTTTTGTAGTGAACTGTGGCGGGGTGCATGTGAGTGTTATGTTATAGTCAATAGTTGATCAATTCCAAATTGAATTGCTCATTCAAAGTTGCTTTTCTGAGGTTTTCTCTATCCAATGTTTCTGTGGGAGAATTCCGAGATATTTACAGCCATTAGTAAACTGATTTTAGATTATAAAATTAATTAAATACTGCGGATTAAGTTTTAAGCTCTTGAATGCCCTTTGAAAAGCTTGCTAGCAAAGTTTTATTTGACAAAACTTATTGATAAAGCTCTTGAATATAATGCCCTTTGAAAAGTTTTTAAATCCACTTTTGATCCCGGAAGTACAGAACCATTAATTCACATTTGGTCCCCGATTAATAAAATTTTCAAATTTGATCCTACAATTTTTAAATCCTTGTCACATTTGGTTCCTCAATTTTTAAATGATTGCCACATTTGGTCCATCCAACTTAAATTTTAGTTATCGATAATAAAATTATCTTAAGCGTAAAATTGTACTCGTGGGACCAAATTAGATTATAGCAACTGGGGTCTCTTGACTATTGCGATTTCTCTGTAAAAGTCTCCTAATTAATTTTTTGCTTGATTTAGTCGCTTAACTATGAAAGCATTACCTAAAGTAATTCTCTGTTAGATTTTACGTTAAATCTCCGTTTCACAAGGGGTATTCTCGTCCGTTAAATCTCCGTTTCACCTTTGCGGCTTTGCCACACTCGGTCTCGTTGTCCTTGACGTCAGCTGTCGGGCTATGTTCATTATGTTTCTAGTGAATCTCGTGCTTATAGATGATATCTTGCTGTTGGACAATGATGCTGCTTTGATTGATAACTTGTTGCGTCAGATGTTGGAGGTGTTCAAGATTAGGGATCTTGGCAAGCCCCATTTCTTTTTAGGCATTGAGGTTGTGTACAGTGATGGTGCTATGGTTCTATCTCAACGTCGATATATGATCGAGCTGAGGTTCTTTG
This sequence comes from Ipomoea triloba, assembly GCF_003576645.1. Lineage (NCBI taxonomy): Eukaryota > Viridiplantae > Streptophyta > Magnoliopsida > Solanales > Convolvulaceae > Ipomoea > Ipomoea triloba. The sequence goes on along the minus strand of NC_044919.1, from coordinate 5,619,513 downwards.
CAAAGTTGGTATGGTTTCGTGCAAACCTTTGGCAACGCCAGTATCGGTGGTTGCTTCGAGTGCTAAGGGTGCTTTGGCTTTATTGGATGATCTGGCTCGTTACAAACAACTGGTTGGATCTTTGATGTATATGATGCTTACTTGTCATGATCCCTCCTTTGGGGTCAACCGGTTTTGTCAGTTTATGTATAGTCCAACTGAGGATCATTGGGTAGCTCTCAAACATGTTCTTCAGTATGTGAATGCCACATTAGCAGATATATTTACCAAGGCACTTCCCGCACAGCGGTTTGTTGGTTTACGTGTCAAGCTAGGCGTTGTTCCCTGTCCACCACAAGCTTGAGGGGGAGTATTATGTTATATACTAGTTCACGACTCTACCACATTAGTTTTAGTAGGAATCTTCTAAGTTATCCTTGTATATATGTATCTCTCTCTTGGACGTTGAATATGTGATTGAATATACAAATTAGAACTTCTCTCATCAATTAAGCATTCATCATGTCTACGGTCTACTTGCACTGGTGACATTAATAATGTGTTACCGAATATTATTTGAGTATTATTGAGTATTTGAATACAATATTGAGTACAGTGTTTGAGTGCAATGCTCAGTGTACAAATGAGTTCAGTGTGTGTTTTGTCTAAGTTCAAGTGTCGTAAGAAGTGTCGTCTCTACTTTGCGTTGTGAGTCTTTTTATTTCCTTCAGCTCAGTAATGGAGCATTAATGCTGAGAAGTTGAACGTTAGGCATCAATGCGGAGGAGCTGAACGTTGGGCATCAATGTTGAGGAGCTGAACGTTGGCATCAATGCTGAGGAGTTGAACCTTTGAGCATTGATGCTGAGGAGTGAGGTGTCTTGGGTAGTTTGAACGTGGTTCCGGGTCGGGTATCCAAATATCCTGTAAAGTGGTTTTTATTTTGAAGATTGAAAACAATTCTCAAATTTGCCAAAAAGAAAAAAGTCTTTTGTTGTTGTTGTTACATGAGTAACATGACAATGCCACAAAGTTCTTACAATTGACCAATGCCCTTCAACAACCTTATGTATCATTTCTCCCACCGAGTCTTTTTGTTTTTTTTTTTTTGAAAAAAAAAAAATGAAGTTTCGTTGGATCACATGCAGGATCAGCCTTTGACAATGTGACATTAAAGAGTATTGATTTTTGTAAACCAAATAAGCAATAGGCCTTTGTCTTTGTATAATGAGTCAACAGGCAAAATATATGTGTAGAATAGGTTGTCTGTCCTTTTTTTCTATCTCCTCATCTTTTCACATTTAACTTTTTAGGATTCTTCCCATCTTCCTTATTACAGATTTGACTTTTGTTGTTTGATTTCTCCTTTTTTCTTGAGAAACACTACGTAGCTTTCTGGATTTGGGTCCCAATTATTTATTTGCAAGATCTTACTTGTAGATCCTTCGCCTATCTCTACCTTCTAAACTGTTGGTTATGGACCCTAGGCTAAATTTTAGCTAGGTAAACCTGATTCAGTGAAATATAGAGAGTAATTTTTATTTTATTTTACTCTTTTTCACAATGGGAGGACCACAATAATTAGTGGTATATATATAATTAAGAGAATATAATAGTTTTTTTTCTCTCTCTCTATAATTTAGGTGGGTTATAAATAAATTTTTACAATAAAAACAGTGTCAAATTAACAATTAATGATTGAAGATGTAGACTCGATTAAATTGAAAATAAATAAATATGTTAAAATTCATTTAACTAAGGTGTATTTAAAAAATCAGGAAAATAATTTTTAAAAATTATTTTTTCGAGTTTCTAGTGTTTGGATGCACTTAGAAAATATTTTCTATTAACGGTGGAAAATCAGCATATTTTCTAGACCAAGCTACATTGACGAACAACAAACGGCGACTTCCACACCAAGGCTTCCAGTACTCGTTTTCGGCGAAAACCATTGTTTTTGAACCTTATAAATTCTTTTGCTTTAAAAGATAGAAATATCATTATGGATATGATAAATAAGTTCTATACAAGGCTATATCAAAAGAATACCAAGACATTAATAGGTTGAGTCAAAGATTTTGGACAAAATTCAAAATCAGCTAAAAAATATAGCTCCAAACTAATGTGAATGCAAAGCTTATAGATTAATTATCTAATAATTATTTGGTGATAGGGAGAGTAGTGAATGGATATTCAAGGATGTTGTAATGGTTTAGCCAAAGTGCCCCACAATTTGAAAATTCAATTGTGGGATGCATGTGCTTAACATTACTTTTTTGCTTGTGCTTATCATTAGGGATGGATTACCTAATTATATCTTATTAAATCTAGAGCTTTCAAACGCATAACCCTTATTATGGATATGGATAAAAGTCACATATTAATTGTTGAAAAAAAATTAATTATGGACTGGCTATTTGCTCCCTTAAAATACCCTCATAATTTTAAAAATAAATTCTACTACAGTATTATTTTATTTACAATTCACCAATATATATATATATATATATATATATATATATATATATATATATATATATATATATATATAT